>NW_027175898.1:5006182-5546182 GCF_023055335.1 Clinocottus analis
GACTTCTGAGACGGTTTGCAGAACATCACAAGTTCAGGGGTCAGAGTAAAGCTGATGAAGTGCTGAGGCCCCTCGGCAATTACAGATAACAGAATTGCGCTCTGTTCCTTGCTTACCTTTCTTGATGGAGTGATTCAGGAGTAATTTGTATTCATTATTTCCTTTATAAAAGAGAATTATACTAATCTCATAATGTTATGACAATATCAAAGTGAAACGCTGACTTTCTACTGGATTATTATGCAAATTTAGAAGATTTGAGTCGGACCACAAGAGATTTTTTTGAAATAACTGTAAAGTTACTGTCAACTTATCTCAGTATCACTGACACAATACTGATGCACAAGTCATCTGATTCAGTGGTTTGTAGTTTAAGGAATAAAATCGACTTTTCTTTCACATTTTCGGCTTTTTTTTAATGTGAAGCATTTAGCTTTTATAGGATAACGGCATCTTGCATTTCTTATACTTTTTTGTTTAAATAGTTTAGAAGTACAACAGGACATCATGCAGGAAAAGCCACGAATAAAATATTTTAAAAATAAAAACTCACAGATAAATGTAGGAAATAGCAGGCACTGCCGTCATACTGTCAATCTCTTAAACCATCAGACAGCCGCACCCTTCACCAGCCACCTAATCTAAATGTCATGAAATTTGTGAGTGCGAGTCTGGGAATGTCTCTGGGGTTACCGAGTCAACACGCCCTATCATGGCTTAAATTGCAGAATCGGCTGGCTTGAGACATCTAAAAATCTAAAACTGGAACAGTAGGTTGACTTAAACGCTGCAAAAAATAAATATGAGCAACCACTTTACTCTCACAACATACAGTAGGTGCATAAACTAAAAATACTCAGCCGGCCCAGAGGACTGAAAGGTTTTTTTGATGTTTATCTGGAACGCATGAACAGCTTCAGAAAAAAAAAACGTTTCCTCAGTGCTCCGTTGTTTCAATTATAGTTTCAAAGAAACTGCACTCATTCATGTATTGAGCGTTTCCTCTCGAACGTCCACAGCAAAAACAAACCCATGACCTTGATACTATCAGCAAAATGTTGTGGAAACAGTTCTGAATAAATTAAGCAGTGTTGTCGAGGCTGTCTGTCACACCATGAATCAGTCCAGCAACAGCAAGAAGTTGGCTCTGTTCAGTTAACCCGTATTTACATTTTCATTTTTACATCTGTATTTTGATAGATATCAAGTATTGCACTGTTTTAATATCTAATGAGATATGTATGGGGTGAATCTGGGATTATAAATGCTTACACCTGACCTCGTTCTAATCTATGTGACCCATACACTTTGCTTTCTTTTTGAGCATCTCTGTTCATATACGTCTACAAGCAGTAATAATATAATGATGAACATGTTGAGCAGATAGGACTACATTCAAAGCACTAACCTATCAAAAGTTAGACTGAAAGTGCCAAAAACAATTTATTCAGAAATAGCACAGAATCTCATGACTCAACAAAACCTGCAGCGACTGCAGGCCGGTTGCAGAGACAATGAGTCAATCGGATGTTTCTTTCATGTCAGGAATTAACTGATGAAAAGGACTGAACGGACAAAGGCTGATTATTATTTCTGAGCTCATTCATGGAAATAAGACCGGATTGGTCTCCATCACAAGTTGTTATCCCTCATTTCAGCCAAAATCCCCCAAAACTGGCATTCATGCCTGTTTTGATGAGTCTGATAAGGACATCTAGTGGATGCAAGCTGAAGTACAATAGCTGCTGTGGGCATTAATCTGTTGTATGCATATGTTTATGTACAGTACAGAGTGAATCTGTGTGTAAATGTGCGTATTATCTGGAATACAGGCACTGCACCAACAATGTGGCTCTTCCCTTTACGTCTCCACAGACATTAATGTTGTCTTTGCCCCTCTTCCTTCGTAGGACCCCAGTGCCATGCCGCGGCCCACCTCTCAGGACCTGGCTGGGTTCTGGGACCTACTGCAGCTCTCCATCGAGGACGTCACCATGAAGTTTGACCAGCTGCAGCAGATCAAGAACAACAACTGGAGGCTCTTGGACAGCCCGGAGAAGAAGGTGAGGAATGGCCTCGGCACTGTCAATCAGAAGATGTTACTGCGCTTTTACGTGCATGTATTTAATATGATGATTCTGATAAAACCTCAAAGAATGAAACTGATTCAATGACATCGTGGGGAATTATAAGCAAAGCAGAAAGACGTGAGGAACCGCACACTGATTCTCTTCATGTAAATAGTGAAACAAGTTATACCAAATCAATACTCAATACTGATTATTGTTTAAATAATTATATTTGTTATAGTTATATAACTATATTTCCATACAGTCCTAAGTAAAAAATCTGACTGAAGTACAGAAAGAAAGACTCTACTGTTATTTGTCTTTGTGACAAAATGAATGCAATATGCATATTATTATGCCAGCCAGCATGGGTTTACACCACACCATAACTTCATCAAAGTGCAGTTTGCACATTGTCAAATGACAAAGTCCAGAAATAGAATAAAAAATAAAGCATCTTTCGGTCAAACCCTCAGATCATCATTGAATACAAAAAAATGCATAAATTACTGACATAATGAATTTCTTTGTAGAACAGGAAGTCCTCATTGAATAATCTATTTTACCTTCTTTTACAGACCAATTTGGCAACCTTAAACTCACAGATTTGTTTGGGATACAAGTCGAAACACGTCAACAGGGCCGCATAAAAATCTTAAACACTGCTATTGTACTTTCTCTTTTCATCACCGTAGTCTCCAGTAAATTGTAGAAGTACTGTTCAAATCCTCTCTCTCTCTCTCTTTTTCCTAAAGCCACTCGCTCCTGTACCAAAGAAGACAATTCGACAGAGGAGTTTGGTGACGAGGGAGAAATCCCTGGACCTCCCAGACAGGGGACGGCAGGAGGCCCGGCGGAGGCTCATGGCAGTCAAGCGGGCCGCCTCCTTCCGGCAGAACTCAGCCTCGGAGCGGGCAGACAGCATCGAGATCTATATTCCCGAGGCTCAGACTAGACTTTGAGAAGATAAGGTCCAGGGTCGACGCGTCTCCCTGCTCCCACGTTCAAACAACTTTCAAACTAGCCTTTTTTCTAGACTGCTCTTCTCTGTACTCTTCCTTTATCCATCTGTTGTCTGATCTCGATAGCCATCCTCAGCGCCCATCGCCAACACCATTGGTCTGCAGGATGTGCCGAGCCTCTTCTCCCATTGCCAGAATAAGTGTTAGCAGATATGTAAGTCTGCCATGGGTTGGTTGGGTTTCTCCTTGGTTTGCTGGTGATCATGATGCCCAGCCTACAAGCTCTCTCATCCAATTTCCTGGATGGGTACGTCCGTAGTTTTTCAGCATTTGCAAAGTGCCATTTAAAAAGTGCAGCTTTGAAAACCTACCAGCAACCAGGCCTTTGAGCTAAAAAGAGTAAATGAGAGAAACTATATTTATTTCAAGTTGTGCAAAAATGGTCAACGTCAGAAACCCTTCAGTATTTTTCAATAGTTTAAGGTTACATTATGACTCTTTTTGTTGTCTTTATGGGATAAATGTTAATTACAAGCGAAATATCACAAAATTGTTGTAAGTTCAAAAACTTTGAAAAGTGCCAATGCTTGAAATACCTCAACTATGTGCATGTGGCACTGATCACCCATTCAAGGTTATTCAGGCAGCCCTTATGAGCTCTGGACTGGTCAGTGTTGAAAAATGCAGCTTTCTACTCAATCTGGTTGTAGTCAAACGTTTTTTTGGTCTGGATTGGTGGAAGAATGACATGTGTCGGCTCATTTACATGCACATTTCACACAACTTTCCTATATATCCCATGTTCCTGTTGCCAACTTTCAAATATTGACATTTACTTGAAGCTGAAAACATGCAAGTCTTGTGCCAACATTTTCACCATGTCAATGCAGTAGAAAAAAACGATAAAGGGTTGTGTAACTCCTTAGATCAAAATGTGTAGTCAAATGCACTTATGCACTTATTACAATTCTCTCTATTTCCAAGGGAAATGTACATACCCAAGTTCACAATAGTACTGTTGTATTTTTGAATTGTGAGCGGGAAGAATATTCACAGTGTACATTTTTTTCCCTCATGTCCACTTCTTGCCTGCCCTCTCTATTGCTTCTGATAGACTTAGATTTGGTGCATATAAACCGTGACTCAATCTCTCACACACACACACACACACACACACACACACACACACACACACACACACACACACACACACACCATGCTGCTGTGTTTTCATCTAATAAACTTCTCTCAGGCCCTTTCAAGTAGCGCCCTCAGCCACAGTTAATGAGGAGTGATAGAACAACTGCCAAAACATAAACAAAGTATCTGCATACTAGTTTCATTAATCCAAGAAGTGATTTGTAATCTTCATATTTCTTGAAAAGTTCTGCGCTGTTGAAAACGTCTCCTGAAGCAGTGTCTTGACTTCATTCACTCCCTCTTGGAAAGGCTGGGAAGTAATGAAACTAAAGTAGGGCAAAGGCATTCCACAGGGATGCAGGCAGCACATCCCAAATAACGAAAACTGTGCAAGTCTGTTGAAAGGAAAGACATGAGGGATGAGATAGCTCTCTGTGGCTATGCCGAGCAGGGTGTGACATTTTGTCATAACATGCGAGACATTATCATTCGCCTTTGAATCCCATGACGATGTTGAGATGTGCCAATCGCACCGGCTCTTCATAAGTATAGCTTTCTGAAAACGTCGGTGTTTAACGCAAAGTGGAGGTGTCTACGTAAAATAAAAATAGGTTGATCACACAAATGACTTCTGTAGATTTGTTGTCATAAAATAGTGAGACATACCACCAGCCAGGTGTAACTGTTACCTAGCTAACTGAACACTGCAAAACATTAGCTTGTTTATGTAGAACAAGAGATTGAGGAGTTCATACCAAAAAATAGTTGACGTGACCTCACGCTGGATCAAAATGTCTTTTAATAATGATGTAAACTGTGAAGATTTTATCTTACATGATTTGATTTCATTAAAATGCCTTAACAACCCTCAAATTACGTAACGGTACGCTAATAGCATGCTAGGCTAAATGTCCATTAGCTTCATCAGATATTTGGAACTCTTTCAATACCGCGAACCGTGATTTTAATTACTAAATGCTTGCGAGCACAAGTAGTACAGGTTTTTACGGCGCTCGATTTAATTGCCCTAGCGACTAATTTGAAAGATACTAAGAATATAGAAGAAAAACACACACTTATCGATGGATTTATGAAGAGCTGGTGCAACCAAATCATGGCACGTGCTGTGAAAGTGAAAAAGCTAAAGTTATGGGGCCTTGTAGAAGAGTCTCTAGTGGTGATAGAATTTACTTAGACGAAGATATAAAATACATTTCTCATCTTGAGCGAAAGCTAAGATTTTGCTGCTCTTTATCAACAAACTTTGGAGTCAGACACTTGAATATCAGACTTAATTGCGTTGCCAATGTCATGTTCAAATTTTGGGTGATCAACCAACTAAACGGTGCTGCTTTTTATTTAACGAATACAGTACTAAACAAACAATCAATGCAACAAAATGCGCTGTCAGCTGATGAATACATCAGATAGAAATCTATTTTTATGACTTTTTGGTTGAGTGATTGTGCCAGTGTTCATTAAGGGTAGGACCAGGGACGTTTATCATATGGCAGTAACAAAAAGTACATTTGGTGCATGTTGTTGTTGTGTAGTGCAATGCTGACACATTCAGAAGAGAGAGGGTGAATCCGGGATCCTTTTTTTTTAATATACCACACCACAGCATATCATTTACTTTTTTGTGCCAAATATTTTGACCATATCTGGATCGGGTCTTATGGAATTAACTTCAACCCACCATGACTTCAAGGACAGATGTCCTTTACTGTTATTTGTTTCCAACTTTTCGCTGGATGAGAATGCATGAGACATGGTTTAGTTTACATAAAGTTGTGTAGCAGAGCTCAGACAATACTTTTCAGAGAGCTAAGACTCAGTCTTACAAATCACCAAGTAACCAAAGTCAGCGGTGACAGTGTTTCATGCAGTGCAATACTTCAATTAAAGATCCGGCTTTTAATAGCCCAAGGCTGAGTGTTAGATTACACTTTTCTTTAAAAGCACACCCATCTATAATTCTGCTGGGTTTTTCTTCATCGCAGTGACGGGGACCTTTAACAGTATGACAGTGGCTTTCTGGAAAGCGTCTGGGTGTGTGATGCCAGGCAGTTGGCAGAGCAGAGACGTTCCCCTGCTGTTGCCACAGCGGCAGGCAGACGGGAGAGAGACAGACTCGGCCTGACATATGCTGGCTTAGAGGAGACGAGAGCTCCGCGCTGAGCCCCAAACTGCTGGTGCTGTACGCCGTTGTGTAGCTGGAAGGCTGTTCTGTGACGATCGCCCGGCGCTGTGCTGGGTATTTTTCAGCCTGCCTTTGACTAAGCAAAGCAGCTTATGTAAGATTTTGGGTCCGTGGTGAGATCAAGCAAACAGCCTCCAAGGCCCTTCAAAGCTTGTGTTGATAAATGTATTGCTGAATTGTGGCCTGTACTGGGGAACTTAAGCATCAGCGCCTCACGTATTTCTATCAATCTGTGCTCAGCTAGTTTTACTGAGCGCTGTCTTTGAAACAACAGATGGGTTTCTCCTTTATGCAAATTGTTCAGGGCTGTGAAATAAATTAAGTGTATTCTCCACCTTGGTTTCAGTTTAAAACATATATATATATCTTGCTCCTCCAAGAGGCATTTACATAATTGCCAGCGACCAGACCATTTCAAGTTGTACTGTGGAATCCGTTTCAGACGTCACAGGGAGCGGAAAATGTTGAACAGGGTTTGTAGTACAGAGACACGGGCTTCAGTAAATGTACAGCTACAGTGAGCGGTAAGAACTGAGCTTGTAGGAAGCATACATTTAGCTTGAGAACCATTCCCTTTTGGAAAAGATATATATATATATATGTATATATATATATATATATATATATATATATATATATATATATATATATATATATATATATATATATATATATATATTACGTTGGTACTCTGGGCCATTTTTAGCTGGGTCAAGTCTCTCTTGTCTCTGAGTGGAAATATTTTCCATTTCTGACAAGTTTCTAACCTTTTCACTCATATTTCTGTCCAAATAGTTCTGAACTCACATGCACAGCTGTGAGGGTCTTCTGTCACAATGTGACCTTGTCTTTCTTTGAAACTTATTTCGGCTGGCGTTTTATGTACGATCCCTCCGGTTGACCTGCGCTTCTGTGGCGTGCATGTGAGCACTGGAGGAATAAAGCGTGACTGTGATTCAACTGTGGTGAAAATAGGGTCATTTAACAGCTAGTCACCCACCAAAACCTTGAAACCCCCCCAAGGGCGGAAAAATTGCACCAGTGTCACATTTACTGTCATGAGGGCAGCAATTAACTACAAGTGCCATCTTTTCTGACTTATCTAGCATACTGTAAAATCATCACTCCTACGCAGCCACACTCTCCCTCATCGGTTTTTGTGTCAGCCAACCATTCCTGCCATCAACTTCCTCTCCACATTTCCAATCACATCTTTCTATTATTTCAGCTCTTATCTCGACATCCGTGGCCTCACCTCTGGTACGACTGTCTGCTTTTAACTCGAGCGCCCTTGATGTGAATTATTTCAACGGGGACTTTTTTCCTAACCATGCAGTGGAGACTCACTGAGATAGACTCATACAACACTTCCTTGAACTTGGAATGTGAAACCACTCTATAATTACTAGATACAATTTAAAAAAAGGTAGTCGTTTAGCTAAAACTATTTTCATCTCTTGTATATCATATCTATAGTGAGGATGAATATAATGCCAAATATTCATTATTTGTAAAGAAATATATATAGATATATAAATATATAATATATGCTTCATTGAAACATGACTATTTTCTGCGTTTGCTCATGTTTTTGTTGTCATTTTTTCTTTTTTATGGTTGTTTTAAAAGCTGATATGATGGCATGCAAAATACTGATTCTGAATGTAGGCTTATTTATTAATTTTAGAGAGTTAGAAATTATGCCACTGTCCCACTGATATGTTATGTATTTATTTAAGTCAATCACATATGCATTTCTCAATGTGT
This sequence comes from Clinocottus analis, assembly GCF_023055335.1. Taxonomy (NCBI): domain Eukaryota; kingdom Metazoa; phylum Chordata; class Actinopteri; order Perciformes; family Cottidae; genus Clinocottus; species Clinocottus analis. Next base: position 5,014,324 of record NW_027175898.1, read on the forward strand.
TATTTCAGTGCAAGTTGCCGTATCATTGGGTTATTTTTTATTTGAGCAGTTTGCAAACACATGCATTTCTCTCTTTTCTTTCCTAGCTGAGCTATTGAAAGACTTTTGCCTCTTTGAGTAGTTTGATCATTGCTGAGGTCATCCAGTGTAAATAGTTCTGCAATTAAATTTTTGAAGAAAAAGTTTGAAAAAACGTGTCTTTGTGTGGTGTTTCTTTACTTTGAAAAATCAAACTGTGGACTTATTTGTGCGTTCGCTGCTGTGCCAATTAGAGGGAAAATGTTAAAATGTGTGAAATATTTCACATAAAACTTGTTAAAGATTATTATATATTGTCAGACACCAAACTACATGATTCAGCCATTAGATTATTGTCCAAATTACAGCAGTATTAGAAGTGTTTCAGCTGAGTGGAAACCTCAATGAATACATCAAACTGTTCTTGACATTTCATCTGTGTAGCTAACCAAAATATGAATCAGCTCTGAATCCTAAACAAATTTATCTTTATCTTTTACTGTTTTACTGAGTCAGGATGGTCTTCTGTGTTTTGGTCTTCATTTCAGGGATAGAATATAATAATCTTACCTAGAGGCTATGAGGAGATATTTGCTGAACTTGACAAAAAAATCTATTTGATTAGAATTGCTTACTGCACCTTTTAATATTTACTTTTCAAAGAGATGCCAAAATCAATCAGAGTTCACTCCCCTTTGACTGTGATCCCTCTGAACAAAGCAAAATATTGAATACAAATATTCAGACCAGATCCTCCATCTCAGAAACAACATTGGTCAAAGATTAGGATTAAGACACAACACTGCAATTAAAATCTGACATTTTGTCTGAGAACAATTCTTACAGAAGATGCACATGAACATGTGGCCTGAGTGGCCATATTGTCACAGTTCAAGCCATGTAAAGAGCTGGTGGTGGATATAGTCTTTGATAATGTATTTTATGATGACATCATCTTTGCAGACATGCTATTTTATTGTGAATCTGATTAAGGCTCATGACAAAACCCCAGCAGGTTTCTGCGCTGTACCCATGTTGGTTTTATTGGCCGCATTGCATAATTCGTGTGGCAAACAAATATTCCTTTGCAGATTTCCTTTCAGACCATCTGTGTCCTGTTATCCCATGTTTTAAGAATCATATTAATCTTGACACTTCTGCAGGTTGTAGTGTAGTGTGCAAAATGCTTGCCGCAGTGTTCCAGGACTGCACTTTAAACTCCAAATCATCAACAGATCTTCATCATTACAGCCTAAAATAACCTGCAGAGGTGTTTCAGGTGTTTCTCTGGCTGGTCAGGCCTCTTCTTAAGTGTCAGCCCTTATTCATGCAACATTTTGACCTTCAAGGTCTTTGCCACCTTACAGAGTTTACAGGAGAGTCTGGATGATTAAAGTCCTTAAATTATGTTGATCCAAAAGAAACCTGACAGCTTTATTCTTTTTCTTTCAATTTAACTTTTGTTGGTTTCATATGTTCTTGTGGTTAATATGTTAATGTCATGAAAACATATCAGCCATTCAGTTGCCATTCATTAACTTGGGTTAGGTCATTTCCATTAAAAACTTTATATTACTCAACCCCTCTAAAACTATTTAAAATATACAGGGCAAGATCCCCCTCTGTTGGACAAAGAATGAAACTCATAGGTTCTTCAGATGTTTCTGTTGGATTTCACAGCACACATTTCTTCCTGTATGACCAAAAAATATCTAGATTTCATTTTACTTCATTATTACTAATTGATCAGATGCTGTGATTATGATTTGTCTTTACTTTTTTACCATTTGTAAAACAGGTATCATTAGTTTGGACCCTAAAGTGAGTGACGTCCTCAAGACTTTTATCGCACAGAGGTATTCAACAACTTTAATGACTGGAAAACCTTATCAACATATAACGCTTGTTGTAGTTGTTCATCCCAAACGTTGCAGATGCGTCTGATAACTGACTGAGAAGCCAGTAGCCTATCTCACCAGTGTAGCAGATCCTGCAAGTCAGATGCTTTTATCGGATGCTGTGTGTGTATGCACGCGTGTGTGCGTGTGATCAGTCATTGAACCACCAAACACATCACATGGGCTCCATCCTCTCGCTTCTGGAGCCTGCATGTCATCTTGTCTCTGTGGGTTTCCTCCAGCCGTGCTGTGGTTATCTGCAGTGTTAACTGCACTGTCTCCTGCAACCCTCATACATAAAGGTTGGAAATGTAATGCCGATGTGACATGCAGTGTAAAGCACTTTTAGGGGTCAGAAGACTATATAGGAAGGCATTCATTTTCATCTCTATTTTTGCATTGTGTATTTTTTGCATATGTTAACTAAAAAAAATAATAAAATGAATCTGTGTTATTTACTGTGTGTGGCGCATGCATGTGTAACGATACGTTATAGGCACAATGTTTGACTTTGTGCCTATAACGAAGGGAGCTGGGACCTAACCAATCGGATGCAGTGCTGGAGCTGCATTGACCAATGGGCTGTACGGAAGTTGGCGGGGGCGTCACTTCCTGTTTGAGTGGTCATATGACCTAATTGAAGTCGTGCGATAGTCATGTTCCTGTTGTGAACCTACGACAAACACACAGCGCACCGGTACACCGTTTGACAGAAGCAGCTCTGTTACGGTATGTAGGTAAAGAAAACATGTCTCCATGTTCGTGGCGAGAAACGACACGACCGAAGACCAGACGGCTAACAGCTCGTTAGCTCCAGTCGGCTAACGTGACACCCTTTATCGTCGTGTTTTTTTATTTTCTGCTGCTAACTTTTCAGCACAGTAACTGTATGTCCAAGTGGACTATGACTCATCTTGTTTTTAAAGGGCTTGAGCACAGATAACGTGATGCGCTTTACTTAGTGTCGAACAAGTTAGTCCTCTTGTTTTTACAGTTACAGTTGTCTCGTACCTCAGCTCACTGGCTGTTTCAGGTCCAGACTCCATTCAAAGTTATTAGGAGCCTGTGCACACGACGGTTTTTAAATGTGTGTTTTAGTGAATGATGCCTGTCTGTCTGTCCTTCCGCAGGTCTCAGTGGGGTGGCACACACACACACAACATGCACCTCCCAGTCCCTTTTTCCAGTCCCACCTGCAGCTGAGCCTCTCCCTCGCCCAACATGGATCCCGAGCAGCGGCCCAGCGCGGACTACTTTTTATGGGGATACCGGCTGCAGCTCATCGGCCTGGGCTTCGGCTTCTATGCGGGAGCCTTCCTGCTGTCCCACCTCCTGTCCGCGGGACTGTCCCGCACCTACAAATCCATCAAAGCCAAGGAGAAGATTTTCTGGAACCTCGCAGCGACGCGGGCGGTGTTCGGCATCCAGGGCACCGCGGCCGGCCTGCGGGCCCTGACCGAGGACTCCGCGTTGACCAGAGACCGAGTGAGGGGACAAGAAGACTGGTCGTGGTTCAATGTCCTCACGGCCACGGGCTTCTTTGCGTTTGAGAATGTCGCGCTTCACGCCTCCAGTGTGGCGTTTCGATCATTTGACCTCCCACTGGCCACGCACCATTTCTTCGCCCTGTCGGGGTTCGCGTCCATGGTGGTGTGGAGTTCCTCGGGCCACTTCCTGTCCATGGTCACGCTGCTGCTGGAGATGAGCACGCCGTTCACCTGTATATCCTGGATGTTACTGAAGGTATAGTGCCCTTTTTGTGTGTTGAGTTAAACATGCACGTTTAACCAGATTTCCAATGGCTCGAGTTGCATCTTGTGCTGCTGGTTGATTGCCCCCCCCACCCCCCCACACACATGTTCTTGCTCACTACCATAAGAGTATGGAAGTGTCGCAAGGTGTTGGTCTCGTGATTGTGCAGAGATTACATTCTTTGAAAGAGGAAGTTCTCTAAAAAGGATCGAGTCTGTACCTAAACCTTCTCTGTTCCTCCTGCTCGCAGATGTGACTCAAGTCCACACATGTTACAAGGATGTTAATGTGACATTATTGTGTCCCAGTTCTAAGCTTAATGTCACGTCTCAGTCTTTCTTCCTCCCCGGCAGGCTGGCTGGGCCCGCACCCTGTTTTGGAGAGCCAACCAGTGGGTGATGATCCACTCATTCCACTGTCGCATGGTGCTCACCTACTACATGTGGTGGGTAACTTTGACCAACTGGGCTGAGCTCAGCACCCATGTGGCCCTTGTCCCACTCCTGCTCTTCCTCATTGGCCTCAGTCTGCTCACGTTTATAATCAACCCCATCTGGACGCACAAGAAGACCATGCAGCTGCTCAATCCTGTAGACTGGAACTTTGACAACAAGCCTGCCCCCCTAAACGGGGCCATGGAGGGTCAGTCTGCGGTTTCTGTCAAACCTCACGCCAGCTAAGGTATACAGAGGAAGATGCTTCCTGTCTCAAAGATGCCATATCTTTTCATTTTTTAATGAATGTTTGAAGTTTCTTTTAGAGTGATAGTGTTACGATTGGTATTCTTTTATAAAACGTTTTATACACACTTGAGCAATAAGTGAACTTTCAGATAAACAACAACGGGAGAATTGTCAGATTTTTATCTTAATAATGTTGACCACATTGTCTTCCCTCAGGCTTACCTTGCAGATTGGTATATTTTAGATTCATTTTCATCTGGTGAGCTTATCTTTAAATAGATTTGGTCTTGTAAGGCAGTGGAACTAGAGCCTGCTTATAAAATATCCATTTTACCAATTATGTGTTTGGTTATGTGTTCAAAATAAAAAAAGAACACACTTCTTAAAGGAGCCATAGAGGACTGCAAACTTGCATGTTAAAGTCCTTTTGATCCAAAAAAAAAAATTAAACAAATATACTTTTTAAAGTTGCTACGTGAGCAGTAGCTGCTTTTGGCCTGTTGCTGTCGATGGTAAAATCAAGTTGATTTACTTTATCAAGTAAAAGAAGTCTGGTAACATGTTAAACTGTCTCAGACATCCAACAACCCAGTAGTCAAATCACAGTCTAACCTTTTACAATGGAAATCTTTGTTCTGCTCAAAGAATTGTTTTTAAGTGAAAAGAATGAGTTACTATCAGCTAGTCATTGAAGCGGTTGCATACTAAGTGGACAATTGGATCAGTCCACTCATGAGTCACATTGATGTTTTTGGACTGAATCCTTTCCCAGCAGAGAGAATGTTTGTCGTGGTCATGAAAGAAAAGGCCTTGAACAAAATCTTCTTTATTAGTGGAAGAATGCACAGGACTGGTCGACTCCATGAAGGCTCTTTTGTCCGAAATGGACATAATGTGCTAAACTGTATTAGTTTACTGATTTTGTAACCAAACAATTTGTTGATCCTGATGTTTTTTATGGAGTTACTGTATTAGTCGCATTGCATGTTTGTTTTTTTAACCAATGCAACATTACAACTTGTAACACTCCCCCCCCCTGTTTTTCACAATGGCCTCATTGTGCTGAAGCTATGGCATTGTGTGTCAGGCTTGTCCTTTGTTTTATTTCTGGTATCAGAAGGTTTTGTTTAATTGTCAATCTGCTGCATACTGTCTGATTTCTTTTTTTTGTGTGAATGTTTTAACAATCAGTGTTTTGGCTTGAACAGCATTGTTGCTCTTTAATCATATGGGTACGTCCCAAATTTTTAGACATTTCATTTCTGTTTGAGGATATGTCTTCCTGTTGTATTAATCCAATGCAACATCTGTAGCTTCTGAACCCACACTTTTATCAGGGCTTAAGAGCAGACTCAAAGTATTATTAATTTACTTATTGACACTTTCCACATACCTGTGACCTGCCTTGCGAAACAAGTGTTGGGAAGACTGAGATGGCGGAGCACTGGTCTAATGACTGCCTTATGTTCCGCTTTTCTATACACCGTATAACCTCAATGACTTAATTGACACACAAGTTTGAAGCAAATGTATTTATAACATTTAACAGTGTTTGTATCTTTTTAATAATACACAACTGTTTGGCCAACAGCTGAACTTGCTGTGTTTTTACTAAAAAAAGACGAAGAGTTTGCATTTCACTTTGCATTTAATTTGTAATGACAACATTACTTTATGGGACGGGTGGAGCGTTCTCTGTAAGATCTAAGCTTAAATGTATTGTTTGTATTGGTGGTGCTTTAATTAGTCACAGAATAAAGTGGTGGTTCTCATACAGTGTGTTCAGTCATGTCTTTTGTTCAGGCTGTGCTTCAGGGCATCTGCCTGTAGGGGGCAGAATTGAGTAATTAAGTGATGCACTAGCTTTTTGTATTTGACCTGACATCCATGAGTTTGACATGATTTTCCAGTCCAAATTGCATTGTCCCTAAAATACCAACACACACAAACAGTCACTTCCAAAGTATAGAAGTTAGTTTAATTTCAACTCGTATTTACTTGCAAGACAGCACACTTAGACCACTAGAATAAGAATATACAGACATACTGGAATCGATCATTGTTAATAAGGTGGATGCCTTATGTGTTAATGCTATTTTGCTTGCTATACAATGTATGAGACTAATTGCCTTTTTAAGTGGCTTACTATATATATATATATATATATATATATATATATATATATATATATATATATATATATATATATATATATATATATATATATATATATATATATATATATATATAATCTCATTGTTTCTGTTTGTATCTATTAAAGTTATGTTTTATGTTTGAGGTTTCTTGAATAAAAATTGTTCAGTTTGGTTAAAACATTTCCTAATTAAACAATTAAAAACAATCAGATCCAACATCATCTCCGGACAGCTGTTTCGAAGGGCGCCACCTCACGCGTCACGTGGCTAGTTTGGAACTCCTCCGTACTGGCCCGAGCCGATCCTACTGGAGAAGACGTTGGAAGCTTGATTGACGTTCTGCACAGCCAATCACAGCTTGCCCGAGTCGACCCTTTGGCCAATCAGCTACTTGGAGTAGATGAAGGGTGTTCATGGATGGAGTCAGTTTGCATCGAAGTAAGTCGAGTTAGAAGAAGGACACTGGGCGACCGCTGGATGGGTTTTGATTTGTTTTATACTGTGTTGAACTCAGAGATGCATCGAGTTAAACACTAAGGTGCTACCTCGGAGGGATATTGTTGTTTTTCTGGGGGAAAAGTCATTAAATGGTGAGTTGGGGACACTTTTCTAAGTTTCTGTCAAAAGTTTTGTCAAAGTTTTAGATATCCCAAACATATGTTTCGCTAATTGATACGAGCAGTTACCTTAGGCTACATATTGATAAACACAATTAATAAAGTAAAGTACCGGTAGGTGTATTATTGTTAAACATGCTTCAGGAGATGATAACGTGGCGCCTCAGCTAACTTTGCCAAGTTGCCAACACGTTAACTTTTACACCGTTAACTATTTGTTTTTGCGCGTGGACGTTAATTACGCCGTCGCTATCTTGTCATTAGCAAGCTACTTGTCATAAGAACTTGTAATGTATCCGTTAAACCTTTTCTTTTTAACTGAACCATGTTTCCTCGGGCTGTGACTCTGTCATGTTGCATTTTGATAGACGTCTTAGTCGTTGAGCACAACCTCATACCTCTCTGAAGCCCTCGTGCCTCTTCGAGGATGCAATTGCAGGTGCAGGGTCAGGTTTTTGTCTTTTTATAAGACCGAAAAACAAGCACATGTTCCCCACCCTAATAACCGCAACTTAATTAATACAAAACATATACCTGGTAAAAGTAAAATACTCCTTGTGTGTTCAACACGTACCATGATGAACGAGTGAGGATGTCTTCCTTAGCTGCAACAGTCAGTCCGGCTACAAATTCAAGTAGTCATGCATAGCATTCCTCAGTGAAAGCCCTGCACAGCTCCAGTCAACTGGAAGAACCGTCTCGATAGGGAGGGAAGCCATCGTTGAATGAGACTGTTTACCTGTAGTCTCCTCTCTGCACAGCTAAAGGAAAGTACTTTCAAGAAGTCTGTTAACTTGAACTAAGCCTCCAAAAAAAACAGTTTGATCAATGCTTTAATCTTCATTTGTTTTATCTGGTGCCATGCATGTCCAGTTCACTGGACCAATACATGGCTGAGATGGAGCCTTGAGGGGATCACACACGTGCATGTACACAACAATCTCCATTGGTAATTTGTTAAGCAAATAACCAGGGTGGCCTGGCTGCAGACACTGACGCTTAATACACTTTCCACACTGTAATAACACCTGGCGAACACAGAGAGCACAGATCATTTTTGTCCTTGCTCAAAGTCACTGCTATTTCTCAAAAGCGCTCATGCAAGTCACATAGACACAGACTCCTTTATGTGGGACACTCTCTCCTCATCAGACCACGGTCCGCTCTCTCTGGGAATGTTTACAGACACCTCTGAGAACAAACATGTTGGTGTTTCGAGGAAAAAGGCCTGTCGGCAAACAATACTAATGCTATTTGGCATGTCTGTTCTCTACATGCTTAGCGAGACTGTATTTTAGCATCTTAGCAATTTCAAACTCCAATATCCTCTGCTGTCGTTGTTGTATTCTGTAAAGACAGAAGCTGTTGAGTTGAAAAAATGCCAGGCATGGCTAATTGCTGAAGTAATTGTGACAAGGCAGGCAGTAACTTTACTTTGCCAAAAGAGGCTCATGTGTTTGGGGTGTCACAGACTCACAGTGCATAGTGTTTGAGCGGGCGAGCATACCATTCATTTTTACCAAGTTCTGGAGTCACTGTCTACCCACTGAGAGAAGACATGGAGGAGCATAGCTCAGTCACAGCCGTGATAGGAAAGGCTCTGCTCTTCTGCAGGTGTATGTGGGAAATTGCTCACATTCCACACACTTGTTTAGCAGTTGGGAACATATGTCATATGTTTAGTGCCTAATGGATATTTTCTTTAGTATGGACCTTACCTTATTTGACTGTAGAGGAATAGAGAGACATGAAATAAATGGGGAGGGAGAGTAATAAATCACAGATTAGACGGTTTGTTATGCTGGTATACAAACACAGAAGCAACATGTCTACGGATAGAAGTCCAACAGTACTGTACTATATACGGTGAGACACGGGTATGACAAAAGTGCTAATATAAATGCATATTTATGTTGATGCAGCCATCTGCAATTTGGAATTATAGTCTGAAATCTGACTTCAGGTGGCTTTCCAGTTGAAACGCTTTATCCACTGCTCACCACAACACACTAACCAGTGCTTCTCTGGGGACGTGTGTGTCCCACTGGGTGGGTGAAGATCAGTGAAGAGTGACCGCCAGTGACTGCGGCTGCCTCTGCTTTCAAATGGACACCAATTTCATGTGTAGACTTTCAATTATTCTACAGCCACGGTCTTTAATTTTGTCGTGATTCAGCTGCTAGGAAAAACTCCAAGTTTAGGCCCATGTAAAACAAACATTATTGGTAAAAAGTTCAGTCGCATTATGGAGTATTATACATTTTTGTGATGCATCATAATGCTTCAACTACAAACTGTTGTGTGCTGGATGACATCATGCAGCATTGAGTCACTGTGCTAGCTTAGCGCTGACCACATTCTGTGTAGAAACATGCCTCCAGAGCTTTTAGCTGAATCCAGATGTCCCCTCACATGTCCAATAGATCCCACCTCTGACGTCAAATAAAAATACTGCTGCCCTGCAGGCCTGATTATTGAATTGCTACAATCCATTCCCATTAGGCCTATAATTATAACTGATAGCTGATGGGAAATACCAGACTCATCTTATGGTCGTGTTGATTGTTCAGTGTGATGACGGGAGGTTATGTTACACTGAGTGGGTGACTTGTGCTGTACAGAAACAAAAGGAGATGTAATTATGAGGATGAGCGCTTGCATAGCTAGGATTTATTATGATATGGTTCTAATTGGTCCCTTGCTGATCTAATCTGTTTTGACTCATTCTCAATCTTGAAAGGCAGCTATCTTGTGCCCGTGTTTTGAGCTTCCCCATCTCTTTTGAGGTCTGGTGAAGTGTTATCTGTTTTCGAGGTTGGTTGTGCCAGATACTGTAATACAGTTTGCAAGCTTTAGATCTGAGACTTCAGGGACCAGGCTGTACTACCTGCCGCAGTGAACAACCCATGGATGTACATCATATCGTCGCTATGCTGTTCACAATGCGAGGAAACGAGCAGTGGGTTGTTAAGGCTGGTTTGCTTAGTTTCTCAGTGTGTATTGTGATAATATCAATACAGCACAGGTAATACATAATAATGTGAAAACATTTCTCATATGACATATATAGTACTCAAACAGTAGAATTTCTTTGTATGCTGTCCAACTCCTGCATACTGGCTGGAGGCTAGAACGAGGTACCTTTTTTTCCTTTTTAGTATGCTGCAGGGCTCCGTTCTGTCCTTCGCTGAACTTCCCTGCAAATACGTTACAGTACTTTGTTAAGCCTGTCCGTGCGCTCTTTGTAGGCCCGGGATGTGTTGTTTTCAGTCAAGGCCTGATGACTGTAATCCTGCCAGAAGGAGAAGATTGGGACTCACTGCGCAATAAAACATTCAGCCAAAGACAGACACTCACACAAGTCTCACTTCCTCATACCACCCTCTCCTCCAGGCTTTTGTTTATGACTTTCAGCTTGTGTGTGGAATGCCACTTGTCATTAAGAGCGCCCCAGAAAACTCTACAGACGAATCTAAACCCTTTACAAAATCAGGGGGTTTGATGTGGAATTGCTCTCATAAACACACGTGAGTCTATTTTGACTGATCTCTGGTTGCCATGAGTTATGAGTAGGGAATTAGAGCCGATAAGGAAAATATATATTTTTTTAAAGGTTAGTGTTTTTAAAAATCCTGGTGGGAAAATTGGAAACCTTGGTTGGAAGCTCAAATGTATTATTTATGATATAATATACAATCTAATAAACTCATTTAAAACTTAAAAGCTATGTTTTCGGAGGCTGAGATGAAACCTCGCGAGTGACATTTAAAGTGCTGCCTTGTAGCTGTAGATTGTTCTTCATGAGTGAACGTAGGTGGCAGTTTTCCCTCCACACTATGGACCATACATATTGTGTTTGATCTTTGTCATTGTCTGTTCCATAACATAGGTTATAAGAAAAACACAGGTGAGCAAATTGTCTGCATTACAGCAGGATGCAAAACAACTCTTTTCCTGTCTGTAGAGCACAACTCAGCCATCCCAGCATGTAATGACACGCTCAGCTGAGTCTGTCATCCCCTACTCAGATGATTTTTTTCCCTCTCTCTTTTCTTCCGCTCGTTCCTCAATAATTGCTCTCAAATTTAACTGTAATAGAGTACCTTGAATTTAAACACTGAACATATTAGCAGAGATTTAATTAAGTATATTTTCTTGCCCTCTCCAGGAGATTTTTAAAAAGCTTTACCTAATCACCCACCACTGACAGATGCTACAGATGTAGCGAGCACTATTGTTGCGTCGGTCATCTGCGTCGAGCCAATGTGTTTGTGTGGTTCCTATTTTAAGTCACACACCACAGGCCATGCGGGATGGAATTTGTGGAAAGGTGAATTTATCTTGCTTCCAAGCAGGTAAAAAGACCAAACAAATCTGATTAATTATAGGATTAATTATAGGAGTGAGGAGGGATGGAGGATTCTGCACATTGGTTTCAAAACAGGAGTGAGAGGGGCTCTCTTTGTTTCTCCTTTTAACGTACGACAAGGCAATCTCACACAGAACTAGCTCTTCTGTAAGATAAATAATACGTTGAAGGTCATCATGTTGTCCTCATTCTTATTGCAAATTATATATATATATATATATATATATATGTGTGTGTGTGTGTGTGTGTGTGTGTGTGTTTTAAACTTTTATCAAGCATGGTGCTTTTTTTCCTCTGTGTTTTCTGTGTCCAGGAGAGCACACATGAATAGTTGACTTCTCCCCTCCCTTCCTTCCTTTTTCCTACTGTCTTGGACCTCGAGAGATGCATTTGAAGGAAGAGATGAGTCACCCTTCAAAGTCAGGGCTTGGCTGTTAGTTGTCGCTCCAAAATCAGCCAGTCAATTTACAACCACGTGTGTCATGTTGCTACCTGTTTCCTACATGCAGAAAACCACATACAGAGGGCCTTCCTCATCATTCATACTGCAGGACATCGTACCTGCTGCGGTCTGTCTCTTTGGATTCGGTTCTATTGTGTAGGCTATTTCTCCCCAGGCTTCTCATACTCTACCTGCCTCTGTTAGCACTAGCATTATCTGTTAGCCGCACTGCATTCAGCAAACACTGGCCCTGTGTGTTCACATCCACTGTTCTGGCTCTGTGCCCTGCCAGCAGGGTGGAGGACAAAGAAGCAGAAGATTACACATTATTTGTAGACAAAACAGGCTTTGAGACTGGGAATGAGTTATCCTTCAGATGCGTTTTGCTGCAACACTGTGGTGCAGGTTCGTCTTAGTCAGAAGTTAACTGTTGTGAACTTGTGTCGTGGTTCGTATAGAACTAAAGGGGTTGCGTGGATAGATTATGGGCCATACATACCACAACAATGTCGGCTTTTATGCGAGAACATGATGTCATGACTCGGGCATCCGTTCTTGACTTCTTCAAGCTGAAGAAGTCTGAAAATAGCACAGCTGTTTTTTCCAGAGGAGGCCTTCGACAGAAACTGTCACCTCTGGGTACGACTTGTACATCCGCAAACAAAGGCTGTGCTGCTGAGGAATGCAATGTCTCTCATGCCCGTGCAGGTCCAAAGGTCTCTCCTGCCTCAGCATGCCAATGACATTTCTTTGGGTGGAAATGTGTGGCTGTCAAAACGTCCCACTGACCTCTGCATCTATGTAATGCATGTGCATACTGTAGTTGGTTTTAATTTAAAAGTTTAGTTTAATATTGCCACCTGGGGAAACCTTGCGTTGCAAAATTGTTCACAGCCTGCGGTGTAACGCAACCTTTTGGATGATAACGCATGAGAAGAGATCTTTTTGAAGAAAGTGTGCATGAACCAGCTCATCTTGAAGGTCACAGCTGAGTAAAATATTTGAGCAAAGCATTTGTTACTCGGTTTCAATGAATTAGTGCCTGAATCACCACAATGAACGAGCGTAAATCTGAACACCAGCCTACTTTGAATACTACTTTGTTTTAGCAACAGCCAACCCCCACCATAATGGTTCCTCCACAGGGTATGACCGATCGATTACAATGGTGGCCGGGCCCCTTCATGCCCGTGACATTACACACGCCTACAATTAGCATATGAAAATGGTGTGAACACTTCAACACGTGGTAGTGTCAACAGTCACCAGGAGCACTGTAAGAGCGTCTTTTGTTTTCATTCATTTGTTTGACTTAGCTTTGGTCCAGATTCTGATGTTGACACAAAAGGTACCAGACCGTGACCACAACACAGCCATGCCCCTCTGCTGACGAATTGCTGCTGAGATTTAATAACATAGAACAACAAGTGAGGTTGGGCTTTTGGAGACTGAGTGGCATACAAACTGCTGATGTATGGAAACATTCTTCATTGCTAATTTAATTTGGAAATACTGTTGTATCCACCCGCCTATTTTGACATTTTAGGACGTTTGTCTTTTTCCTCTAGGAATGTGTGTCGGCGTAGTTGATCCCCTACATGCTGCTGTCTGAAGAGCTTGTGCAGGAGAAGAGCAGAAAGCATGGACGTGGAAGACTTTCCTCCCCCGCCTCCTGAAAGTAAAGTCAACAAAGCGTTCTCTCACTCACACATGCAACATATGAACGACAACAATAGTACAATACAATAGTATGGAAATCTGGTAGAAAAACTGATAGACACATTGGCCGGTTAGCTCAGCTGGCTAGAGCGTGGTGCTAATAACGCCAAGGTCACGGGTTCGATCCCCGTACGGGCCAAAATCTTTATTTAGACCAAGCTGGAAGAACAATAAAGTGGACACAATAATGTACAGGCATTTTGCTAATCAATTAATTGTTTATGACAAACAATGTTTAGTTCAAGCCTTTAAATTGTGAGTATGTTCTGCTCTTCTTTATCTTTTGTGATTGTAAGCTGAATATATTTGGGCAAAGCAACACATCTGAAGACGTGTTGTTGGACTAAAACATACAATTAATCATGTGAATGAGAAAATGTTCTACAGATTATTTATGATTATTTTAAAACCGATCATATGTGATGGATATTGATGAGGCCCTTGGTCCTTTGCTGACTGTAACCTGTAGGTCATTTTCCCGATATGAATTCCCTCTTTCCTCTCACACTTCGTAGCTTTCTCACAGCCCAACGGTTAACTAGCTAGTTAGCTAATCCTCAAATCTTCTAGCGACGCGTCTCTGGGTGATCAGGGCCTTAAGTTGAAACTTTACACAGTTAACAGTTGAGTCTCAAAACAGGATGCTATTCGGTTAAACTACACAAAAAAAAATGTGTTGACAGTGTTGCTCTTGTCACACATAAGTCCTTGGCTGTCTGTTTTGAGTACATGATTACAGTGTTGGACCAGAAGTATCACCTGCTTCTGCAGGTCGTCTTGTGGTCACATAACTTCCTGGAAGGCTGGTTGAGCTGGACAGTATGAGTAAACAGAGCAGATTCCTCTCTTCTGATTCTCCTCCGCTGTGAAGTGTGTGGGCAGAGCAACGAGGGAGTAAGGAGGGTAAAATGTGCTGTGCTGCTGTGAACACTAGACAATGTGCCTCAGTAATATGCTGAATACTGCTACAGCACACACACACACACACACACACACACACACACACACACACACACACACACACACACACACACACACACACACACACAGCCTCCGGGGATTGACACAGGCCAGAGAAATGCTTCGTCTCCTGGTGGCCAGTCACTTTCTTTGTTGCCAGGCGATGCTTGGACAGATCGTAACCCAGTGACTCATTTGAGCGACTATTATGTAGTCGAGTGGAGACGGGCCCACAGAACAGAGTCCATATTGTCATTATGAATTGACAATGAACACCTCAGCAAGGGGGTGTATGTGTGTGTGCGTGTCAGTGTGCATGCATGTGTGCATGTACAATTTATGATCTTGAACTTGTGCATTCCCCCGAGGATGGAAAGATGAGATAAATCCTCATGATTTGGTTGTGAATGTAGTTTAGGAGGGCTATAGCATACTCACATAACTGTAATGTGTGTATGTGTATAAGTGTATGTGTCTAGTCAACATCCAGCAGTACAGTCTCCATGATCAGGCTTCAGGCATGCATACCCATTAGGGCTGCAAAAATGACTTTTGAACATTCGTTGTGAAAAAACGCATCAGTTTGAACTATTATATTCTGTTCATGACGCCATGTCCAAACTGTGAACGGCACTTAGTAAGCCTTGAAAGCGCCACAATAGACGAGGAGCAGCCAATTGTTTAAGTTGAAGTTAAACAGATATCTGTTATGACTTGTCATCTGGACAAATCCAGTCAAATCAGGCCCTGTTGTGTTCTGGGAAAGTCAAGTGTTTCACGTTGACGCCACAGAGGTATGTGCGTCCATATAGCTAGTTTGACCTTATCTCAGTGTCCCACCCCATTTATTTTCATTTCCTTTTTCCACTCACTCATGGAAAAATACAGATAGCATCTCTGTTTCCAGGTTTGCTCTTTGCACCTCTCTTTTCGTGCAACTTTAGTTATGGGTGCAGATGGACACAGGGTGTTGACCTGGAGCATTAGTCACAGACCGTTCCTTCACACACTACAGGGTGGAACAACTACCTGTCAAAGCCTGAGGGGATTGGACTGGTGATTTAGAGTTGTGTACGTTGCTGTGATGGACTTCAAAGTTACTGGGTTTGCTACAGGGAGTTTCTTTGAGTTGAGATTTACTTGGTCACATTCAGTGGACTGATCAGGCCCAGAGGCATAAGGCAGCAGGTTGCAACAGTGAACGTGGTTCTTTTGATCGTAAGAATTAACTTTAAATGGCCACGTGTTGACTTTCTGAGAGGAAGAGCATTGGACATGTTGGAAAAACATAATGGATATTGCTATGTTTAAAAATGATAGGGTATAGCCATGGTGCTATAGGGAAGCTTTATGGAGGATTTACACATTCATCTACAACTCAGAAGTGGCTGGGGAAAGGTAAAAATGCCGAAGCCAGGGATCGAACCAGGGACCTTTAGATCTTCAGTCTAACGCTCTCCCAACTGAGCTATTTCGGCTGAATTTGTAGGTTTGGTCATCTGATTTATCGATGCCGGAAAGTGGAAATTAACCTGCGCAAACTTGGAATTTTCTGTTTTCTTTGGGAGCACAGGATATGAAAATGTGGCTTTTGACTGCAGGTTAATACAATCAAGCTGTGACTACTGATAAAAGTGCTCTTGAGGAATCTGTGGTATGCTCGGGAGCAAAACTGTGACAACGATAGAATATCATCCTATGAAGTTAAGTGACATTTTAGAGGAGCCGAATAGTTAAACGGTGAGCTTGGGAGTTCCTTCCATTCGGGCTTAGTGGTTTTGACTCAGCTGCAGTTCATCCTGCTGTACACCCAGTTTAAAGGCTGACCTCATATTTTCCACAACATTACATTCAGGTTGAATTTTTTGAATGTTTTCTTTGCTAAAGTCTTTTCTTTTTCTTTCACCCCGCCACTGAATGAAACCTGAAATACTTTCATTCACACGTTCAGCTCTGGGCCGAAACATGAAGCCAGCTGATGAAAGTTGAGCCTTTGCATTCCTAATCCTTTAACTCTCTCTTGCTCCTTTTTGAGCTTTACTGACTCAGGCCCACGCTCTGTTCTTCAGATCAGAAATAACGCAGAACTCAGGCTCTCTAGTCACTGGAGGGAGTACCAGCTCTCTTTCCTGTTTGCCTAATTACAGTGTGGAAACTGGAAAGACATTTGTTGTTCCCTTCCTGTCTGCTGCCAAGTGAGTGCGCTGATGCGAATGTGACGCCTTTGAACGTCAACTATATCTTGTAGCTCTGCCCTAGTTTGTCTTTGCTGTAAAGTAGAGCAGCTGATGTGCTGTTTTGGTGCAGAATCTGATCCCTCATGGAAGAATTTCTGTAAAAAAAAACATACTGCTGTAGTACCCCACCCTTAATTATAAGTCTGTTTGTGGCTCAGTCTTTTTATTTGGGCAGCCAAAGGACTAAAACTGCCACCCAGAGTGCATCTGTAAACGTTCTCTCAAGGAGTGTATGCATGAAATTATATGATTATTGGGTTGAATACGACCTAAATTTAACTTATATTTAGCCAAATCCTGAAAAGCATACAGTGTGGTTTGATAACACTGTCTGCCATCCAAGAATTATGTGTGTTATAGTCTAAGCTCATTTGTATACAAAGGCTGTATCTACTCGGATGTTGCAGGAGATACAGGTTGCAATCTTTCAGAAGTTTAGATATTAGTACTTTCTGATGTATTCTGGATGAATAATTTATTCCAGTCCTGTATCTCTCTGAACCCTATCTGTTTGTTCAGTGTTGGCAGACAGCGCCACCTTCGCAGATGAAGATGAGGGGGAAACCTTCGACTTTGATGACAGTGGAGATGACATCCCTGAGGCTGACCACCTACCCCCTGCACCTCCAGCTCCTCTTGCCCCGAGCAGCAACGATCAGGGCCCGGACCAGCTGATGGTCAGTCACCCTGAAGGCCATCTCACCAGCCCAGACACCCCAGCACCTTCCACCACATCCGCCACAGCTCCATCATCAGCGGACATAGCCGTTGCCACGAGCAGATCCTCCACAGCAGGTGGAGCAACAGCAGAAGGAGAGAGGACATCTGCTGCTGAGGGGACTGATGACATGGAGACAGATTTACCACCACCTCCACCCCCTTCTCTTGTTGATGACGCAGAGACAGATCCTGGAAGAACAGGTTAGCGCACCAAAAGTGTTGAGATTTTATTATTGCACTCTTTTAGCAGAAATTCCTCTGCATTGCAGTTGTATTTGGAAATTAGTCGGATGCAAATAACAGCAATCAAAAATTCTCCACATTCTCGTTTCATGTTTGTGTACATTATCTGGCTCTAATCAAGCCCCTTCAGCTCATGCTGAAGTGGGGCATTCTGTCTCTCTCATGACACCTTGTATCTCTGGCTGCCTGGCGCTGGGGTTTGTCTGGCTTTTATCACGAAAAGTCTTGACAGCAGCCGCAGCAGGCAGGAAAGGCTCGGCTCTACTTGTTCTCACTCACACATTCTGTTGTGCTGCAGTGAAGGGACGTCAACACTGCACTTATTTTCAGGTTTTCCCCTTCAAAGCATGTACGATGGGAACAAACAGGCCTTGCATTTCTATCAACATGAGGAATCTCAATTGGCCTTTTTATATCTTCTGATTCTCACCTCTCAAAATGCCACATCATATCCCAGTCGACAGTGCCTCCGTACCCTTAACCAATTCATTGCTCTCCATTTACTTTGTGGGGCGTGAAGGTGCTTAGCAAATATCGCATGAAAAATGCGGCTGTGTGATGGGATGCTCTATCAACAGGTTAATGAACCTAGAACTAAGTTTTGATAAGCTGCCTAACCGGGATACTGAGCTGTTAAGAAGACAAAAGCGAAGCATCGGCAGGAAGAATGGGAACACTGTGGGATCCTGACGCTCAGTATGCGCGGCATTTTGTCCCAATGTCAGTTGTAGGCTCTCTCTGTTTCAGTCATGAGAGACTTAATTTAGAGTGAAAGAAAAATGTATTACACGTGCAGGATGAGATGAATAGTGGAGAGTCTTTGGTAAATATTGATCTCTGGAGTAAGGATGATACTAAAGTTGTAGGTTCACACCCTGTTCAACTATAATGATTAAGTTGGTGTGATTTTCCAAACTACAACTTAAATTAGTGGAATAAAACAACTCTTATAACTCTTTGTACACACTTATCACATTCTTTTGGTCTTTGCCTATATATGTCAAGTCATATATTATACCAAATTCATTCTTATTTAACCACAACTAAGCTGATTATGTTTTTTTGCAATGTGTTCCAATATCATTGTACCTGACCATGTTTTTTTGTTGTGTTTCTTGTGTCACCCGCCAGGTAGTGAAGGCCAGGACGGGTCCACCGATGCCCCTCACCCTCCACAGGCCGTCCCCAGAAGCACCTCCCAGGGCAAAGTTAACCCCTACTCTGTGATTGACATCACTCCTCTCCAACTGGAGCAGCTTGAGCAGCAGCATGAGCAGCCGCATGGACCCTCCTCTGCCGCGAGCTCACCAATGGAGCCCAAGGAGCCAGAGGGAGAATCCCAGGATATCCCCACCGGCCCTGTTGGCATCGCGTCCGGATACTCGGTCCCAGTGCCCTGTGGCTATGCAACCCCCTCTGGAGTACCGCTCATCACTCCAACGTACAGCACACCCGTCATCATTCGACACCTCTCTGCGGATGAGGATGGTAAAGTAGAGCCTGCAGCCGGTTCATAAAATAAAAATAAAGTTGATGTTGACCTATGTTTATTAGAAACATCCAAAACAAGAGAAAGTCCTCTTGTAAATCTTCCTCTCCTTTCTCACTGCCCTCAGACACGTAGATACAATGCAATGACACGTAAATGCTGCTTCAGCTAGTTTTGTCCTCTGTCCTTTCTTCTTTCCCTTGTTTTTCCTAAAGCTTTGCCACAAGGAAGTAAGGACTAAATTTAGCCCTCCCCAAAGATCTGCGTTGGCTGTGAAAATTTTCCGGTTTCCTTCAAATCTCGCAGTCGCCGAGCCTGACTGTGGCCTGGCGTGCTGAAGAGTCTGATTACGCTGTCATTATCTTACCAAGGTCACACCAGATTGAAAAACACTCAGACTTTTTAGTAAAAGAGTTTAGAAAGTCATACTTTGGGTGATGATGAGGTAGTTGCAGCGTTGTCATCTGCAGTTCTGGCCATGATATACGAACCAAGGACATACAGTTATCTCCATGGCCAAAGGTCCAAGGACAACAGGAAAAAAATGTGTGAAGTGTAGTGAAATTTATGGAATCGCATGAATAAGTAAATATGGCCTTCACTAAATCGTATGGTACTTGAGGCAATATCAAATCGTCAGTGACACCCGGTGGCTTTTTAGAGAAAGATACAACCAAGTTTTACAATTCTGGAATTGGGAAGTTATTTGCTTGACATGGAGTGTGCTGATTTCTGGAACAATTATATCGATGGTATATTCTAAAAAAATGGTATGTTCTTTGTTAGTGTCTCAGTCATAATGTATTATTGAGTTAATTCCATGCTTTTAATAATTCTCTACAATAGGAAGCCGTGCTCACATGCACAGTACATCTTTCTGCTTGGATCATGAGAAGTGTGGGACCTAAAAACAGCAACGTACAGTCACATGTTGTTGGGTTTCTTTCAGTAATGTTTTCTCTCTTCTTACCTTCAGTCACTGTGGTTGGGACTGGCAACACCTCTGTAGACAGGTATGTGGCAAACTAAACAGCTGAAGCAAGTCTATACCAGTCCTTCAGTACATGTACATCTACATCTTAAGAGAAGAACGCAAAGTATACCTCCTACTTTCCGTTACAGTAATGGTTTCTGACCTTGTCAGTATATAATAAATAAATAAAAAAACCCTTGTGTTATGCCATAAATATATCATGTATATCATATATCATACTATTAATACAGTAAAATCAAGATATTAATTAGTTTTCTTACAATAAATTGCCTGCGAAAGTAAGCATTTTTGTTTGCATAGTTATGATTTAGTTTGTTTGCTTGTTTTCTCAAGTGTTTTCAGTGAAGAGTATCCACCTATTAGAGAAGAGGATGCTTTGACTAAATGGGCATCCGATCCTGCCAACACTGCATGGATGGACAGTAAGAAAAGATATCCATAACAATTGCACATCTTGTAGAGATGCATTAATCATTTTCATGGACATTATTCTGCTGTTTAAATTCTCTGTACTCGCCACAGTGCATGCCTTTAGGGGAATATTAGGTGTTTTCTTCTTTTGACACTGCTGAATTCCCAGACGTTTCCTTCCCTGTTCTTTTGAGGAAGCAGACCGTTGTGTGTGCTTTTCTTTTAGATCCTTTCTACATTGTGTCCTGTTTGTTGTGTGAACAACTGTGTGATGTGAGAAGTTGTGTGTTAGTTGTTGTTAACGGCTCTTTTTATGCTTCAGATCCAGATGAAGTGATTTACGATGATGTGCCCAGAGAGAACTCTGACTCCAACACAGGTTTGTATATAAATCCTACATTTCACAAACTCAGTGTTTTTGTTCCTGTCTGTAGCTTTAAGTCTGTCAGCACTGCTCACTTTCACTTTTATTTTCCTAACTTATTTTGTCTAAACTAGGATCCTAATACTTAATTTAGGCTTTTTTGCATGAAAATATTATGCTGATGTTGAGTGTTCTGAATTTTTTCAGTACAATACAATAGGCAGTGGATTAGTATACATTGTTGTGACGCTTGTGGTTTCAGTAAATTAGTTTTTACTTGTGTTGAAGGTGTTAATAGGAACGCCTTATTATATACAGTATATATATAATGTTGTACAACGGCTCAGAGGTACTGCATTCCAATGTAGTATACGCACACTTTTAACCTGCTTTCAACATTATAAACTTTACAAATACTGTAAATATTTATTACATGGCTGTTTTATTTGAGTGCAGTATATTGTTTTTGTGTTTTTCTGCATATAAATTTATGCTACTAACCTTTAAAAGAAGAACCCTATAAAATGGTTCTGTGGGTACTTTGACTTGCTAAACTTTAGTGTTTCGGTCCTGTTGGTCCATACAGATCCAGATGAGATGATCTATGACGACGTGGAACTTGGCGAGGATGGCGGCGGCAACAGCTCCCTGGACAACGGCTGGAGCAGCAGCGAGTTTGAAAGCTACGACGAGGCCAGCGACGGGGAAGGTCGCGCTGAGAACGGTCTGCCACATGCCTTCATGAGAGGAAAGCCACCCCAGAGGAAAACCCATGTGTGTATAACAATCACTCAGATTCCTCTGTCAGCAGTACAGACAAAACGCTAATCTTGTCCCAATATCGCTGTACATCTGTAGGTGGGTAACAGTGGATGAAGCAGGGATTCATTTATATTTGTAATTTGCAATTTTGTATTTGTATACATTTAGTCTTCTCTTCTCCCCTCTACATATCTACTGATATTGTTTACAGCCAACATATTTGCTTATATAAAGTTTTTATTTCTAGGTCGAAACAATCCCTCGTGTTGTGCCTATTTTGAACCTTTGGTAAAATTGTTTGTGGCTGAAGAGTTCAATAATGTACAGCATATGTATGCATGCATGTGGAATCAATAGTCTATTTGTTTCTTCAGACCTGAGAACGGTGATTCTAGTTCAGTCAGCTTGCTGCACTCTGAAATGTTTTGGATTGTGGTTTTGAGAATTCAGCTTCACTTTTGTTTTCAGTGACCCAGGGTCGGATATGAATGATTGCTTCAGGCAAAAGAAATCATTTTGCACAATTTATGTGTTGAGTTGATACATATGTATTTACATATGTATGCAGCTATTGCCAAATGTATTAACATGGAGGAACAATTGTGAGAAAGAAAATCAAATGAATACTAAATGGTATTTTGATTATAAACAATTTTATATATTCTATTATATTTAAGGTGAGTCATATTAGCGTATGACTTAATTTCCCAGTATGTTCTGCAAATGTATGTGCATATTTCAGTGGACCCATTAATGAAAAAAAAATCAAGGGAAGGCATATTATTTGGAAAATTACATATCTTCCCCTGAGTCACAGTTTAAATCAGTTAAGCAAAGTATTTTTTGGAAGATGATAGCAATACATGTATCAAAGTATACATTCATTAAAGTGAGTTTTCTGGTAGATCAAAGGTGCAAGGTCATTCCAAAACCATAACCAGTAACGCCTGCTTTGCTTTTGTTTAGCTCTCTCAAGATCTGACACGCTTGAAAGAACACTATGAGAAAAAGATGAAAGATCTAATGGCAAATACAGTGGGAACGGTAGAGCTGCAGCAGTTAAAACAGAAACACGAGCAGAAGGTAAACTACCTGAGGCTCACCTCACCTGCCTGTGCTAGACAGTAGTCCCAACCACTAACTCTCATTCTGGGCGTCTCTCACTGACTCGGCACCCTCGTCCTGCTCTGATGTGAATGACTTGTGGTGGTACTGGTGATGGGTTTGCATTCAACGCCTCCCTGTCTGCTGCATTTACCTGTCTCATTATATGTTTGTGCATTTGAAGTTGTGAAGCAATTGAGTGTTATTATTATATTATTAAACGGAGCTGAAAGCTGTTGCATATTGTAGACCTGTCGCTCTGTATTTAACATGAGCACTGTGTTACTTCCAGCTGATGTCCCACTTACTTTGTCATTCTCTGGTCAACTTTGTTCTCCTGTGTTACATAATCTGCCATTCATCTTCATCCCTACTCTAACACTGCTCCTGTCTTGTTTAGATGAGTTCAGTAGCTTTTTAGCCTTAGGGGTAAACAAATATATATATACTTTGTGTTACTCTTGCAATCCAGATAATAGTGTATTATGTCTCAACAAAGATGCAAAAGCTGGTGAAGGCAGCTAAGGAAGGGACCAAAGATGGGCTTGAGAAAACCAAAGCTGCAGTGAAGAAGGGACGCTCTTTCATCAAAACCAAGTCCTTCTGTCATGGTATGTACTTTGACAATAAAGAGCAACATAGCATTGTTCAGTCTCTTCAGCATGAAGGCTTGTTTGTTTATTAGCTGTCATGTATTTATGGCGCTTTATGCTCTCATCTTCCTCTTTCAGAGAGAAAGTCAGGCTGTTTCGAGGATGAGGAGTCTGAACTCTTCATTGAGGTGGACTGTTTCAATGTTGAGCCCGTGCTTTGTCCGGCACCGGCGGATCTTTCACAGCAACAGGTAATAAACATGCCTTTCAACTTTTATCACAAGTTCTGCAACTCTTTGCTGTTTAAGAAAACGATGGCAAATGGGTTGAGATGTTTCCTCCGCAGCTGGTGAGAAGATGCATATTGGGATCGATACTGGAGAGTGAGAAGAACTATCTTGATGCACTGAAAAGGATATTAGAGGTATGCAAATGAGGCTGCGGTTGATTGCCAAATCCACTTTGAAATGTTTGTTGTAACAGTTCACATTGTCTGCTTTATCAGCAATATGAGAAGCCCCTGTCCCAGCTTGAGCCGAGGTTGCTGAGCGACAGGAAACTGAAGATGACCTTCTATCGCGTGCGTGAGATCCTGCAGTGCCACTTCCTGTTCCAGATCGCTCTGGCGAGCCGCGTTGCTGAGTGGGACGGCCTGGAGATGATTGGGGATGTCTTTGTTGCATCGGTAAGCTGGAGCTGTAAAGCCCTTTTTCAAGAACGTTATGAATATATTAAACATACATGATGTATGTTAGCTGTGGTACCCCCGATTCCAGCTGAATTTGATATTCATGAAATTTCTGATTACATGCAGCAAAGCCGTACTCGCCTCTTTTTTACCATCTTACTTAATGTCAAAGCTTGGCCTCATGCAAATGCAGAACTCTAAGTCTGTTCTATTTTAGTATGTCGTCCACCTCCCCCCATGCTTCGCAAGGGAGGCAGGACGGTCGGAAAAAATCCTGCTCACAACTTCACTTCCTTGTTATTGTGCAACAATCGAGTCTTGGCATGACATCAGAGAAGCAGTGAGACCCATCTGAAGTCTGGTCACTACCCTCTGTCACCTCACAATTCATATCCCATCATAAAACAACAGAACATGCACACCTGCGTGTGTGTGTGTGTGTGTGTGTGTTGTGTTTAAATGTGTTTCTCAACTGTGTTCCTCAACAGTTCTCAAAGTCCATGGTGCTGGACGCCTACAGTGAGTATGTGAACAACTTCAGCACGGCAATGGCAGTGGTAAGGAAGACGTGCGCCTCCAAACCTGGCTTCCTGGAATTCCTCAAGGTTTGAGAATATTGTTTAAACCGTGTCATAAATAAATGTTGTCTCTTGGGGGTTTTTTTCACATGGTTTTTGTGCATTTCATCAAAAAGCATTTACTATTTTTTTTATTTTTTACATTAAATACAAACATACATAAATGCTAAATAATTTGACTCAAAAGTACATGACTTAGCCCACTAAATACAGCTCAGTACCCTGCTGGCTTGCTTTTAAGTCCGATTGCATCTTCTAAAAATGGTCCGACTGGTTTCTCACTACACTGCAGTAACCCGTCTTCTCACCTCCAGCATCGCCAGGAGACCAGCAGTGACCGGATGACTTTGTACGGCCTGATGATGAAACCTATCCAGAGATTCCCACAATTCATTCTGCTCCTTCAGGTTTGATGAATTCTTATTTTGCAGCAATCTTCTACTGCAGTATGCAGAACAGTGTGGTATGTTCAGTGACCAGCAGAGGGAGTGCTACACTCATAAATCAGGCTTTGTTTTCCAAAGTTCTTTCCTCAAAGAGGGGGTCGAGGGAAATGGTCTCAGGGGAAATAGTTTCCTCAGATCGCTTTTAATCTTGCCCTAGCATATTGACTTTTCCTCTGCCTCTTGCAGAAAGAATATAGGACAATTGGTTGCTTTATTTTTTTACATATGTAAAAGAGCAGTTTATTTGCTGCTCTGACAGTTCTAATATAAAAACATCAGTCATGAGGATATGTGCTCTTTAGATACAGAAAAATGGAGGAGAAGAGAGAGCATGTTTTCAAATGCTGTTGGACGCACTTAAGCAGATGGATAAATAGTTGTACAGGTTACAGGGTTTTTTATTAAACTGTTAAAAAAAAAACCTGGGAGATGGGTTCACAGTGGTTTTAATCAGTGAATGATGACTACTGTGTGACTTGTCTGTGCATCCTCATCAGGACATGCTGAAGAACACACCAGTGGGTCACGCAGACCGCCTGCCCCTGCAGATGGCCCTGGCCGAACTGGAGACACTGGCAGAGAAGCTCAACGAAAAGAAGAGGGAAGCCGACCAGCGCTGCGAGATCCGTCACATTGCAAAGGCCATGAACGAACGCTACCTCAACAAGGTGTGTGTGTGCCCCGGCGTGCAGGGTTGTGGTTTGAATCATTTTACAGTACGATGCTGCAGCGTTGTGGCGTCTGTGTTCTTGACGCGTGAGGTTTTTGTTTGTTCTTTTTTTTGGTTTGAGTTGATGGTTTACTCACTGCTCCTTCAATACACACATTTTGGCTGATGATGTTAAAGTCTCTTAGCATATGCTGTGGCATTTCTCTCTGTCCCAGTGTGGGCGGCCATCCGGCACTTGAGCTTCACATTTTTTCAAGTATTCTCTTGCCTGAATAACATATTTTTAGCACATGGCTTTGCACATATCCACACAATACCAGCTCTCCCCAAGGTGTAATTATTTATCTATCTGGAGCCACCCACTCACATCTGCGTAGAAACAAACACATGTTTCTATCGTCATTCATCATTCGCCGACTATAACCACAGGATGCCCTATATTGTCCAGAGTCTGTTGACATATCATATACTGTTACCCAAAGTGGGTAGTTTCACAGGCGAGAATGACAGAAAACATGCGGGAAGGAGAAGCGAGACGACATGGGACGAAGGTACCCAGAGAAAAACGATACAAAGGCCAAAATGTAGCAGGATTGTTTTCTTCAGTGAGCCAGTGACGCCGAGTGAGATGTGAATACTCTTGGTCTCTGTGTGGTCTACTTTTTGTCACTGAGCTTGGCGCTGTTAGCTAAACACTTTACTTTACCTACATTCACATAGTATCTCTTATCATCCCTATCCCTTAGCTTCTGAGTAATGGCAGCCGCTACCTGATCCGCTCAGACGACATGGTGGAGACGGTCTACAATGAGCGTGGTGAGATCATCAAAACCAAGGAGAGACGCCTCTTCCTGCTCAATGACGTTCTCATGTGTGCCACGCCCAATATCCGGTAAGAGTGCCCGCAAACCAGACGGACGTGTTCTTAATCTGTACCTTAATTTGCACCTTCTCTTGTCCTTGGATGCAATATCCTGTAATCTCTTCACAATTATTTCACAAATATAGAAACTACTAGTGGTGTGTCTGTTTTTGTTGTGGCCTGGACCAAGATTTCTTAATAGTAAAAATCTTTCTTAACATGAATTAAACTGAAATGAAACTCTGAAGTCTAGAGAAAGATGGGACACACTTTATTTAAATGGTGACCCTGGGTGACCTTTGACCACACTGAATCTGTGGGTTTGGACCCATATATGCCCACGGTGGCTTGCTTTTCCGCCAAGAGTGATGGAGCACCCCGTTCCTGGGCTTTTCAGCTTCTGTCCTGTAATTGTAACATGATGGTCACCACATACTGCCTTCGGGGAACATGTACTGACATGCACAAAAAACATATTTTCTAGATGGGGGACATTTACCGCCTCTTATCTTTCAAACAGCACTGATGTGAATTATTCTCTTTTTCATATTTCCTCCTCACACGGTGCAGAATAAACATTCCTTTTCCAGAAGCAAAGTGTTGAGAACAATATGAACCAGAGCCACTTCGTCGGAGGACCTTCATCTCTTTCTGCTCTGTCCAGGTGTCAGGATGGCAGTGGCAGTGGCAATGCCCCACTCGATCAGAAGTTCCTCCTCAAGTGGAGTGTGCCTTTGAGCTTCGTGGAAGTGCTGGAGTTCGGATCCAGCGAGGACATGGCCGACAACAGTCGCTACCCGACGGCCCATTCTGGGGAGAAGGTGGTCATCAACGCTAAGCCAAGTATGAACCAGTATCACGTTCTTTTATTTTGAATCAGTGTGTTCAATTAGTGGAGTCGTTAGAGCGCAAAGTAGGCCTCGGGGGTTTGAGACTCGGGGATGGGAGCCAACACCTGCAGCGTGTGCTTGATGACTGGTTAATAACTAATTCATAATAACGTTTTCTGTTGTGATTCAGGGTAAATATCTTAATGCTTGTGCTGGACACTATATAACCTGGGCATATAAGAGGTTGTCTAGGGGTTTTTAAGTATAGCTCATAGCTATGTTAGCTATGCTATATGTAGCTATCAATATTGGTTGCAGCTTTACAAGTACGATAGTGATCAGACTGATTTCATTGTCGTTGTTTATAGCACATTCACATTTCTAAAATGGTGTCAGTCTTGCCCAGACCATCGAGCCCGAGTGTGTGTTTTTTTCCTTCTGCAATCTTCTGGTCTATTGGTTTCCAAGTCCAATGATTTCAGTTTTTCCACTGGGCTCTCCCCTGTCACAGACAGCTGCTCAGCCACTTTAAAAGACACGCCAGAGGCATGACGAAAGTGTATATTTTTGTGGTCGGAGCACTGCTGTTTTTATTCTTGGATGTAGATTTATTTTTGCGTGTTTGTGCACATCGCTGGGCTGGTGGCGGTTTGATGCTGTATTAACCCGGTCTGTCAAAGGTCTGATGTATTCAAGCGGAGGTCGGATGCTCGTGGGCTCGAATCACAACCCCTGAAAAACACACTTCTCTTTCTCTCTCACTGTCAATCTCTCCACCTCCCTCTAATCTAACATCTGCAATACAGTTACATAAAGTTCAGTCTATTGCAGCCAGGTGTCACATTTATTATTTAATAATATGTTTTGTATGTGTTGTAGTATACAGCCCAACCAGCCGTGTTTGATTCTTCCACTATTCCGCTTTTCCACAGCATTGAAATATTTGACCCCTCTTTTAACTGCCTTTCATATCCTTTACCTTCACATCTGCCTCACTTGGCACACTCTCCATTTCACTCATCTTCTTTCAAACCGCCTGTCTCCCTCCGATACTTCTGAGAGCTACAGTTCAAGTAGAATTTGAATAAGAACCTTAACTTGCTGACCTTCACTCAGTCCCCTCGTTTAGTTATTCCCCAAACAACAGTTTCAGCTTTGTGTTTGTCTTTGGGAGGGTTTGTGTGCATACAAATGTGTGCGTTGTCCAGGAACTTCCAATAAGGGGAAACGATTGTTTCTCGCTGGACTGTGTGCAGCCAGAAGCAGCTTGGTGACCAGCCTGCTCCAAGACAATGAGAAGGTTCTCCAGCCTATGACGTCACCTCTTCTCATGTCCTTGTGCTTAGTTCAACACTTCGTCTCTCCACTGCATAGCAATCAGTCCACCAGGCAGCCTCTTCTTTTCAAGTTATGTTTTCTTGCTGTTCACAGTCAGTATGTCATTTGTAGATATGTTGTTTGTTTTTAGGAAGTGTTTAATTGCTGGGATGACTGCCGTGTTTCCTATGATGCTGCCCAGCAGGCTTGATTTGTTTGAGAACTTCTGGCATTTAGGACTCTCACGAAGAGCCTTCAGGAAGCTGGACCCAGATTGAATAAGTTACACGGTGGCAGTTTTGTCTCCTCATTTGTTTAGCACAGACCCGTCACACATAAATAACACGTCTACAGATTTTCATATTCAAACTATATGCCTGTTTGATTTAAATAATGCACAGACGTGTTGACAAATATGTTGTTCAATCACTTTTCTACTTTTTAACAATGCCAAGAAAGGAAAATATTAAGTAGAGTCTTAAATTAAAGACATTGTGCTTTCACTTGCTCCAAGCATGACACCATAGCATAACATGAGAGCATTATTCAGCATTTCTGCACTGACCTTAATTTTACTGAGACGGATGAGCCATGAACATTGCATTAGAGAAGGAAGAAAAAAGAAATCATTGCAACATAATCAAACAAAACATTTGTCATGTCATCTTATTCATAAATAATGTTATATGGAAAGGTGGCTATGATTTGATCCAGTGAATTGAATACAATAAGAGCTCATTGACCATGAAAAATAACCCAAAACCCATTTTCACGTATGTAGGCCTGCTGTGTTCTGCTTGCGCTTTAGTTTGCAGGGCTGTGTCCAAACTCAGAGGGAGACATTTTTGAGTAATTCTCCCAGAGACCACCTACAAATGTGGATTCTGGCAATGCACAAACAGGGGTAAAGTGTCCCGTGAATGGCCAGCCAGCAAGACAAGACCTTCACTGGACTGGACTGGGTTGCCATGGAGTTGGAGCACCAGGCAGACTGTGGCTATTGTAGGAAAAGCCGAGGAGGAGAGGGAAGGAAAGGGGCGAAGAGAAAGTAGAATGTCGGCAGCAAACAAAGTCATTTTGGTGCCAAAGACTGACGCGGTTCCACCGTTTGGTCCCAGAAGAACAAGTCATGTGATGTGCGCTGAAACGTTTGCAGTGAGGTTTTAATTGGACAGAGACCTGCACTTGTTAAATCGGCCGTTTGATTGCATGACAAATTACTTTTTCTGTTGACAATTTTTGTTAACCGCCGCGCATTCCCCGTTTGCTCTGTTCAAACTATTTGGATCAAAAGGAAACAACGGCTTGCTTTGTGTGTGCTCAAAGTACTGCTGCACTGAACACAACCACATAGCTCATCAAAGGTCTGGCAGGCATTTTCTCTCTCTCTCCCACACACACACACACACACACGGCAGGAAGTTGTTTGTCAGGAGGCTAAAGGAGACGAAATGTCACAACCAAACTCTCTTTTGACAGCATTTTTGGACGCGCTGACGCATCACCCTGAGAAGTACGACTCTGAGGCGCGAGTGCGTCGTCGTCACTGTTCAGGAAGCAGGAAGGCAACAGGACACACTTGTTCAAATGTGTCTCGCTTAGGTTTCATTCTCATTCATGATTTCCTTTCATTGGTCTGCTAATTACAAGAGATGTAATCTGAAGGCTTGTGTCTGAAATACAGAGCTCCTTGACTAATGTATCAAAAACATATATATTTATAACAGTTTATAACTCCAGAGGAACTTCAGGCCGGCCCTGCCTGCGCGGCGGCCCGGTTGTGTGAAGTGGAGGATATGTTGGCACGAAGCAGCACGAACGCCCTCTAATCCGTGTCTGCCGAACAGAGAAGAGCTGGCAAGTCGTCATCCGGCGAGGACGAACTAATTAGCGGAATGAGCTGAATGAAACAAAAGCCTGCGTGGAGCGCAGTCGGGCCTCAATGGCACCGTGATGAGCGGCGGCTAAAAGAAGTATGATTGCACAGACGTCTATGGGAAAGCGGCTCTTCATATTTCCAATACCGCTATAAGGTCCGTAAAGGCTCGGCACAGCCCGGTTACCCTGCATGTGTGATCGGGATTAACGACTGCATTCCGATAATTATCAAAATAAAAATGCTCATAAAATGGCACTAAAACTATCATCATTTTGTTCAGAAACAATCATTTGTGTTGCATGGGATGACATATGACATGATCTTTTATTTTTATTGTGAAAAACAAACAAAGAATCTTAAAATAAGGTCAATTACAAGTGTCAATACATAAATAAAGGATAATAATATAGACGGTTCGGTTCGTTGTCACATGATAATTCCTGTACCTTATATTATTTTTTTGCAGCATTTTATATCGCCAATCAGCAACAATAAAACTGTACGTCGTCCCGAACCGAGACGCCGCCACTTGGTTTCATGTTGACGAAACCAAAGAGTTAAATAAAGAATAAAGAAAGTTGATTCAATAAAGAAAGTTGTGGCTTTTCTTGGAAGACGAGCAGGACGGGCATCGAGGACACGAGGCCATAAACTGAAGAGGCATTCGCTCGGGTCGACGCCAAGGTCAAACCGCCGCTCTAAAACTCCGGCATTAAAAATGGAAACGTAGTCGTTTCTGGTAAAGCGAAACCCCACGACACACACACACACACACACACACACACACACGCACGTTCATAAAGCCATAAAGATATGGAAGCAGAATAACAAGAACACAGTAACGGTCACATGACCTCTCACAGCGTTACGAGGTGTGATATGTTTATATATTTAATAGTGCAACATTATGAGCGGTAAGAACCTCGCAGCGTACCTATTGCAGCATGAAGTACACAGGTAAAGCACATGGAGGGCGATGTATGCTGACCTCACAGCGGTCGAGAACATACTGGTGAGAATCATTGACAAGTTTGCAGAGCTGTCACCGCTCCCTGTGGGAAACTGACTGATCGGCCTTTATTGATCTTTGTCTTTGTTAATCCCTTTTGAACTGCTTCTCTCATCAGACTGCTCTCACTCGTTGCTGCTGGTGGTTTTTTTTTTACAAGAGGACTGTTGCAGCTTTTTAGGTCTCAGCTCATTTTCACTGCTCAGTTTCTTTCTGCATTGATTCTCTCCGGCTCACAGATGGATTGTAAATGTGAGTCACTGCTATCTGCGAGGTGAAGATGAGGCTCTAAAGCACCTTAATAATATGAGTTGATTAAAGCTTTGTGACAAAGACACCTCATTTGAACACGTTTCGTCTTTGTACAGCCTTCACATCCGTCGCAAGTTATTCAGAGTATACAAGTTGTGAATTCCTGAAGACTCAAATGAAGTTGTTTCTTAAATGTTTTGCTTTTGTGTGTTTTTCTGAAGACAAGCTGTACATGGGCCCCGGACAGTTGTACCAAGATCTGCAGAACCTAATCCATGACCTCAGCCTGGTCAACCAGATCTCCAGCATGATCAGCAGCCTCAAGGGCAACTACCAGGTACTGTGTCACCTCAGTTCAACTCAATAAGTTCTTACTCTTTATTGTGCCCAGAGGGAAGTTTTGTTGTTATTATTTTTTTAATGAAAGTGCGCATAAAAATAGAATTTCATCACGGTGAATCCAGCTTCACTTTATTATGTCTGAAAGGGAATTGATATTTAAAGGTCAAGTAAAAAAAAACGTTGACATCATTACAAAGGCAATAAATGGCCATAAATGTAGTTTCTTATGAATAATCGAGTACTTGTTTTTTGTGTTACTTTGACGAAGAGTCGGAATAGTTTCACTGTCTATTAATATTCTTGGAAGCTTTCCAAAAGTTGACAGAGACAAATGTTCCTCCTATGTACCTCTGGACTTCTAAAATCCCATTCATCGTGTTCCCCTCAGATGTCCATAAGGGCCGGGCTGTTATGAAGGCATATAATGTTCAAACTGGAATGTGCCCGAGTAGGCAATTTGTCTCTGGGAGACAAGGAGTCTCTTAAGTCTCGATTTGAACAATTTTAGCCTGTCATATCATGTGGCCACACACACACACACACGCACACGCACACACACACAAGCCTGCCTGTGCTCTTAGGGTGGATGTTTAGTTTGCAGAGCACAGTGTGTGTGTGAGGCTGTGTTTGTGCTGTGCTGGTAGGTCTGTCAGAAGCAGAGTAACAGAGAGGCTCTCAGAGAGAGACATGTGTCCCAGAGATGGAGGGAGGGATGGGAAAGGAAAGGAAAGGAAAGAGAGAAGCAGGGCTGAGATGTTTCCTCAACACTCCATTTTCTAACCTAACAGTCTTATGATAATACATCTACTGATATGTTCTTCATACATGTTGTCCATCAATACTGCTGACATTTTAGAAGACAGTCTACACTGATTGGCAAACATAGTATATCAAGCAATTATGTTTTTAGTTTGATAAAACTACTATTGTAGTTATTTATTCAGGACTTTTCAGTTGTATGATACGCCGTGCGGCTGTACTTTCAACAGCATTTTATTCTGTTACAAATATGTAGGAGCAAACACACTAGAAACCACATACTGTCCAATATAATAATACAAATGTCAGCTTCAGAAATGTGTCTGTATGTCATGTATTGAATTGGTTTTACTGACGTCTAAATGTTCTGAAGTACAATAGTTTAATTCCTCTTCACATTATTATTATTTGTCTCCCTTAATTTAATGACTCTCTTCCTTCTTCTTTCCCCCCTCCTATTTTTTCTTTCTTTCTTTCGATTCCTTCCTTATCTTTGTGTACAGAATGTGAACCCCACAGTGGCTCATGACTGGGTATCAGGTCTCCAGAGGCTGATACTGAAGAAGGAGGAAGAGATCAGGGCAGCTGACCGGTGTCGGATCCAGCTCCAGCTGCCTGGCAAACATGACAAGTTTGTGTTTTACACACACACACACACACACACCTTTTATTAATGTTTGTCTCCCATCTGGGCCATTGCCCCCCCACTTGTGTCTCGTTCATCTTTGGTTTGTCTTTATTCCCTTTTGTCCTCCCTTGGTGCCTGTTGCTTTAGGACAGAGTATTAGAGCACATTTGGATATTTGGATAAACAAGTTTCTCCACCAGCTCTAATCCGAGCCATGAATCTCAGGGGAGGAAATGTGCATCAGTGTTTGCAAACCAAAGGCTACCCAGAGCTGCAGCTGCTGCTTAACTCCAATGCACATGACACACATTTACACACTATTATTGTCGGCACGTGGTCCCCCAAAGGTGCATATAGTCCTGGCTTTTTCACACTTTCACACCCTGTCTGGAACCAGTGCTGTATTTTGCTTCTCTCTTACTCCATCCATCATCCCTGCTGCTCTGAGCGGGTGAGATTATCCACGGGTATGTTTGGAAACACAGCTGTGCCTCTGTCATTCCTCCCATGATCCCTCAATCACAAAACGCATAAAACACTTCTGCTCACCATCAGCCAATGACAGGAGAGATGCATTTCAGACACACACGCACACACACAATATCAACAGAAGCCGCTAATAGAAACGATAATTGGCATTGACTTCAAACGTTTCTTTTGTCACAGTCTGTCTCGTCACTCAGCATTGACTGGGCAGACGCGTATGCCCCTTTGGCTTGCATTCAACCCAGACAGAGATCTTTTCATTTGAAAATGTGTGTTTTTGACCCTGAAAGATGTTAAGCTCACACACTGGACTGTGTGTTTGTCATGAATATAAAGTAAATTGTTGTTACCTTTCTGTCTAATGTCGTCAACAGTGCAGCAGCCTGCAGTTGTAAATTATGATCTTTTATCCAATCAGTTGGTCACTGTTCTGCTGAGTCATCACATCGAACTTAAAAATAAATAAATAAATAAAAACAATATGTAAAGTAAATTCAGGAGGTCACAGAAAGCACTAAAAAAAAGTACTAAACCATCTCCTGAAATGCATTGCTCATATGTTTGTCGTGATACAGCCGTGTTGACGGTGGGAGTTTTCTCCTCGCGTTCTAATCATGAGTGTTGTTGTTTTGTCTTCTCTATTGGAAGGACGGGCAAACCCACCTACTTCAGTGCTGTGTTCAATACTCTCAGCCCCGCCATCAAACAGTCATGGATCAGTAACTTGCAGATGGCCAAGCTGTCTCTAGGTACAGCACACTGTCTCATTGCTCAGCTGTCTACTCCATTTTAATTGTGTTTGCATGCATTTATAGAATATAACTGTTACATAATTGACTTGTTTTTTTTCTATTCCTTCCATCTATTTCCATTACCATGTGTCCTCAGGATATGATGATGGGTAGCTTGTGGTATAAAAACACTAACTGCATCCTGTACATGATTGAATCGAGTGCTATTTGTGTTTGTGGTTTACATCAGAGGAGGACAACCTGCAGGGCTGGTTCTTCGCAGAGGAAGATGGGAATCAGATCAAAAAGCAAAAACACCCTCTCTTGCTTCGGCAAATGCCCGTAGTGATGTCAAAACTACAAGAGTTCAAGGTGAGACTTTTTCCTTTCCTATACAAAAGAAGGTTAGCTTATTATAACGCTGACATGTGTGGCCAGTCGACATAATTCACATTGGTAATTGCAGAAACTTTCTGACAGTCTAAGTGAGACTTAACCCATATTTGACATCGCCAAATCCCAAAGCTTTCTGAACCTTCCCACTGTCTATTCCACAAAACATTGTTGAACTAAACAGGCCAGGAAATATCACTTGGTTGTTTTTTACTGTGTGGGTGAGTGGGTTGGCATGTAAAATGGTACATAACATGTGATGGTATTGGATGATTTACTGCTGGTGAGAAATGTCACACTTATTGAGACGATGTTCTTTCTGCACTGACACACAAACCAAAGTGGAGTAAACTCCTCCCAATCTTATTCTGTTGAATATGTTAATTTATTCATATGGAACCAATATTGAATTACCAACTGGCTCAAAAACATGATCGTGAGGCTGGCTGATGTCGATCCCCGTATGGGTCGCAAGGTTGTGATAGTAGTAATTTATGTTGGATCCCACTAAGTAGTATTTAGTCAGAGTGAAGGTTTGAGTCATGTTGTTGGACGAGGCTCGAAAACATGACAGTAATGTGGGCTGTTTCTAAAACTGAACATTGAGCAGAATTCTCACTCTCAAAATATAACATGACATGTAGGCTTGTGTAGGTGTATTGCTTCAGGGCTCAACCTCTCAGACATCTTTAAGGTTTTTAACTTGACACTAATTGACACCAACTCTCCCCACGTTGTATTTACCCTGTGGACTCCTCCTCATCTGAGCCTCTTGTTGCTTGTCGTTGTGTGACAGGTGGAATGTGCTGTTCATAATCCAGAGCCCCACATCAACACAGAGAGCACAGCAGATACTCCCATCGTGGGCCATGGCTGTGTGTGGGTGAGGCCTTTTTTCTACGTCGTTCATAAAAATTTTAAAAAAGCAAGGTGTTTACATTTACAACAAAGTTGCAGTTGTGGTGGATGATCCAAACTTCTTAGTTTTTGGACAAGAGGATTTAGTGAAGTGTGTTGAGGGGCTTTAACAACTGTAAATTGGCAAATGGTCTTGCAGTCCTCTTATTTTCAGCAGCTATGATAATTTAAGCCTGACCACTTTTCTCTCAGTGAGTCTGACTTTTAGTTTTGGCAGAAAGCAGTTTTTCACTCAAATGTGTTGCTTTAGTGTTGGATGAGCAGATGGTAAGTTTTTTCTAATCCAATTAAAGTGTTTTAATGTCCCCTTGAGAGCAACAGTCTGGGTTTGGAAATGATTGATTCAGTCCTTAAGTTTTTCTTAAAATAAACCAGTCATAAGCATGGTAGTCACTGCTAATGCAGGGTTTCTGTCTGTCAGGGAAAGACCTTGTGTCTGTTAAAGATATCTCACTTTGGCTTGTTATTTCAATGGTGGGGTAGTATATGAACTGTTTGATTTTGGTTGTTTTCAACATGATTTAATGTCATAGATAGTATAGTATTGTTTTTATTGGATCTTTTATTTGGTAAATTATAGCATGAACCGGATACTTTCAGGAGCGCTTCAGTCGAATGCTTATTTATAAAGTGCCGTTTGCTTTGTTTTACTTGAACTGTGCTTTCCATGCTGTGTATCACTTGAAGATGTTAACTGGGCTATACCATGTATTTATTATGAATGAAAGTATCCCTAAAACAAAAGCTGTCGTTATCTTTGTTCAGGTTGCGAGTTGCACCAACCAGATGGGCCAGATATCCATAGTGGCCATGCAGAGCTCCAGCCCAAAGGTGACTGAGTGTTTCAATGTGGAGTCCCGTATCCTCT
Organism: Clinocottus analis; assembly: GCF_023055335.1. NCBI lineage: Eukaryota > Metazoa > Chordata > Actinopteri > Perciformes > Cottidae > Clinocottus > Clinocottus analis. The sequence continues at coordinate 5,051,511 of NW_027175898.1, forward strand.
GCATGGCCTACGTCCCTGCAGAGCAGCCGCAGGAGAATGGAGAGAACATTCCTGAAAACAACCATGCAGCAAAGGCCAGTGACTCTCCCAGTGTGTGTCTGGGCATGGAGGAGGGCAGGTACAGCACACTGTGTACTTTCACGACTGTGTCTGCATTCCTTTATTATCTTGCCATGTCCACAAGTTACAATCAATGTTTTTGTGAAATATTTAAAGTCATATGTGCCCACACCATGCACATCTAGGAGAGAGATTTTTAAGTCTGCATCCATAAATGATAAGTCAGGTTTTAATTATGCATGTATAAATGGTGAGTGTCAGCATCAAAGAACAATGGTGTCTTCTAGCCTTTTCATTTAGCACCAAAGTTAATCAGTAGTGAGGGATCCAGCATGTTGGCTAATATATCTATGATCCTTGTCCACTAACTTCAATGGCCCATAATGCAATGTTTTGCTCAAAAGTGTCATTCTTGGTCATGCAATAGGGCTGTGCGTTCCCTTTTACAGTTTGTCAAAAAGCACTAAGTATTAAGAGACTTGTAGGAAGTCTCTGAATACTTTGACAAACAAGCTTCAGGGAGAAAAAAAAAAATTGTTAAAATTATCCCAAAAAGCTCAGAAGATGCATGTTGAAGTATTGGATCAACCCCAGAATATCAGAATATGTTTAATTACATTTGATTGGCTTTAGGACATTGTCGAATTTTAAGTTTCAGATTTTATATGCGCAGGTATCATTACAACTTTCAAATTATGTCTCAAATGACACAAACACTACAACATTATGGCTGAAGGCACTAATTTCTGAAATTGCATCTTCTGTCAAACTGTTATTGACATGATATTGACATAATATTGATATGATATTGATAGCCGTGTGTGCTTCTTTGATATACACGGCTATCAGTATGAAGATTGTTTCTGATGTGATCTCCTGTCTTGTTCAGCATCATTGTGTATAAGAGCAGCCAACGGTCCAAGAAAGTCCGTCTGCAGCATTTCTTCACCCCAGACAAGTCCACCGTCACCAGCCTGGTCTACAAGAGACACTGTCTGTACGTGGGCCTGGTCAGCGGCTCTGTGGCGGTCTACTCCAGATCACAAGGTGTGTGTTTCGGGAGGGGAGGGACTCTCCTCTGTCATAGTCTCTGAATTCTTCCTCCATGATGTTTTGTTGATACTCTTAAACAGCTATAATTAAGGCAATTACAAGGTGAATTACAGTTCTTGTGTGAAACAGAAATGCTTTCATTGAGTTAATTAGATTTGGTTTTGAAACTGTGTAGGTTGACAGTGTTTACGTCGATATTTAGTCTGCGCCAGCCCAGAGTTTTGTAACCTTAACTATTGGCCATGAATAAGAGCAGTGTTGGCAACTTTGTTGTAGCTTTCTAGCACATTTCTGCTGATCGGATCTACCCAAAGCAACCAGCACCATATCTGTTTACTTCTTCCAATTATTTGGCGAAACATTTCATGTGCTACAATGAGTTTGTTGCGAAAGTGACACGTCTAAATAGTTGTCAACACTGCGTAGGAGGGGGTTGTTCTGGGGAGAACAGAGATGTTGTTTTGTGGTCGACTGCTCTGACTTGTACTTTATGTTTCTGAGTCACCGGGTCGGAGGCTCGCTGTGCAGCTCGAGGTCAGGGGTCTCCTCTGTTGAGGTTCTGTTCCCGTTTGCTCGGTTGTCTGGGAGAAGCCAAACTGTTCTCGGTGACCTATTTAATGTCTTCCGACCCAGACGAGTGCAGACACATTGGAGGAGAGCATCTGAGCCTCAGTCTTCCCACAGTCTTTCACATTTCGTGTGTTGTTCCGTGTCTTATTGGCTTTCATCGCGCTGCAAACAGAGGGCCTCCTCTCTCAGTCTCTGTGTCTCATTTTCTCCGGGTCACAATGTGGACCAAGATAAGTACACATTTCAGAACAGACTCCTTGTGATTCTTGGCTGTCAAATCTAAGTATCTGTGTCACTATCCTCCTGTGATGCCACCATTGCTAGAGGCATGTTTTACTAACCTCAATCTCGCATATTTCTTCCTCTCCATGCGCTCATATGACTCAAATTGAATTTCCAACATCCCTAAAGGCGGACCTTTAAGTGCCCTTTCTCAATTTCTAGCTTTTTTTGTTCTGTTAAGTTGGAATGTTAGGCTTGTGTGTGAAAAAGAGAGAGAGAGAGAGATCAAAAGAATATGGATGATGGCCTGAGGACAGAAACACAGGTGGAAAACTATTCTCGCTCATTCCACAGTTGAGCAACAGTTTGCCTGGAAGAAACGTACGCAACCATTCAGGAATGTTCAGGGCTACTCATTTCTACTTGTTTTGATGCCAATGTCACCTCTCCCTCACCGTCATTCTCACACACACACACACACAACACTTATGAGATACTGACACAGAGTATTGGTGGTTTCAGAAGCAATTTCAGAAGCTGCTTTTTATCTTTCATCACCGCTGGTGAGTCAAATGAATTCCAACAGGAAAATCCTGCCCCTAAATCTTCCCATTCTTCCCATTAACAGCTCTGTCACTAGAACATGATGTGTGATGCTAAAACGATGAGTCACCCTGCAGAGTTTGCTCGAGAAACTGTCGCCGCTGTAATGCTGCTCAAGTGCTTCATCGCGGTGAAAGGCTCTGCCCGTGCTGGATTAGCATTTAAAGTAGACTCAGGGTTTTCATCGCAGAGAAGAAAGCATGCAGAACTATGAAAATTATCAGCTTTTATTCTTGGATGTTAAGCTGCCGCGTGTTCAAAGGAAGGGAGTATTGACGAGACATCAAAAGCGACTGAACAGGCAGGGACGTTGCTTTGTCTTTAAAGAGTTGTCCCACGGTGGATGCGGCGTGTCTGAAGCTGGCCACTCGGCCTCATTCTGCCACGCTGCCTCTTTCCTCTGTGACTGACTGTGTGAGAGATGGAGAAAGAAGGAGGCAATGATTCGGCAAAGGTCACAGCCGGACAGTTGGAACATAAACTCTGTCCTGCTCTATGCCGCCGCCCGGCATCATCTGCTTTTTCATGTTGAGAGCACGGTGCATAATGTCCTGTTTGTTACAGCGTGTCAAAATTAGAAAACAGATTGGCTTATTTAATCAGTGTTCACTGTCTGGTTTGTGTGTTGCTGTTTGGACATGCGCACACACACACGCACACACACGCACACACACACACACCGTGATGAGTCGTTTATTCCAGCTGACACTGACTTAAAGGAATGCTTCAGTTTGAGAAGTGAGGGATGTGGGCAGGCTTACGTAAGACTGCAAAGTTGGCACTCCTTTCAATTTTTTTCTTTTTTCTCCAACTGTTCCTTTCCTTTTTCCGTTTTCTCTGTTTCTTTCATGGACATCTACCTCCACAGTGTGATTGTTACAATAATATACACAGGGCATTGCTGGAATGCTAATCCCACCTTGCCCCTTTAGTGGGAGATTTCCCTCACTTCCCCGGTCATTACTGTACTCTGAAAGAACATCGCTCCCTGCGAGGCACCTCTGCCTTCAATAGACGCCTTTGTGCCTTCTTCGTACCAACACTATTGGTGAGGCCTCGTGTTCACTTCCTGGACTAGATTAGCCAACGAGGAATGTGGTGTCTGGAGGAAATGAAGGCTGTTTTCACACAGGGCCCTTCCAAGCAGAAGTACATGTGAGGAAAAAGAAACAAAAAGACATTTTAGAGCCATGTATGTGACATTAGGGCAGGGCGATATGGGGGAAAAAGTAATACTTTGATATTGTAGGGTTGACTACTGGTGTTTTTACTCAATATTTCAACAGGGTTAGGGTAAGATTTTTTTTTATTTGATTTTTGATAAATGTTTATAAGTGGGTAAAGTAAAATTATAGGACAGTTGGAACAAAATCTAAGTTGATATCTAGTCTTCTATTACAGTATCGATATGATATACATTCATTTCCAAGCCCGATGTAATTTTTATCAAATGTAAAACCTTTCTCTGTCCGCCACAACTACACTGGCTCTCATCTGATGACGACATTGGTTGTAATCTCAACCAGCGTATATAATGGTTGAATAAATGTATTGTGATGATATTTATAACAGCACTGCATGGGATGTTTTCTTGCAGTCGAGCTGACACCGTGGGTGCCCAGGCACATGTAGAACTGAGTGTGTAGGAGGTGTGAGTGGGATAGAGCGCAGCTCTGACTAATGCCTCGCAGCGCATCTATATTCATAGTGAAGACTGTGAAAACCATCAATGGCCAGTCCACCAGCATTAGCAGAGCCATACATGCAGATGACCTTTTCAGACGACACTTATAAAAGACATTATTGTTGTGTCTCCCATTCGGAGTGTAAACCATTCTTCTTTAACTATGGCATAAAAAAAATGCTCAAGGTTTACTTTGCAACTGACACTAATAGAAGAGATTCACAGTGCAATCCTTCCTGAATTTATGTGTATTCTGTGTTTGCATTTCAGCTGAATTTTGTGAAATCCACATTGCTTTTTTGTACGAGAACTGAGGTGACAGTGTTGTGTTTTGTTGTTACAGATGGTTTGTGGAGCTGGGAAAAGCCGACGGTGCTGAAACTGGGTGTCCTCCCGGTCAAGGCCATGCTGGCTGTGGAGGACCACCTGTGGGCTTCAACAGGTGGACAGGTCTTCATCATCAGTGCTCACACACACTGTGTGGAGGTACGTAACCTTGCTTAGGCTGCTATTGCACACCATGTCTACATCATAAACAGAGCAGTTTAGTGTTTAGTTGTGTGTGGTGTGAATACCCCTTGTATATCTGAAGGAAGTCTAAGGACAGAGTAACATTTAAGGAGCATGAGGGAGCTTTCCCAAGAAGCAACAAATGGAAATTGCGGTTACTAAAAATATAAAGAACCACAAGTAGATGAAGGTGCCTCCTTTCCTTTCCCTTTCTGGGATTTCTTGTTTCCATAGCCTGGGATATGAGCGGTACTGCCTGTGTGTGTTCTGGCCTGGTTTAGGGAACGGAAGCACCTGTCATGCGTCCAGGAATAGTAACGTTCCGGTGACATGCACTCACTAATAATCTGTTTAGCCTCATTAAGCTCATTATGTTGCACCACCTGCCTGTCTCACTCTCTTTCCCTCACGGAGCACTCACAGTTACACCAGAGTGGTGACTGTAGGTCAAACAGGAGAGAGAGAGAGAGAGACCGAGACAAAGAAATGGCGAGTTTTTATACAGAAACATTAGACTTATATTTAAAAAGGTACGTAATAAATGTATGCACAATATAAATGGCAATGGTTCAGATGTGTGCTAAACAAAATGCTCCTTTGTTACCACATTTAAATGCAACCCTGTACTGCACTGACACACTTGTGAACGGGCTCTCCTTTGCCAAATATAACTCCACCTACATGTAATATGTGGTGAGATTATGTAACCAGTGGGGATGGAAAAAGACCAGTTTATTGGTCTCCATGCCCCGAGAATTCAAAATTACACTCTGCAGATATGTGAAGCTATTCTTGTCCACGCTAATGAAAGAAAGTTTTGTCGAGTGTTAAAGAAAAATATTTGTAAAGTTGTAATAATTTAAAACTACTCCAAGGAACTTTCTTTTTTGTGTTAATTTTGGCAGTTCCTGTGGACAAAGGTGGTAGTGTTTCCAAGCACCATGAGAAAACCTCACATTTTACTGCAGCAGGGTCTGACCGTCTCCCCCGTACAGTCCTGGTTTCCCCTTTCCTTCAGTGAGCCCAGAAATATGGAGTTTAAGCTGAAAGAGTTTCTGCATGATTTCTTCGGATTTCACCTGCAATCGAATCCAATGGCACCAATGATTTAGAATCAAGCATTAGGATTAGCTGTAAAGAAATAGCCAATCATCTTGGCAATGGTTGTGCATTTGGCCCCTAAAAGACATTGTTGGTGTAGAAATGTGACTCTTTTGATACCATTTGGATGGTGGAGCATAATCACAGGGTCCCAGACATTACACTGGCAATGCGTGTGCTGCTGTAGTCTAAACAGTGAGACAGACTTTCTGTGGGTTGATTGCTTAGTTTTTGAAACCCTGCAGCCTCTGTCATGTTTAGCCTGGGTTTAAAATGTCAATAACGACAGTATACAGTGCTGTTATTTTTGGAGCGTCAGTGTTCTCTCTTGAGCAGACGAACAGGCAGCAACCTAACGCTTGATACAAGAGCCACGGCGTCTGAACAACAAACAACAACCCAGATTCTGGAAAAGTTACGATTTCGTGCTCCAGTCTCTGATGACTTAACTGTTACTGTTCTCAAAGGTGTCATGTTTACTCATACGCGCTAGCTACTTCTTCTGTTTTACTCTCATGACCACTGAGAAAGTCCTTAGGATTCTTATATTTCCCTTGGTGATATTTGAACACACTCACTCTTAATAATAGTTGTGCTACTCTGTTGGGAGACATCCTCGCTCCGGCTGGATTTATAATAAATGTGCAATAGATAGCGCCTAAAGCCTGTCACTCTGCCCTGTCCCACCCATCCAGAGGCAGCTGGAGGCCCACCAGGAGGAGGGCATGGTGGTGTCCCACATGGTGGTGGCTGGGGTGGGCATCTGGATCGCCTTCAGCTCCGGTTCCACTCTGCGCCTTTTCCACACCGAGACCCTGGAGCACCTGCAGGACATTAACATTGCCACACCGGTCCACAATACACTACCCGGTAAGACATTCGTGACTGCACCTATCCAGGGACATTCATACTGATGATAAACAGATTTGAAAAAAAACATTTAGCGACGCTCAAGTTTATAGTTCAAGTATTCAGCGTCAAAAACTGAATGAGTATCAGTGTCGATCAGGTGATCGGTAAGCCTGTTGACACTGAAACCTTTTAAAGAGTGTCAAACTGTTGTAAGAAGAACAGCAAAGCGTGGTTCTCTCTTTTTGATGGACAATCTTCTTGTCAAATATACTTATTCAGATTCACATTTGTGGATCGTGATGCCAGTCCAACAGCTTCGTGGCTTGCGAGTGCTGCCTGTGGCTGTCAGTCATTAGCTGACATCCGTGTAGCGGCTCATCCAGACAGCTCTTGTTGTGGCAGGTTCATCATGACTCCTTTAGTCTAAACAGTGAATTAAGAACCTCTCATTTTGTCTCTATTCTTGAATTGCATAAAGGAAACTTTTGACCTCAGGTTACTTGAAGGAAACTTTGTGTGCTCTGGAAGGCGCTGTCAAAAGGGAAAATCCAGCCCAGACTTCAACACTTGTAAAAACAAATCATGAGACATCGTTTTTGATAACCGACCAAACAAAGACAACATGAATCATGACATCACATTGGAAAAATAGGACTTATTTACAGCTGAGCTCGGAGTTCAGCATAAAATAACATTTCTCAGCTGTCTGAAACATTCACAGCCCCGAAGATCAAGAGCTTGTTTTGGAACTCGCTATTCTGTTAATAAGTCCATCACTTAAAAAGTAGAAATAAAATGAGTAACCTAAGTCGATCAGAATGTTATCCTGGCAAAAAAATATGAGCTGTAATGACAATTAAAACCGAAGCTATCTCGATTAAACATAAACCACAATGTAGGAGTATTTGAAGGTAGATTTTTCTTTTCTTGACAAGATCTAGCATAACAAGGGAGAGCAGTAATTTAGGTGAGAAGAGTAGTTTGTTCCTGCTTTGAAAAGTATTTACTTTACTTGCATCATTCCACGATAATGGTTCACCTTTGATCTCTTACTGTGAACTCCAGATGTAAACCGGTCATTACTCGCCAGTAATATCAGCCGAACTGCGTCAGAGGCGAGACAAACAAGTCATTTTTCACAGACGATTTGATGCAAGATGAGAGTAATTGGAGGGAGCACATGTTTGTTTTAGAAGCTCTGAAAAGAAAAGTTGAAGTTGTCCGATATGTTAACGTACAGTATGCGTCTGAAACCGGACGTGTGCTTCAACCCAGACATTAGTTGTGTTACTGTGGTGTTTTTTGTCATCACGGTAGATGATATTGTATTGAGTGTGCGGCAGCCGGGTTGTGATTGTGCAACAGTTTCCTTCCACGTGTGTTTAAGTCAAACGTTAAACAGAAGGACTGTCACTGTGACAATTGTCCCAGGCTGAAGTCATCGAGGCGGCTTGCTGCTGCTTTAGATCTCGTAAGCTGCTGTGTTACATCAGCTTGACCCAAAAACACACCGCCGAAAAAAGGGTGGTTGTAGTTTTTTCTCCTGTTGGAAGGAAGTCTGGATTAGTGCAGAGCGATCGCTGCTGCTTTCAGTCTCTTGTTCCTGCACGCTGAGAAATGCAAACAGATGTGATTTGTCTTGAAGTATTCAATAGATTTAAGTTTTTTTACAATCGACTCATTGCCTTCCTCTTCACAGTGCAGGGTTTTACTTTTACTGTAATGTGGTTTTGATCTGAGTGTTGGTCTGTGATGACAGCCGTGGTCCAGTCTGGATGTGTTTTGTGGGCTGCTGTCAGCGACTAGCCCTCAGTTGTTCTGTGCAATCTCATCTTCAGCATCATTGCGAGGGCTGTTATTAACCCAGCGCTGCTCTATTAGTCTTGAGAGAGACTTCTCTATTATTGCCGCGAGGTAGCAATAACATTCAGGGAGGCAACAAAAGCTTTTAGCAAAATGACAAAAGAGAACGTCTGGAAGGTTGTGTAACATCTGCGAAAGCAGTTTAGCTCTTTTCACCAAGCAAGTCTCTCACTTCAAGTAGCGTCTATAAATCAGCAGCAGAATGTCAGATCTCATGTAATTGGCTTTTGGGAGAATACCGCTTGCAATGATGTGAAGGCTTAAATACAGCAGGCATGAAAGAACCATCCACTCACCGCTTCACGTAGCCATGGCTACAAGTGTATTGCTGCATCCACATGCTTTGGTCTGCAGAGAAAAAACAATTATGAGCAGTGCTGGCTCCAGCAGAAACACTACGTTTACAAACCTCGAGTTTCCTGAAGGAAATCCCTAATTGCATGTGGAAACGTAATGACCAGCTGTGTGAAGTATCCGCACTGACTTGATATTGAGGTAGAATCTCACTCTGATACCCAGTGTTTAGAGTAACAAGTGGACGGCCTCCTTGTCAAACAGATGGGAATGATGGAAGCAGCCTGATTTGGGACCTCGCTGCTAATAGGATCCATGCGACCGCAGAGGAAGCTAGTTTTGGGACAGACGACCACACTGGAAAGCTTTCATCCTCGGGGGGCCTCGACATTAAGAGCTCACTTCCTCTGATCGCCGCGTTGGATCCGTGAACAGCGGTTTTGCGTACAGTTTGAATCGCCAACACTACTGTGTGGTTGGGATCTGGATATCTTAGCGAGGCAGTTGCATGAACCTGTTTGCCGCTCTTTCCGTGGTCTTTTGAGATCTGTGCTTTTCCAGAATGCTCCACGTGGCATTTATCAAAGCTGGCTGCCGCTGTGGCGCAGACTGAGAACAAAAAAAATGCTGTTTCTGCACAAGCTCTGATGTAATTGGAACTGCCAACCAAACTGTTTGGACAGGAGGGACTGCCTGCAATCGATGTGTTGGAGTCTGTGTGATAACCTTTCATATGCAATTATGTGCTTTATTCATGTACACTCAGACAAAAGGGAAAGATATTATCAGCTTTTCAGAAAATGACCAGATTTGTAACCCATACTCTGATTTCAGATGTCCTATTCTCCAGGAAGTCCACATTGTTAAGAAGGTGTATTATATTACAACACCTATTACAATCAGGCTCACACATGGAGAGACGGGGCGTTGTCTTCAGTGTGAATGCTTCTTTAAATGGTTCAGTGTTGAATGCAGGAGATGCTCTGGGTGGAGTAATCCTTCTCATGTTCATGCATGTTGGAGCAATTCTGCTAAGTCCTTACATTTAACACAGAGTTAGCTTATAAGCTGTAATAGCAGTAAATTCCAATGTAATCCATCTCTGGTGTTTATTATAGAATATTATGTGGCTGGTGTTTTAGAGTAATTTGATAGTGTTAGTAGCTGATTGGGTGATATTTCCCAAAAGGCAGTAAAAACATTGCTACTTTCTCTCTACACAAGTATTAATCTGAAAATATATTAGAGCTCCCTATTGGACTATGGATTTGTTTTATTGCACCTCTGTAGGACCGGGTGATATTTACTGAATCTCGTTTTCAAAGGAAAGTGGGACACAGATCCACATCAGGATAAGTACAAAATCTGTGAAATAGTCCTAAAATATTCTAAAATAAAGTTTAAATTTTGTAAAAAAAAATTTTTTAAAAAGCCCAGAATAAGGGCTTCAAAAAGCGGTGGTACTCCATCAAAGCCGACTGCTCCGTGGTGATGTCTCAGAGGAAGCTGGCTGGCTGGCAGGCTGCTGCACCGAGGGTCTAGTCTGCCTTTGTCTGTTGCTCTGTGACCTAAATAGGCAGCCATGCATGGCCTATTGGGAGACAAACATCAGGGGGGGTCAGTAAATAACACCTCCAGCCCTTCTTTGTTTGTACACCACCAATGTGGCCCACGTCCCAACACGGATAAGACGCTTTCTTATGAGAGAACATGCACTCCCTGAAAGATAAGAGGGCTGAGTCAACAGGATGGGACTGGATGACTGGCCGTCGCTGCAATGTGATGAAGCTCTGGTTAAAACTTGTCTTCGTTTGGTTTTGTCCTTGGAAATGTTTCAGAATGACGAGGAAACTAAGTTAGGATTCCTCATGATCGGTGAGGCGCCATCCTTCGGGGACCATGGCCTGAGGGATGTCTCGCAAACTATTGGATGGATTCAGTGCATACCTCGATTTCCCCCTGAGGGTGACTTATAACCATTTTGATGACCCTCTGATCCTCTAAATAGAAACAAAAAGCGTTATACGGATCAGCGTGTTAACACTGTCCAATGGCATTACAATGGGGGTAATGTAGACGGACTGAAATGGCAATTACTCACATTGCTGATCAGAGTTATTTCGAGACTGAATGGCTGATCAAGTGTATTATTGTAACGCTTGGGATTTGCTCCTCCCTCCTGCTGTTGCTTGTCAGGACTAAGTGCAGATCAAAGTGGTGCTCTGGTGTCGGATCAGGGCCAGCGTTGCGCCGTGTTGACGTTCACTCTGGGTTTATTTTAGTTCACCCTTTGGGTGGGGAAGTCCAAATATTATGAAAGGAGGAAGTTGAGCGAGGCCCCCGACCAGCAGTCTGTGTGTTTCTGCTATCTCTGGGCCCTCATTAGAAGCACATGTGGGCAGAGCCCAGTCTTCAGCTGTACCTGCCTGCCCATCTGGCAGGATTCCTGGAAGTATATAAGTATGGTGTCTGTGTGTGTGTCTGTGTGTGTGCGTGTGTGTGCCCCATGCAAGGGGTCAGCTCTAGTGAGGGGGTCAGGCGGAGAGACTGGCAGTAATTTTTCCTAAACCCCAAGAGGATTACTTTGAGGGAGGAAATTCAAGTCGAGCTGTTACAGCAGTAATGACTCATGACAGTCTCGCCTCCCACATAGCAGGACCCAAAAGGCTGTTATTGCAAAAAACCCAGATTCTTATTACAAACATAAAAAGTGATGATAAAAATGTCTTGCTCCTCGATAGCATTTGTTGCACTGCTCAATCCTGTGTAGCGGCGCGCCTGAGAGGAGTGTTAAATTCCACATAATAAGTCACCTAACACAGCGCGCCTGACTTTATTGCCACCATCGTTGAGAGGCGCTCTTAAACTAACAATCACGGCCTTTGCAGTCCAAAGAGGCATCACAGAGATCTTTCTGACCAGAAGGAGAAAGGTCAGCTCAGATTGTCCTGTTGTCGCTGCCACGGAGGCGAAGCTCCTTGCTTAATTACAGCATTACGCTTCACTCATTCCACGACAAAGCACTTTTGTGTTTGTTTGTTTGAGTCAAAGCGGACATAATGGTGCATTTTTCTGCATTCAGAGCTGCTTTTATCCAGGCTCCTCTTCACGTTGCCCTGGAGACAAACAAGCGCCGAACATCGGCGTTGCAGAAGACACACCTCCCGCCCGCGCATCAAACCGTGTTCAAGTGGCCCGCTGCCATTAACTGTGCCGTTCTCTGATTTTCCAGAATAGACAAGTGTGTTTGATTACCGCTCATCTGTGTGAGGTCCAGCGGTTCATGCTCAACACTAAAATCCCTCAAAATGCATCTGATATTTGAAAGATTTTCATCTTTAATCCAAAGTTATGCTTCTTTCCCCCCCCCCACAGGAAACCAGAGAGTGTCGGTGAGCAGTCTGCTGGTCTGTCACGGTCTGCTGCTGGTAGGGACCAACCTGGGAGTGACTGTGGCCCTCTCTGTCCCCAGACTGCAGGGGATCCCCAAGGTCACAGGTAACACCGGAACATCACCGTACCGCATATTCAGATGCACTGAGATACATAGTCCTTTTTTTTATTTTCATCATGAATAAGGTGCAGGGTGAACCCAAAGATGTTTGTGTAATGATGGATAAAAAAAGAACAGCAAAACTTCACATTTGTAGCTAATCTGTAACTACCATAGGGTTGTATAATAAGTGTTGGGGAATCTGGCTTACCAGTTCTGTATCATGTGATGTATAATGATCTTCAAATACACAATGATATCCTCTGCCTGCTGTCAGGTCGGGGTATGGTGTCCCTACACGCTCACAATGGTCCAGTCAAGTTCCTCAGCGTGGCTGCAGCGGTGTGTAACCGGCCCTCTGGTCCGCCATCCTCCACCGCTCCCGCCTCCGTTCCGCCACCAGAGACAGATGATGGGGAGAACACCCGGCCGCCCTCGGATCCAGCCCCCGCCGCCCCTCAGGGGCGGGGCGTGTGGCTGGGAGAGGCGGGCTGCTCCACCATGGCTCTCCAGGACTCCCTGTCCTCATCGTCCTGCGGCTCCCTAGCGCCGTCCCAGGGCTCTTTGGAGCACGGGCCCGAGGACGGGGCCCTCTATGACGTGCTCCACGACCCGACTCATCACCAGAGGGGCCGCCGGGCCAGCAAGGTGGATGTCAGCTCTTTGCTGGTGGTGTCCGGAGGTCTCGGCCACCGCAGGGTCAACAAAAAGACCAAACAGTCTCGCCACGAGGACACCACCTCTACCATCATGATCTGGCAGATCCCCTTGCTCAACATGTGACACCCAAAGTAGGTTGGAAGTAACATTATCTCCATAACCAAGTAATACTGACTTGTATCTTACTTCTGTCATCTGTCTGTTTCAGGTAAAAGAAGAAGGGCTGCACACAACTCTCACGAGCAGATCTGTTGTTACACTTTGGGATCAATCCAAACTGAAACCAGAAGGGTGTCGAGCACACCACGAAACTCTGATGATGTTTCTAAGGATGTCTCCTACCATAAAGGAAAAACAAAGGGTTAACATAACCACTCAATCATGATGTTCGACGGAGCAAACAAGAGCAGTCAGATGTTGTACTGTACTTGTTTGAAAGGTCTTTATTTTCACCCTCTGCTAAAGTTAGTTGTTGTTCTGTAACACGGCTAACACATTACTCGACAGTGTTTGTGCGTCACCAGTCGACTGTTTGGGACTTCAGTATTCAAATCAGTGTTGAAAACAAAGGACTTCTTGAAAAGTGCGTGAGGAAACGATGGGGCTTTGAATCTGTTACATGAAAGTTTTACTCAGATTAGGTTTTGGCGTGGCCAAAGGTCATCTGTCGAGGCCCGAGTTGTAAATATGAAGGATGACAACTCAGGATTACATGTGTAAGAGTTTTATGGTCATCTTTTGTCCCAGCTTGGTGCCTCTAAACCGTTCTGTTAAGAGAGAAAAGGGGATTGAAAAAAGTGAAATGTCGATGACTGAATTTGTTTGGGGAAGACTAGATGAGAAGCCCTGGCTGGCCAGGTTTCTATTCATAAAGGCATGAAAGTGTTGTCATCACCAGGAGAGTTTTACCCCAAGGCTACCTTTTTGTCTCACATAAGAATATTTAAAAAAAAGGAAAAAAAGCTTTATACTTTTGTCACAATTTGTATGTACTTCTGTGTATTAACAAATGCAAATAAAACAAACTGTTTTATTGAGCAACCTTGTCTACTTCTTTGGCATGCAGTTCTGGGAGTTTTCCAGAGCTATTTCTATCGGAAATTCGGAATTTCACTTTATCCCCATCAGTCATTTTTGTTTCTTCAACGTTAATTCATTGTGGCAACTTCTCTGCAGGTTTTTTTGCAAGTTTCCAGCTCAACTAAATAATGCATTGTGGGCCTTTTGATGAAGCTCCAGTTCCTGACTAAAGCAAACAGATTTCCATCATGGGAAGCGAGAGCGTTAGTGTGGCGATTTCTCTTGACTCGATCCAACCCCTTCTCCTCCACTCGGCCTGTGTGCAGACATCGGTACATGCCGGGACTAGCAATGTGCCTGAGGGGCCGCATGAGCCGAGCCTGATACAGCTCTTCCGGGATTTCTCTGCTCATTTCTCCTGCCGCCGACAGGAGAGGGTCGAGGCCTTTTCTCTCTTGTTACGCCCACGTCCACTGTTGCACAACCGCGTTTCACTACATTGTCAGTTTTAACAAAATAAGATCGGAGGATTTCAGGTTGGAGTTGTTCCCATTCTACAATCCACGCCATTTTGGGCTTATCCCAAATGTGGTCTGATTGTCTTTATTTGGGGTGGTAACGATGCTGACTTGAGCCTAAGATAATATTTAACTTTAACTGAATACCGGCTTGTATTCATTAACTTGGCAACGCCCCAGTCTCACTGTACCGACCAGGTTATCAGTTTGTTGGGCTGGATGTTTCCATTGGTCCCACATCAAGACAGCTCTTTATTTTCAGAGCAGGATTAAAACCTGCCCTCTTATCCCACAGCTGATAGTTGTGTGATGCCCTTGTGGTGGCTCCACTCTATTTTAATATATGATTTTTATATCTTAAGACCTGCATGTCTCCCCGATAGAGAGGTATTGGACCTTGGATAAAAACTTCTGCTGCTGCCCTGTGAGGTTGTGATGTTTCTTACGTCGCCTTGGCACATGATGTGTGCTTCTTTTATCAGCGTAGAAACGCCAACGTTTCCAATGTTACTTTCACTCTTGATCTGGTTCTGGTTGTATCTGTAGGAGTTAGAAAGAAATTATGCCAAAAAAAAAACAAGGAAAGTGTGACTCATGCTTCCACAGCATTCTCAGGCTGTTTTTTGGGAGGGAGGGGGGAGAGATACAATCACAAAGTCCTTTAGAGAGCGATTGTGTCAGTTCTACAGATGGTTTTGATAAGATGTCTCGTGCACAAACAGAAGGAGTGTGCTAATCTGGAACATCTAGCATTGGTGTGATAATACAATTCCTTTGGGGCCTCGTGTTTGATTTCATTATATTGTGCAGCAGTATGACTGTCACAACTGAGCTGTATGTTACAGCATCATTTCAAATAAAGGCGTCACACTTTTTTTTTTTTTTCATGAAATGAGTTGTGTCTGACATAGATGCGTCTACACATTTGCACCCTGATCGTGGTACCCAATACAGGGAGGATACGTGAAGGAATGTCACAACAAGAGCACGACAGATGGAGCCTCGTGCGCCTGCTGTTGAGAGAGGGGTTAATACCAACTGAAGGGGCGTGGCTTTGCTCAATGATGACCGCCTCGCTGTAATCAACTGTACACACACACACACGCACACACACACACACACACACACACACACACAATAGACAACAAAATGCACAGCTCTGGCAGGTCCGACAGCTAGTGCCTCTGCTGCCCACGCTGGACAGCTCCCGCTTTCTGGAAGAGACAACGCGTCCCCCACTTCCACGGGAGAGGAAACCAGCTTGTCTGCTGCTCTGAAGGAGGAGGAAGAAGAAGAAGAAGAAGAGGAACTGCGACCTGAAATGACTGGTTGATCGTCCCCTCTTTCTGCCACTGAACCCCGGGAGGGGAGGGGGGGGGAGCTTGCAGTGCAGTGCAGGGGCGGATCGGATGAAAACAGCAGCTGAGGGGTGTCGGGGATCGGATGGGACACACCGGACGCATTGTGATCGGGGGCGACGTGAACTCGCGTTGGCGAGCTCAGCCCGGCTGCTTCCTCGGGATCGCGACTGCCTTTTACGTCACGGAGCTTTGTGCTGGACTGGCACCGGGGAGCTGGAGGTGCCGAGCTGCGTAATCGCAGCGAGGAGACGCAGGTAGGTCGCATCACACACTGTTAATGTAGATTTAATCTGTTTCCGCGCACACTCGTCTGATGAATGTGAGGTCGACGTGGATGAGGCTACTTCTGTTCCTTCTTGATTTTGCGAGCTGGCTTCTCCGCGTCTGTCTGACGTTTTCTGGGGAAACGCGTCGGGGGTGAGACTGGAGTGTGTGTTTGGTGTGATAACAAACGCCCTTTCTCAGTCATATTGGAGATTAATCCCTCCATCAGCGCAACACCATTTGCGCATGCGCTCTGAATGCCTCCAGATTATCGCCACAATTAATGGGCAGGCTGGGTGATTATTGCAGCGGGGTCATGCAGTCTACAGCCTCAAGGAGCTGCATGATGGGGTGGCTTCAGCGTCTTTGTTTGAACAGTAGCTGCTGCATGTTGAAGCTCAATGACACATTGTAATGCACAGCAGAGCTGGAAAAAGCAGCACAAAGTTTTCCTTTCAATTCCAAGGTTTCCAATCTGTTTGCTTTTGGAGAAAGGGCGCCCCTTAGAGAATAAAGAAGCCTTTGCAGCTCCATTACTTCTTTTTTTTTCCTTCCTCCATTGGTCGTGGTTGAATTCCCTCCTTGTTTTCTCCCCTCTGTAGGTAAACGGAGAGGAGTTGTTTGTCCATCCACTCGGCATGATCGGTGAGGGCGGCGTCCTCCATCACAAGTGAGTCGAGATGAACGAGGGTCGCAGGCCTGATGGAGGGGCTGTCACTGTGGAGGCTGATGTCATCCTCCACGACGTGAACCCTGACCTTGTCACGCCTCCTGGCAACGACGGGAATGTATGTCCAGGTTACGTCCAAGGATTCCAGCTAGACGACCCGGATTTTAGCCCCCCGCCGGTGTTTGAGAAGGAATACCTGCTGGATGGGATGCCGATGGAGAATAACCACATCGACCGCCAGAAAGGTAACGTCTCGTACATCTCAAGAGCGGATCAGTTTCACCTCTCTAATGATAACGGAGGACCGCAACAAAACTGTGCGAACAGCGAGACCCACAATGGCGCCAGGGCTAAAGTGGGTTCCCAAGCTTGCCTGCCTGGCCAAGCATCGAACCTCGAGCAAGCTGGAAATACCGAGGCCCAAAAGGAGCCGGATTTAGTCATCGAAATCGGCGGGCAGAGGATCAACGCTCACAAGGCTGTCCTGGCTGAGAAGAGTGACTACTTCAAAGCGCGACTGTCGCGCGACATCTTGAAAGTGAAGGGCGTGAGCTACAAGACTATGTCTACCTTGATCGACTATGTTTACACTTCTCAGATGAATGTTTGCAAGGGCAATGTCGTGGAAGTCATCACAGGGGCCAAAATCCTCCAGATCCCCTGCGCCGTCCAGGCAGCCATGGACTCCATGACGGAACAAATCACCGCGGAGAACTGCTACGAGATCCTGACCATCGCCAAGAAGCAGCGGCTCAGCGAGCTGAAGGAGACCGCCTATGGCTTCATGAGCGACAACTTCCTCCAGGTCCTCAAAGACCCCGCTGCGTACGGGCGCCTGAACGGATCTGAGCGGGATCTGATCCTGAAGAAGAGAATGGAGGGGAGGAAGACTCTGATGGTGGCGGAGGTCAACGACGTGTTCGACCGCGTCGGGAGCCGGCCGCCGAGCCGCTGCGGCAGCCGGCCGCAGAGCCCGCTGTCGGTTGGGTCTTTGGAGGAGAGTCACATGATTTACCACTACAACGAAGCCGCGAATGACTGGAGGCCTTTAACGGCGATGCCTGAGGACATCAACACGAAGGGGTGCGGGATCTGCACCATGTATAACTACCTGTTTGTGGCAGGGGGGATAAAGGGCTACGGGGACAAGGGCAAGGTTTCAGACAAGGTCTTCTGTTACAACCCCATCACCAACCGCTGGGCTGAGGTCCGACCTCTGACCCAGGCTCGTGCCCAGCTGAAGCTCGTGTCCATGGACGGCTACTTGTACGCCATTGGCGGGGAATGCTTGTTTACAGTGGAAAAATACGACCCTCGCATGGACCGCTGGACGGCGGTGGCCCCTTTGCCCAAGGGAGCCTTCGCGGTGGCCCACGAGGCCACCACCTGCAGCGGAGAACTCTACGTTTCGGGCGGCTCCCTCTTCTACCGCCTGCTGAGGTACGACACCAAGCGGGACGAGTGGCAGGAGTGCCCCTACAACAACAGCAGGAAGAAGTCCTCCGACATGGTGGCTTTCAAAAGCTTCATCTACCGCTTCGACGTCAACCGCGAGCAGGGGATCACCGTGTTCAAGTACAACAGCATCGTGAAAATGTGGCACGACTGCGCGTCGCAGAGGCTCGGCAGCCACCTGCCCTTCAGGTGCGCCGCGATCGGGAACTGCATCTACTGTGTGAACAAAAGCCAGACGCTTCAGTTTGTGGTGGAGGAGGAGGACGCTTACTTCGTCGAGGAGCCGCTGAGGGCGCCTCTGGAGGCAAAGGGTGTTCTTTTTCCTTTTGTTCTCACTTTGCCTGAAAAGCCTGAGAAATTGACATAGTGTGTGTGTGTGTGTGTGTGTGTGTGTGTGTGTTCCAGAACAACAACATAAATGTGTAATAGCGAAACTGGAATAAGCAGAAGACCTTATATACATCCTTCAATGTCAGCTTTCTATCTCAGTGTCTCATTGCCTGCTTGCAATGGAATGTGTGTATTTGCATGGCAATGTAACGTGTCTGCAGGGTTAATAAGCCTTAAAGAGAACTTTTTTTTTAAAGAGTTGAATAAATGCTACGATAATTGTATCTGACTGTAGATAATGACATGATGACAGTGACTGTAGGTGATTTTGTGTATTCCCTGTGTTACGGTTTGGTTTTGTGCACTTTTTGTAGTTTGAATAGATTTTATTTAGAAACTATTAACGAGTTGACTGATGTTTGGAGTGGAAGCGGTCGTAGTGCGCCTTATGAACGATGCAACACAGGTTCTATGCAAATGAGACAGAGGTGGGTCTGCTGTAATGCTATTTAACAGTTACTAGAATGGGAATCTGTCTTGGAAGGAAGACGATAGATCTTTAATTTAAGGCTGCAACTAACGAATATTTTTAGTATTTGTTTGTGATAAATTGATTTATTGTTTGGTCAACAAAATGTCAGATATTAAATCAAACAATACATTTTGTAATTTCCCACACCCCAAAGGACGCCAACAGCCCAACACCTAAAGATATTTGGTTTATTATTATATGTTATTAAAAAGTCTCCGATCCTCACATTTGAGAAACTGAAAACTGCAAATGATTACTATGTTTTCCCTTGAAAGATTATTCAAAAGTAGTTTCAATCAAATCAATTAATCGTTGAGTCATTGCAGCTCTACCTCCAACCATGGTCAAATTATAATCCGTTAAAGGGTAATAACTGTATCAGTCGTACATCTCACAGGTATTCTTTTTGCAAAACGTTTAAAGTGCATGTTACCTTTTGTAATTCAGGAGGCCTTTTCAGGCAAAGCTAGTTTTGATTTTTAACTATCATTGAACTTAAGTATCTCCAAGAAGAAAAAAACAAGAAATATTAAACAAGATGCTTCAGGCTTAAAAAAAAAAAGAAAAAAGAAATGAATAAAATCGGAAACTGAATTTTGAAACTATGTACTTTTCAGAACATGCTATTCTGCCTCTGGCGCATACTCTACTCACAGGTCCTACATTTAGCACCCTTGCCAAAGATAAATAATTATCAAAACTGACCAGGATTTTTCCATCTTTTGGGGATTAACTTCCTGATGAAAAGCGCTCCACTGACGGCTCCAGAGTCAATGCATCTAAAGCAATAGGTGGTTTTCTAAGAAGAAGGGCATCACGTTTACTGCTAACGGGCACTTTCTGGGAAGTTAAGGGAA
Source organism: Clinocottus analis (assembly GCF_023055335.1). Taxonomy (NCBI): domain Eukaryota; kingdom Metazoa; phylum Chordata; class Actinopteri; order Perciformes; family Cottidae; genus Clinocottus; species Clinocottus analis. The sequence goes on from NW_027175898.1 coordinate 5,071,483, forward strand.
AGTGAGCAATTTATAATATATAAAGATGCATCTCTTGTATGTCTTTCCCTGAAAGTGTTTAAGAAAACGGCAACAGACCCAAGTGCTAGCAGGTTTCTGCCCTGGCTTGGGTTGTTTAGGTCAAAGGTCAAATCCAACACGACAGTGCTGGAACATGGTCAGGGTCACGACCCTCACTGCGTCCACACACAAGACATCCTGCTGTCAGGACGCTAACAAACCATTTTCTTTTTGTATCAGTGCACATTAATACCTTTTTCTTTGTCTAAACTTTCTTCCTTTTAGACATTTCACAGTATTTGTTTCACATTTGAATGGAAGCTCATGGGGATACTCTTGGAACAAATTGCTTTTGATAACTTTTTTAGGAATGTCTCAATGCAGTCATGTGACGAGGACGAAATGGATGTGGTTTTGATATTTTGCTGGCTGGCATCTGTATTTTTGTGATTTTTTATTTTTTTTTTGTATGGATTTGCCGCTGTGATGGACAGTAAAGTGATGCAATGTTAAGCTTCCTGTTATGGAGTGGGCTAACTAATTAGCTGTTGGATAATGTATATCAGTCAGAACTAAGTGCTTCAAATAAAATACTTTGTGTCTGAAAATTATATTTTTTTCTGAATGTGTCTTTACCTGGTGAGGAAGTGCCGCATTAAAAAATAATCAAACAACGCTGCCATCTAGTGGATAGTGACTGTAATAGCACCCATTAACACAACATCGTAAACATGAGCTCACACCCAACAAAACATTTAACAACTTGGTTGGCTCTACCTTTTGAATACATGCAGAGTAATTGTCTCAATATTTATAGTATTTCAGTATTATAGTACTTCAAGGGGAATGCCATAATAGTAAGCTTTACAACTTGAAGGAAATGTGAACATCCTTATGATAAATCCAGCTTGCGATAATTATTCGATTTCATCTAAGCTGAGTGTAAAGACATGATGACGGAGCTCTTATGAGCCAGTCACATGCATCATAAATAGATGTACTACTGTATATGTGGTAAAAAAAAAATCAATACTGATGGACGCCCATATCGACTTATTAATTGGTAATTTTGTTTTCATAAATGACATGCATGACTCACTGTATCTAGTTATCAAAATGATGAGATAGTATGACTTAATATGACTATTTTCTCAAACGTTCCTTATAATTATAATATTATTATTTCACAGTGAAATACTCACTGCACAATTCTCCATATGATTTCTAACTAAAAGTTGAAATAAAATAAATGCATGTGTCTTTGTTTGGCCTGACCATCCTGTCATTTAAGAGTTTAACTGCTCCAAATGCGCAGGAAAAAGTATTCATGAAACACTAAACTTGTGTCACTGGAGGGTGCAATCAGGGTATCAGGTAGTCTGAATAACCAGTGAATAATTATTAGGGCTAATAAGTAATGCAGAGGAACCTCACAATAAACGAGAGTGTAAGCGGCTGTGTGATAGCTGCTGCATTGACTCTATATTATGTCTGTATATTCACAAAGACAGAAACAGGAAGTTGTGTGGACAGCTGTGTTTAAAAGAGTTGTGTGTTGCTATCCCAAGACAGTGTTTCTTCTTCTGTTTTCTTTTTCTCTCCTTGCATCCATGAGAGGATTTAATAAGAGAACTGTTTGTTTTTTTTAAAGCGAGTCATTGTAACCTTTGCTAAATAGCGGCCAATACAGCCCAAAGTGTAAATTACAGGTTAATGGCAGATCAAATATTTCTTAATTTCCCAAGATTCTCTTGAGTCTCTCTGGGTTGGTTGCTTTAAAGACATCATCATTGTGTGACCTGACTGAGCGAGATGCGGCCACAAGAAAGAATCAACATGCCTTGTTGTTTGACTTTTGTGTAAAAAAGCAACTACATTTTTCATATGATAGACCATGGTGCCAGATATTCAGCAGCCCAAATCCTAAACTTAGGACAATATTGCTAATAAAGCCTCACTCAGACTTAAAAGTATACAATGATCCAGATGATCAGTGCAGTCTAGCCAATCACTTAATGTAATGTGGCTATATTGTTTTCATGTTACAGAGAATATTTGTCTACAGACATTTGCCTTGGAGGCAGCAGTGCAGAGGCTTGTAGCTGACATTTTAATGAACAATAAGGGAGGTTTTTTATGAGCATTACATACAGTGTAGTGCTCTACTATTATATGTCGTACATGCCAGTATAGTGAGACTGCTCTACTGCTAGAAGGGCAAAATGCATGTTGGAAATGTTGTATTTTCAAATCTCCATTGTGAAAATAAAAAACAATATTAAAAAAGAAAAATAATATGTAATTGACTGTGTGAATACTCCATGTCTTGCGAATATGTCTTTCTTGTACTGGTTGTGGTTAGAGTTCTGTTTTCATTTTAACTTATTAGGGAGACTTCTCAGTTTGTAGTGGTTTTGTTGTCTAACTACTATAGTGCACAAATAAATGAATACATAAATCCTTGATTTGGTGACTAATTTGATGACACGTTTATGTTGTACTACAGCCTAAAAATGACCATAAATGTAGTATTTGCTTCACAAAGGGACACTTTATTCCAGAGGTTGCCCTATTGAGTTGGTTTACATTGAACAGTTGTTGCTTTCCTCGCGTCCCCTTCTTTATTTCCCACTGTTCCCACTGTTCCCCGTTTCAGCACTGGAGGGCAGTATGAGCACGGTGGAAACGGCAGACACGGACACCGATGCACCGTTATCCATCCCGGCATGTACTGGACCTTATACAGGGGTACACGGAGTGCTGCCACGCAGCAGCCAGGTATGGATTCATGTTTTTTTTTTATTTATTAGCCTTGTGTTTCAAAACTTATTAACTTCAAATACAGCAGGTCTAGTAGTCAAGAAGTTCAGAAGAAAGCTTTACTCAATATAAAACCCAGACACAACTCTCATCCTGTTGACATGGAGTTAGGATGATTGACAGCTCCCTGACGTTTCGGTTAAACGCCTTCACGACTGCCCTCTCTAATGCTAGTTAACGGTAACTAGCTAGCATGTATATAACACACAGTTTCCAACCTACAAAGCGTGTATTCTCTTCCTGTTTCTTTAAAATAAAAAAATACTACATCAGGAGCCATACCAATGTCAGGTACACACATTTTTTTTGTCTGTTTCACACTTACCCTGCCTAATTGTAAAGTAATTAGCATTAGCTTAGTTGAAACTCGGTTAGCTAGTTAGCGTTAGCACATAAGCCTGACCGCTGAGCCAACCCCATTCTCAAATGAAGAATTGATTTGAGATTATTTTAGCTTTGGAAAAGGTCAGTTTGGTGTTCAATAAGCAGACATTTGAAAATCTTTTAAAAACTTAAACCTGTGTAAATGTTCTTGGCAGATGATGATACTTACCTAAATAGCAGCAAAAACATAACTTAGCTGGCTATCTAAGTTAACGTTCACTCAATTTATCATCAAGGGTACAAACTGCTACTGATAGATGTCAGAGCTAAGTAAAGAGAGGGATATGTGCTTTAATTTGGCATTTAGCCTATGTTAGCTATTGTCAACCTGACATGAGAAGCTGGTCTAAAACAGTCTTTGGTATTTTTGTCTGCTTTTTTTTTTGCAGTGTCAACAGTTTTCCAATGACCTGGTTAGAGGAGCTGAATGCTCTCATTGCAGTTTAAGTAAAACAAATATTCCTGCAACACACAGAGAAAAAGGTAACAAAGGTGTTATCATACATGTTGAATGTGGTTGGAGCATATTTGCAAATCACTCAGTGACTTTTGGTTGAAGTCTCTGACATCTTGTAATTAATTATGGGCAGTATAACCATATCTGTTTCATAAAAAATACACCTGGGAACCCCTCATTTAGGCCAAGACCCATTTAATTGCTCATTATGCCTTACTGTTTTAGTGTTTCACTTCACATCTCTTTTTACATTGTCTTCTGTTCGTCTTGCTTTTAAAGGTACAGTACACAACAGGAGGTGTGAAGTTGGAACGACAATGAACTGGTCCTCTACATGACACGTGACTCATTTCTTGAGAATGCCCTGGACGTGTTAAATAGTTCATCCAGCATGGCCAGAGAAAGCAAAGGCATAGATTTCGTCAGTGGTGGCACAGATGTTGTTGTTCAGACGGATACATCCACCAGTATCTTGTCTGATGGGGCCTCCTTTGGAGGTAAGCAGCTAGCCCGGTGCTGCAGTCGTCTTTAGTTCTCTTACTGAATACTAATTATGTTTGCATAATTGGTTTTAGTCATTTAAATGGGAGCTTGTGAAATCTTTTTCCCTTGTTTTCACCTACAGCTAAATTTAGCTAACAAGGTCTGTCTGAATCTGAACTGCTTTGTTAAAAAAATGAGGCATTAGTGGTTTAGACTTCAGAGTGCAGTGTCAATTGATCTTACATCTTGAAAGAATGAAGATAAAATTTGAAATGACTTAAAACCGCAAATGCGATAAGCTGTTGGGAATGTTTTTGTGCAGGGCTGTTGAATAGCTTTGAGCAGCCTCTTTTCTTGTAATGGCAAAGAGATGTAGAAAAAAATTGACATTTTGTTTTAATTTCCAGTTGATTATCTGTGATTATGCTCTAAAACAGCATACTTGCATCCCTTTAAAGAGACAGACTGAAAACGTTACAGGCTGGAAATTAGAATCACCAGAAAAAAGAATGGCCTGGGGAAAAGCATCTTGTAATGTGCTTTTCCGTATCCACCCTGCACTCTCTCATTTTTGCCATTTGAATATACACAGAATTATTTACACCTTCAAGGCAACTCGACTGAACTGCACATCAGTCAATTAGTAAATCAGAAATTTTCTGTGATTTCAGTTTAGCGTGGAGTCCTTGGCTCCCTCTGGTCCCCCCCTTTTAGTCTCCCATCCTGACAGTGACAAATTACTCCTCTGCTTGGCGAGATTGAAAATTAAAAGCATTTAAAGTTGCTCATGCATTTATGCTAATGAGAAATTCAGATATGATTTGCATGCGAAAGAGGCTAGTCTGGAAACTCATCATTGCCCCCACCACCTCCACCCCTGCATTTCTTTAGGCTCTGTTTTTTTTTCCTTCATAATATGGGCAAAGAAGAAAATGAGGTGTGTAAACACTGACAAATGCGACATTATATATGGCTGCAGTTCATTGCATACTAGGAATTGTATCATTTCCGTTAAGAGGGTCTTTCTACAGTATTTATGATGCAACCTACCATTGGTACCCCCCTATAGCCACTCAGGCAAATTGGGTCATTGTGTCTGGCGTCGTCACATCAAACTACAGGAAGAAACACTATGAACATAATGACATTGTGCAGTTACTGCTCATGCTGTCTCCTGTCGCCATTTGGATAGGGACCGTTAAATACAGGATACATTTACTTGTATAACATTGGCAAGGCAAAGTTTAAAATGTGAACATTATTCGGTGGGCATAAGCTTCTAAAGTCTAATATTAAAATGTTTGTTCAGATGAAAAAGGCTTTGTGTTGTGATAAACATGTGCAGAACTCTTTGGAGCCGGAGGATTAAAACTCAGGGTTGATTTGTTTTCCCAGTAAGCTCCATCCACGTCTTCTTCTCAAAATATCAAAGCACACAGCTTCCTTTCCATTTTTTTTTTTGTTCCACAGTTACTAAATGATTGTAACCTTGGAAACAAGATGCATTAATGAAGGCGGAAAATGAAATGGGACTTTAATTTGTTTCAGTGTTCATAGCTGAGGTGAAATGGATTAGCTTTGATTGAGGTGTGAGATGAAGAAGGAAAGCGCTGACATGACACTTGTATTTGTCATCATGTCATTTCAAGGAGGATGCTGCAGCAATTATAAATATGGGTACACAGCAATTAAAAGCGGTAGTATTCATTAATAATTTTCATATTAATTTTTTAGTGGTCGCAAAAAATGATTGCCACTGCACACAGGCTTTCCAATTATGCTGCTTAATTAGAAATGTCAATATTAAGAAATAATTAAACTTGGGAATACATTAAGGTTGTCAGAAACACTTAAAAAGTTGTGACCATCACTCAAATGATGTTTTCTCTAATATGTTTTGCAATGATTTATAAGTTAAAGATGAGTTTTGATCAATGTGTGTGTCAAACTGAACTAGGTAGTTAGTAAGTTACATGTTTTGTTTAGAAGCAGAGACTCTACTTCCTTACCTTTTACTCTTATGTAACACCTGTCCCTTTGAGAGCAGTTCCTGGCCGACAGCCTCTGCAAACTGTGCTTGCTAAGTTTCAAAGAGATAGCAGGAAGATCCACAGATCCACTAATTCACAGGTACTTAGATTTTTAATCTTTTTAAAAAATACATTGAGCCTTTGAAATTCATCATCATTAAAAGTTATTATTTTACCTGCAATTTAAGTATTAGAAGAATGATAACATCTGGACAGAATATGTAATTGTTTGCCAGCTACAGTATATATCTCAATTTAAAACATATATGTATGTGTGAATTGAGATATATTGTTCTTGTTCATATTGTTTGATTATTTAATAGTCAACTGCAGTTTCTCAGTTGCATCATCATCAAGTAGTTGTTTTTTTTCAATGACACAGTTTCAGTTAATTTAATGTCTGCAGTGCATGTCTGTGTGCATGTTATCCAAGTGTGGCAAAATACTTATGGCACAAATAAGTGTCTGTTATTCAACTAAATAGCTTATATGTGTTTTACTTTGTGCTGCCCTTTCAAACTAATTTAAATTTAAATAATCTAACTAAATTTAAGCTATCTTCCTTTCTCTAAAAATCATATATTTCATTGCACATTGTATAGTATTCAGTTCATTCCTGTGCTCTCAAATGCTTCAAGCTATATTTATAATCATTATCATAATTCTCCTACAAATACTCAAAACATAGCTCTACTTTGAAAGAGGACCGACATGCTCTAAGCAAATATTCTTTCGTCTTCAACTTCTTCTAATACATTTTTTCCAAAGAAGTTACTAAACAAGCAGCTCTGACTTATGTTACGCTCTGTTCCATTCAATGCATGTGGAGTTGTTCAGTTTGTCTCTCGATATTAAAAGCATCAGGAGAGACTTGACTTCCTTGTTTTTATCTTAAGGGACAAACACATTTTGAACTGCCTTTGATCGTAGGAATATATTTTCATTCCAATATGGATCTCACAGGTAGCTGCATATTGATACTAGTATATTTAAGTAAGTAATAATCAAGTAGAGCCATCACCTGTTGACTGCAGCGGAAGCCGACTGAAAGAAAGACTTGAAAGCATTTGTACCTCAAAGCGATGGCAGCCTCTAATGAAAGGATTGGTTTTGGCACAGCACGTTGGCCACGTTTCCCTCAAAGCCTTGTGTGACAGCTCTTTAATTGGACTGCTCCGTTCCCTCAGTGCTGTAAAATGTTACTAGCCAGTATTGCTTGAGTGTTGGTATAATTATTCTGCAATATACTGTAATAAAATCAAGCAAGACAAAGTTGATCTCAAGGAATTCTGGACGTCTACTTATGAATACAGGCAATTTCATGTTCAATTGGACCTTCATATCCCACCCCGAGACTTACTGAATCATTTTTTCTAATCAAACGCTAACTGAGCACTCATGCATGTAGGAGGATGAAGAAGTCAGACTCATGGTGTTACAGTTAAAGCAATGTGTTGTGTTTCCATCAGAGGATAATTACTAAAACCATGTCCAATTACCTTTGTGTGTTGTTGGTAGTTTCTTCAAGTCAATAGCAAAAAGGACTTTGCAGTAGTTGTGAGAGTATAAACTCATCATCATAATATGTGTATGTCACAAATGCAGCTCCCTGAGAGGTTGAATCCTTGACCTTGATACTGTTGACATCTCTCTCTGTCCATCTCTTTCTTGTCCTCGTGTTTTCCCCGACTGAACGCAAAGAGTAAAAAGACCCTAGTGAACCAAAGCCTATATCAGTCAGATGAAAGGAGAGTGTGTGTGTGTGTGCGTGCGTGTGTGTGTGTGTGTGTGTGTCCTCTAGCCTGCGGCTGCAGATTAGCCATGAGAGCCAGAGGATCGCCCCCGCTCTCTGACAAATGAGAAAAGCCACAGTGGCCCTGGCAAAAGTGACAGGCCAAATGGAAGCAATTCCTCCCGAGGCGGGGGAGAGCAGCTGTGACCAGGGCCTGCTATGCCACTCTAGAAAGGACCCTATGTGTGTGTTTGTCTGTGTATTTGGCTATAGAGACTTAACCCACGAGACAATTTCTCTCCTGACGGGTCCCATGAGGCGCTGCGTGTTGCTGACCTATGGGAAACCCCATCAGTCGCAGATGGCCATGCACCTCTACCTGGGCTTTTTTTTTGTCATGTGCGTTTGTTTTACCCTGCTCTATTCTGCCCTGTGCTCTATGGGATGCATTTTGTGCATACCTGTTCATGGCGGGTGTTTGGATGTTAAACTTTTTACATTTTTGTTTGTGCCAAATGTACTGGGCCCAAGACAAAGACTCTGCGCATGGTTGTTGGATCATTCCCTCGAAAGGTCAGTGCTAGGGTGCTTCAACCCAGCGCCACTTCAGAGCCTTGTGGACGTGTGAGTAATTAAGACTGAGTCCTGATGGATTAAATACTACCCTGCTGAGATTGACTCTTTCTGCTACTGGTCACTACTTAGGCCTGCTAGCAACGAGACACTTTCAGGGGCAAGAGTGGCAAAGAGTGATATGAGCAACAGGGATGGAAAGAAATGTGCAGGGTGTTTATCAGTCTCAAAGCATCCAAATAAATAAGACCGATGGGTGTACAGTGTTTGATCGAAGAGGCCTAAAAAATGAGTAGTACAAGATGGATAGCTCATGTTTGGAGGCTGTTCCCACGAGTGTGTTGTATTCTGCCTCCAGTTCAGTCAGGCTATCTGTCAAGAGACATCCCCAAACCTGCACACTGTCTTTACTCCTTGTCTTTAAATCTCCCCGTTCTCTCCTCTCTCTCTCTCTCTCTCTCTCTCTCTCTCTCTCTCTCTCTCTCTCTCTCTCTCTCTCTCTCTCTCTCTCGCTCTCTCGCTCTCTTTCCTATCACCCAGGGCCAAAAGCATGAGGCTTCACTTCGACACAGCCATCATAATTACTCCACGGTGGAAGAATCAATTACAGCTGAGCACCATTATTTCCAGAATGGAGCTAAACATTAAAGTTTAAAAACTCCAAATTATTAAAATGTCCCGCTCTCTGGGACACATACAGAATATTTACTGTTAACAAATAACTTAATAACTTCCCTCTGAATTATTAATTAATGGCTCACATTGTCTCTGGAAAGACTTTATACATTGTTAAAATGCATCACTGCTTGACTACTCTATTTGAGAACTTGGTAATTCTGTCACAGTTTTGTGACCTTATTAGAAAATCTGAGCTGCAGTTTTGGCTGTTGACACGCTGATTGAAACATTCTAGTTTGAACTAATACTTTGTTTTTCGATAGAGAAATTGATGCAGTTTCTTCTGTTTGCTTGTGCTGATGTGGGCTTGCTGCCACTGCTCAATACACTAGATCATTTTTACTTGGAGGAAAGGCTGTTTTTTAAGCAAAATGTCCTCAAGTCAACCTCGTGTGAGTCACCATTGAGTTAACACGGTGGCTCTGATTGGAGCACCTAACAATCCAGCAATCAGGGGTCATGTTTTTTTAATGTATCAAACACTTTGAAGGTTAATTGTGATTAATCAGTCATGGCACTTGAACTTGAAGTAGAGGATGATTGACATAAAACAAACGGGGAAAACTTTACAATAGTACTCCGCTCATGAAGGTGCCGGTAATATAACTGAGGTTGTCTTTAATTAAGTAGCTCTTCTTCTTAGTTTTCTGCTCATAAAATCAATATAGCCAATCCAAACTGTTCTGGATTTGTTGCTTTTGATGCAGATTTGCAGAGTCTTTACGCTATCACCAGTCCTTAAGCCAATTGCCGCTGATGCTACTTCTCATTCTTTACCTCAGGGAATGTACACAGAAGATCATCAATGGGATTTATTTCCTTATCGGCATTTATTCTCAATTCAAGTTGTTAAACTTCCACGAGATTAATGTTATTGCTGACTTGTTCTCATAGCCATTGCAGAAAGCATCACACACACACACATATACATAATATATATATATATATATATATATATATATATATATATATATATATATATATATATATATATATATATATATATGTTATCCATGAGGTTACACATACATTAGTACATGAAATGCAAATACCACGCTACTCCACTGTCATCTGTTACAGGAGATATGCATTGAATTTAATGGTCTGCGGGAGAATTGAGAATAAGGAAAGGGAAGGTGTTTGCTCTTTTAGCTGCTTCCAGCTGAGTGAATCAAAAACAATGTGGCAGAACCTGAAATAGTTCGCAGCTTTAGAAAATGTCCCCCGGGGCTGTAAATTGGCTCTCAGAAGAGGGAAAAAGAAACAATTGCCCTTTACCTCCGAGGTTGCATGTCATCTCTCTGAAACTCACTACCGGGCAGATTAAGGTCAAGTAGACCATTCCCCCCCTTTTTCCCCCTCTCCTCTGAAGGGAGCAGAGAGAGGGCGAATAAAATGATGACAGGGAGGGATTGAGAGAGAGAGCGAGGGTAGAAACTAGGATTTTGAAGGTCTTTGAAAGAGGTTTTACACCCATCCCTGGTGGTTTTTCTCCCTCACTCCAAGAATCGTGTTGATAATGGCTGCTTGTCAAAGAGGATAACCTACCTGCTCTTTGTAACTGAGTCCTGCTGGTTCAGCTCATAGCCTCGACATAAATATGAAAGGAACACAATTGGGGGTTAGCAGTGGGCCTGCGTTTTGGATGTCAGTGGCCCCTTAATGTAGCTGTAAAAGGTACAATATTCTATGAAAGGGCACTCAAGGAATCGAGACATGAACATTAGCTGTCTGGTTCCTACCCTTAAACTGCCTGTTAACCAAACTGTAGCCTTCAGATATGCAATAGGTCAGCCTGCTAAGTCTCACTGAATCCACCATTTTGGAGACAACGTAGACCACTATGAACGACGCTAACGCCATATTATGTCATTAGGCACTCACTCGTCACAGATGATAGATCAATGAAACTGGAGTGGCAAGCCTGCCAATTGTAATTACCGAATCAATTGACACACAATTAAGTCTTTTGTTTCAGTGGATTGTCCTGTCAATCAGCAAAAAGCTCCTGCACGTTCAGTAATGTGCGAGTGAATGGTATAACGTGTTGCCTTCCCATGTCAAGGGCACAGTTACGAAGTCTGCCAGCAATTAAGGACTATAATGTGCTGAGTTGAGCACGGCAACAAAATAGGCAGCAATTTCTTCTGCTCCTGTTGAAATTATGCTTATCAGGTACCTCGCCTCGGCAAAGGTGAAGGGTCGGCCAGAGCAGGCAGACAGCATTTCTCCACATAATTGAGAGAAGTTTGGATTTAATTGTATAATTAATCTTGTTGAATTAAGTTACACAGAAGTCCGACCCCTAAATTAGGCAGTCTGGAATATTTTAAATTGCCTTAATGTGAAATCTGGCTCCAGAATGCACTTTGTTCTCTCCTGATGGTATGAGGTAAGTTTTTAGCCACGATGAACACGGCGTGCTGTAATAACCTGTTAGCAGTTCTTATCACGTCGTTCCTTTTATATGATTAATTTCCTCAGAAAGTAATTGCAATTTCAAAGACAGCCTCATTTCATTGTATAGCTTATAGTAGGCCTGTGAAGAGAGAATATAAAGACAGAATTGAAGTCTACGTTTTTGAATATTGATCTTTTTGATGGTTGAGGCTCTATCGTCTATTGTTAAGCTGTCCTACTGGTTCCCCTTTTGTTGATTGAAGGCATCCGTGAGTGTAGCTTGGGGCAGCATCAAAGCCCAAGGTTAACGTATGTGAATTAGCACCAGGCCCATGTGGTGATCGGATAATGGGAGCCATGAAATACATTTCTGTGCAACTGGACTCACCTCAGCAGCCTCCAATTCCCTTGTTCTAATAAGGATTTTATTATCTCATGACAGTTATTGGCTATAAAGCATTCACATGCTGTAAAGTGTAAACAAAAGAACTTGTGCCAAAATGATCAGTTGGATAATTGATCAACAAGAAATGAACTGGCAACATTTACATAATCAATAATTGATTAAGTAGTTTATCTATTGATGATACGACTCTGAATAGGCAGAAAAACATGTTCATGAAATAAACCTTTTCATCTTTTGTGTGTTTTATTGTCTTATTGTTTGCTTTCAATATATTAACCATGTACTTTATATATATATACATATACAAAATGTGCCGCAACCTCGCCCTGTATGTCCACTCATTGCGAAATCTTCCACAAGTTGCTGGCCTCACAGCTTTCAGTACTAGCAAGCCGTGTTGTTTATCCACGTTCATAATAATGATTTGGAGGGAGTGGCGTTTGAGAGGCCTGAAGGGATGGGCTGTCATTGTGCCCGACTTGGCGACTTTTTTGCAAGATTTAGGAAGTTTTTGAGCTAGTGCTGCTAGCTACTTTCATTGGGAAAGAGTTGGCAACACTGCTGTATTTTTTTTAAGCTTTAAAGAGACCCAGGCTTCCTTTCAGTAGTGTAAATGAGCAGAATCTGGTGGTCTCAACTGGGATTAAGACTTAGTTTCCTATTTTTTCTGCTTTCACAGGGCAGAGATTAATTTGTAGCCACCAGTGAATAGACTTGTTTTCATGAACACATACCGACTTACTGTATATGGTGCATGTGCTATATGGCAGATGCATAGATTATCCCTTTGAATATATGCATGTGGATCATAAATCAATTAATGGCACCTAGACATGACAAATGTGCTTTATAAGCCTTAAGTGGTTTGGATGACATTGTCATACGAGTCATACGTGTAATTATGACCTGTTACTGAATAGCACTCTGTCACCAGCAGACTTTAATAATACCTGCCTCTTTGTCCAATAGAAGGACGGTAATTCTCTCTCCCATTGAGCTACAAGTCATATAGTGTCCATGTCATAATATGATATGATAACCAAATCATAAATCCAAAAGCTCAAACTCCATCTCTAAACAAATGAATGCACCTCACGGTATCTCAGCCAGATAATCTTGTTTCAAGTCATAGTCAGGAGTGCATCTCACAGCAGTGTCTCTCAGAAGATTTTGCAGAGATTAGAAACACTTGAGTGGAGATTGGTTTGGGAGAGAAAAGCCAGTTGAGGGCGTCATGCGGGAAGGGATAAAAAGTCTGCAGTATCAATGAACTGACAATAATCGGAGATGTTGATAACGGCCATGTGAACATCACTAGTTTGTATTTATATGAATTTAGATATATACATACTAATCTAGATTATAATATCTAGTGTTTAGTTTGCTGAACATATGTGTTTGTTTTCTATAGATCATTTTGCATGTGTGTCGGCTTAATGACAACATTTGTTTTTACTGTGGTATGGAAATGAGAACGCTCGTCCGATCGTCTACTGCTTAGAAACAGAAAAAGGCCTTGAGGGTATTTTCCAGCATAATTCTCTTCTTAACACAACGACCTTACTCTACTCTTGTTGTCAGATTTAGTAACAGCAGCCTCATGTGAGGAGCTGGTAGGAAAAAGTCTCCTTCGGCTTGTTCGAATGCCAAATGTGTGCATGAGCTTTCAAAGGGCCCTCTTTCATGTCGGTGACGTATGACTGTTTCTGTGCAGACGGCGTCTCGGGGAGAGAAACGCTACCCCAGCACAACGCGGCTGTCACCCAGAATACAGATGGAGGATCTGCCCTTGTGCACTTTCCCTGAAGTACGCACTTACATAGATGGCTCTATTCTGCATGTGTGTGCGTCTGTGTGTGTTTCCGTGTAGTGTGCTTTCTGCAAGTGGGGCAACGTACGGTTGCTGCAGAGTATTCTGGAGTGTGATTATATTTAGTGCCTGAGTTTCCCTCTGTCCCTGTCTCTTACCAAACTCAGGCAGATATCTCTGCCATGAACCCACTTTTGGTTCCTGGCCGAATTCAAGAAGGTTGGAGATGTTTTCTGCTGTTAAGAATGATTGTTTTGGGTTATTTTTGGTCCAGAAGCAACATACCTTCCTGTCCTTTCGCCGAGCATCAGGATAGCATTAATGCTGTCTGGGAAAGTGGTCTCAGACTACAATGCTGGCTTCTGAGCCTCAACATGTTTAACCTCTAACCTTGATACTCCCGTGATATTATTGCAAAAAGAAGGATTTATTTCTCAACAGACCAAAATGTTGTGAAATTGAACCTGGCTGCTTTTTTAGGACTCCCAATGCTTTATTTGGCTTCCTCCACTTTTCCCAATCCGTCTTTTGATTGTTCAGGGAAATCTTGTGAAATGCAAATGGGGCCAAACAGAATGTAATTGCTGCTGTGTGATGATTACGAGGGAGAACTAATGATGTCCCAACACCGGGGTCAGTTAGGGTTTAATTAGAGGAGGCACAATCAGTGTCACTCCACTCTTGTGCTCTCCTGTTCCCGGTGCCTGTCTGGTCCTGTGCCAGCTCGCTCTCCAAGACAGTTTAAAGAAAATAGGCTGCCGATGTGAAAAGAGGTGGGGGTTAGGGGTGCAAAAATTAATGTAGCTAAGTTCTTTTGTTAAGAACTGGACTGTTTTGGAACTGGGGCCCCACAAGACGCATTGGCCTGTCTGCAGATAGAGGTGGAGGTTAATGAACGGAGCAGAATGGAAAAGGCTGCTGCTGAAAACATTGGTCTACTGTGAGAATACACCCGCGCACGTACTCTCATGCTAACCTCAGTGGCAAACATCTCCCGTGACTTTCACTGTGATCATACATTATTGTTGAGCAGGACTATGTTGTGTAACTGAGCAGATTATTCAAACAAGGAGACCAGATTGGACAGATGAGTGAGACCAGCCAAGGAGAATAACTGTGGCCAACATTCCTGATTATCCAATCAGCGCTCCAAAAACATCAATTCCATCTCGTCAATAGATAATTAAGAGGGATAATTGGCTGGCTGCGCTCTGGGCAGACAAGCACTGCTGGTAAGGTTCCATCCCTTACCTCAGCATCATACTCACACAGCAGAGACATGTGTCCACCTCAGGTCAACGTTATATTTGATGTAATAGAGCTCAAGAGGGTCTCAAGAGTCTCTGGAAGTGAAAATTGAATTTGCTTGAATAGACTTCCTTTTGATCAAAACAACTAAAGAAGTTATATTCAAATAAACAAAATATACCAATAAATAACGGTAAATATTTACAACATACTTTGATTTAAGAACATAAATTAACATTTGACATTTCAATCCGAAATGCCACATAAAGCGCCGTTAAGAGGTTCTTGTCATTTTACGTAACTGTCAGATCGATCATATGAATGAATTAATTTCCTGAACTGAAGCCGCTCAAAAAGAGGACATGTTGAGCTGTGGAGGATGGAGGTTAAAAAAAGGTGGAACATAGGGAAGTCATTTTCGGTAAATTTTGCTCTCAATTACGGACGTCCAGACAATTAGCGACCAAACGTTTTCAGCTCATTATTGTTCCAAGTAGTTTCCATGAAGGCTGATCAGATGACCCATTGACTCTCAACTGAAACGTTTACAATACTCATTTGTCTACATTTTTATACACTATCATTTGATTTGAGAGCAAGAGTGTGTGTGTGTGTGTGTGTGTGTTTTTACGTGTACGACGAAGCTTTATTTAGTTTAATTGATATATAGACTTTGAATGAACCTCAGCTAAAGACCATGTAACTATGTAAAACATATTCTCAGTTCAACGGTTAACCATTGACATAGAAGTACTCTACTTTTAATGATCCAAATGGATTTTAAAACTGAAATGTACAGCAAATATTTTCAAGAATGTAAAGTATCATCCATTGAAGAGTGCAGTAATAATATTATTAGTAATATTTGTGTATGGTCCACGTGGAAAGAGCAGTCAGCTGTTCCACATTAGGATCCTTTCCATGTGGCCTCTGTTGTTTTCAAACCACTTTAAAGGATTATCTCGCTTGGCAACTAAAGGCCCGTTTTTATAATGGCAACGCCTCACCCTTTAGGAAACCAGAGGTTTTTTTTGTATTCTCAACCATCTTGCTCAGAGCTATTCATCCCTTTTAGATCCACAGAGTGTCTGTGAAGTACAGGCCAGCAGATTTAAGCGGACAGGGCCAGAGATTTAAAACATTGACCTGCCCGGTCTCAACAGCTGTGTGCTAATCCATTCCATTGCTCTGACTGTCCTCTTGCTTTTTCCTGCTCTGGTGAATAGCAAGGTCCTTAATGTGTGAGATCAAGAGGAAAATAAGGCTCTCCAAATGGAATCAAATCACACGGAGGGGCTGCCCGGCTCGTAGCAAAAGGCCTCGGCAGCATTAGGGCCAGAATAAGACAGAGCAATTGGACTGTAATTCCCTTTCCAGCTATTAGCCCATCACAGTTTGCCGTTTGCTCGGTTCGCTTCTCTCCCCCCGCCCCTCCAAACCAACCAACCGATCTTTGATTAATTCATTAATTCACAAACAGAAGCTGAATCACATCTCAGCACTCGGTTGACTCAAATTGGATGCAGGGTAACAATCAGTCCCTCCCACCCCAGACTGTTCTGACAAATACAAAAATACAGCATTACTGAGTAAATAGATCTCTGTCCATTCGGCCTGATAATTTGTTGCATTTTCATGTTTTATTTATGCTCAGAGAAGCTGCCTGCTCTCGTATATCACAAACCCAACGAGGCAAGGCGGGTAGGGGTGTATTGATTTGGGTTGACTGTGCCCCCCCCTCCACACAGCCCGATCCCTACAGCCACTGCTACGCCCCTCGCAGTTTGTATTCGTCTCAAGCTTTTAGCCCTCTAGCCCTTGTGCATTGGCGCTCATTCAACGGCCCGTTTTCTTGGCTCACGTAAGGCCCAATCCCATTCCCATGCATTCAATATTCCCATTATAAGCTCATTAGTCTAGTCATTGTTTTGGGCTCATTAATAGGATATCCATCGCCTTAGACACCTCTGAATTAGCATGTCACAGTGTGGCCCTTTTCAGAGCATCAACACTGGTCGGATTTGCACAGTTGTGTCAGCGTGCGAGAGCGTGTGCGTCTTGCGCTCGTGTGTGCCGACCTTGAGTGTGCTGACATGCCGGCCCCTCTAGAAACCTGCTGACACACTTCATGTAGATACACGCGCACCCATACGTACACACACAGAAGTCCTCCCTTCTCAGCCTCGGCTCCCCGCCCACCAGCTCCCAGAGGCTTGTCCGTCACTGATGCAGGAGACAGCGGAGCTCGCGAGCGGGGGCGGGGGCTGGATCAGGGTTTTTAACATGCGAAGCAGGTCCTCCTGTGCGTACATATTGATCCTCAGAGAGCTCCCAGGCCCCCTTTTTCCTTTCTTTCTCTGGCAGTGGAGGCCATTCATCACCGAGGCCATGACTGGAGAGCTCAAACAGCCGTCTCTGTCAAAAAATGGGCTGTGCCGGGCTGTGCCGTGCCACACCGAACTGGCCTCTCTCATCAGGAGGGATGAAGCCTTGACACAGTGGCTCATAGCGTGATCTGTTTGTCTCATTCGCAGGAGTCGTCCACAGCGTGCCGTTCAATGCAAAGTCATGCCTCTATAAAGCCACGCTTCCTTTAACTGCTCTATGGGATTGCCGTGTTCAGCCCTCACCTAACATGCTTTTTATCCATTTGCAGGGAATTTAAACCAAAATCATACAAGAGGATAGTAAGCAAGCTGTTTTGCTCTTTGGTAAAAGTGATTTGTCTAGCTGACTAGAAAATTATGCAGTTTAAAATGGTGCTTAATCTGTACCTCCATTTTTTTTTTTACATCTTCGCTCCGAGAGGACATTTGAATCTAAATATCCAGGTTATGTTTATATCTGACATCTTTCCCCCGACTGGTGATTTATGCAAGTCTCCTACAGACTCACTTCCTTCCTGCCTCCTGCCACACCTAGGTCCTCCCCCGCACCCTCATGTTTGATTGATAGTGACTTTTGACGCCATGGGGAGATGTACATCCCAGCTGAGCTACCGAGGCTGGAGCTCCAGCCTCAGCCTAAGTTTAGGCCTTGTCAAGGACGAACAGGGAGAAAGACAGATGGTGAGCGGGAGCAGAATGGATCGTGGCCTCAGCGTCAGATGTGTTTTAAATAACTTTGACAGAGGAGTTTGAACCGTCTCTCTGGGCTGGAGCTAATCTGATGTGAGAGGATGCCATACTGAGGCTGATAGGACACAGAGATAGAGCAGGGGAGGGAAAGGCAGAGGGAGGCATGGAGGGAGAGAGAAAGGGTAATAGAGGTGCTCACTCAGCTGGTGGGAAATCTGCCCTCTTCATCTTTTCATCTCTCCAGCCTCTCTCTTTCTCACTTTGCCCCTGCCTCCCTCACCCAGTTATATCCATTTACCACCAAGACCAGGCTCTCCTCTCTCTTTCACACTTTGCGTCACGCTCCCTCTCGCCTCCCTCCATCTCTCTCCCTGTCGTCCCCTTCGCTCACCATCTCCCCCGCCTTCACGGCCCCCTCCCTCTGTCTTTCACAGACGATTTAGGAAGTCACAGCCTCTCCCTTCCATTTATGAAATTGCTCATGTTATTTCCTCCCTCCCTCCACCCCCCTGTGCCCAGCTCTCTCTCTCATAAGTCTTAGTAGATGCATCCTATCTCTGCAGATGGTCCCAATCCTCCATCGAGAAAGCACACAGCTGAGTGGCCAGTTATCTAAAAAAGGGTAGTATTCTCAGACAGCACGACTAGCCCCTGACACCACGACCCGGCCATAACACTGAACATCCATTCTTAATCCCCACCCATGGCCTCTTGTTTACCTCATCGCCCTCTGGCCACTGTGAAAAGACACATGCTGCCCCATTTTTCCTGTGGCTGTGTCAGTTTTGTACGGCTCACTGCACTCAGGCATCGCTGTTATGAGCATTGTACGAGTGCCGGTGTAGGCAGAGAGATTTACAGGGCCTCGAAACATTTTTTTTTTCCACTTAATGGTGAAGCATTGCACCTGTTTTGTGGCTTTGGAGAACAGAAGCAGCAGCAGCAGCATGAAATTTTGTATTTAAGAAGATGACCGACACTTGAAGCACTCAAACTAATTCTACAAGTTAGAAGTTTGGGGCAGCTTTAAGTGTGTTAACTTAGTAATTGGATGTAGTAACCCAAAAGTAATAGAATGTCACAGTCCAATTTCCGTGTCTTATTTTGTGGTACTGTCTACTGTTTACCACAAATCTTTCTGGACATTATCACAATCAATGGGATAGCTGATGAAGGCTAACTTCTAGTCTCTATGCGAAGCCAGGCCAAACACATCTTGAAGCTACTGTTGAATACATAGAGATGTTATTTATATATTCTTTGTAATAGCATGGGAAGCAGATATTCCAAAATGCCCATTAATTCTTTTAAAACAATGCTGCGTCCAAACCATGTAACCTTAGTGAACAGTAATAATTGGGTGTAATGTAGCGTGCATAGTGTGCATGTAACCTTACAAAATGGAAAGGTCCCATGTGACTAGAAATGCAAGGATGCCTGTGTGCCTAAGCCATGAATGTGTGCATGCAGGCACATACAAATGTATTTTTCAAGTTAGGGTGTGATGTAGAGCAGAACAGACACAGAGCCAGACGGAAGGAAGTAGGGAATGAGTGTCAAATGGTGAAGCAAAAAAAAAAAAAAAATCCAGGAGAACCTTGATGGTGCTTGCCTTGCTGTGGGTGGGTGAGGGATGGCAGCATAAAGGAAAGAGAAAGATTGAGTGAAGGGTGTGTGTGGGGGGGGTGGCGGCCTGTCCTTGTGCCTCCTCCACTCCTCTCTTCGCAGCCCTCTCCTCTCTCCTCTCAGCTTGTTTCTGGCTCATTACCCCCTCCGCCAGCAGACTTCTCCCTGGGCGGCAGTGAAAAGAACTGTCCTCTGTCGCTCTCAACGACAGCCGCAGTCTGAGCACTGCCCTGCCCTCCTGATATTAATCAACACACACACACACACACACACTCCTTCGAGCTAGCGCACACGCTTTCCCCAGCGAGCTCCTCTGACAGACAGGCCGGTGGGCAGCCGTCTCTTCTCCTGGCCCTCACTTGCAAATGAGACATCTAACCTCTTTGAGAAGCAGGCAAGGGACAGGATATTAGAAAAGTTTTATTGGGGGGAAACTTTGTTTTTATTATTTAGTCTTGTGTGAGATGCGAAATGTGCGCTTGGTTCTGCTGGATGTTTTTTTTGTTATATCCCTTGCATGTTTTAAAATGAATTCTCCAGATAATGCTGTGCATTATGGAAAGTAAGTTAAAAAAAAAAACTATATATTTGGTATGGGACCTATTATCTCTCTCAAATTGATTGTCAATTTTTAAAGAAATAAAAGTCTAACCTTTAAACAAAATCCAACCTTTTGCATCAAGCTAATCTCAGTCAATGATACTCATAATGTTGTACATCATGTTTCAGACACTGGAATACTGAAATTGTGCCGTGTTTTAGATCGGTGAAATCATTAAAAGTCAGTGTTCGAATTACAGGCGAGTCAGAGAGCGTTTAGCTCCCCGGAAGCAACAAGATCTCAAGTTTGCGGGATCTTAAAAACTTATAAACCATTAGCATTTCTAATGCTGTAATGGATTATGTCAGACAAATCTATTCAAAACCTAATGTCATGTCATCTGTCATTGTAAATGTGTGTGCACAACTCTGCCTTGGCTAGCCTTGCTGACTAATCTGTCAATAATACATGGAACATGATCGATCTGGACATGTGCAGGGAGGTCATTGTTTATCATGGCTCACGGGCGGCCTTCATGTTTAGTTTTGTGCAGGTATTTTTGGAAGAGAAGCTAGTTCCAGCCTCCCCAAAAATGAAAAAGTAAGCCACAGTGTAATTTGAATACTGCTAAAGTGTTTGCAGTTCCTGTCAATATCTATATTTGTTATTTGTCTGTAAACTTAATGAAAAAGCTAGTGGAGACGTCTGACTTGCTCTCCAAATCGCTGCAGTGTGTTAAACACTGTCATCTCTTGCCTAAAGATATCCCAGAGCGCCAGCCCCTCCCCGTCTTACCCTCTTTGCCCTCTCTTAAAACCTGTGCCCGCTGACAGTGTGCCAGGTGTGCCCATACCCAGGAGACTTGCTCGGTGTCACGGAGCAAAGCGGACTCGCGTTGGCCGTGAAGAGAGGCGAGATGCCAGCTCGGCCACAGAATAACTTTAAGGGGGTCGGCGGGGGGGGATGGAGAAGATCCCCGACGCTGGTATGTGTGACATTAGCTGGCTGCCTTCCCTCTGCTCTCGGCAAAGCTCGCGGCCCCTTCTCTGCCTTCACACGCTGACTGGGTATGTGACCCGGTGTCCAAGTGACATATTCCCTGGCAGGGAGTCAGAATATGAAATGATCATATTATTCACGTCCTACCTTTGACATTGTCTGTTAGCTGTGCAGCGGGGAGCACGGTTCGAGCTAGAATCTGGCAGTACTGTCCACCTGAGGGGATGCGTCCTAACACCAAGTGAAGGAAAACCCAGGAAATCCAGCGTTGGCTTGCTCATGTCTCATATGTGTTGTTGCACAGCATCATTCAAAAACAATGAGTATCCAGTTCGCCTCTCTCCTGGCTTGACGCTGTGCTAATAGCTTACCTTCCACTATTGTGGCGCTGTCTCCTGGGTGTTCCTCAAGTCTTCCTGTTCTGATGAGAGCAGCTGGACACTGGGGAGTCTTTGTCTCTTTTCTCAGGCAGACTATGCAATTTAAACCTGCCTCAGGCATGTAGATATTACTCCCCGGCGAGATGGCTGAAAATTAATGGAAATTGTTTTAGAGGAATCATTATTAACATTCTCCTTTGGATGCCCTTTTGTCATCTCAGCCCTGTCGCCTCTCTTGTTTTATTCTCACGCTAATTTATGCAGCCGTTGACATTCCTGTCGGTGTGTGGATGTGCCGGGAAATGTGAATAATCAGACTAATAATTAGTAATTGCTCCGTCACTTCAGTGGGCATATATTTGGGCATTAGAAGACTATCAATCATGCAATTATTATCTTATTTAGCTGTTTTGTTTCCCTCTTATCTTCATTGCCATCATTTCTGGTGTTTAGTATCCAGTAGGTGATTTTATGCCACTGTAGTCACCACTAATGCACAGGGAAGAAGGTATTTTTTTCCGCCACATGTTTTTCCCCTGGTGAAGAAGACTTGGTTGTAGTGTAGTATAACATAGCAGATTCATAGCGGTTCATCTCTGGAACCAGGAAATCACATTCCCTCACACATACGACTCAATTTCACACCCCTAGCTGGATTAAGAGGACTCTTCGCTTCGGGCCTGCGCAGGAAAAAGGGTAAATATCACCCTTGTTCCTGGTGGCGGAAAATCCGCTATTTAAATGGGGAGTAATATAACTGACATTTTCCAGTTCATTATGCAGCCCCTGACCTTCACGTTGTACGACTTGGATACTTCTCCGGCAAAAGGCGAGGCTTGGTTTCCCCTAATGGGAGATGTTTGACCTTGTCAGGAACTAAGAGGAGGTCAGGGATGAAGGAGGCTGTAATGGGCCCAAGAGAGATGGGACGCAGCAGGGGAACACCTACAACCATACGAAGAACACTGTATCACTCGAAACAGCGCTCAAGGAGGCATTAAGTCTGATCGGTAGCGACTTGAAAATCTAACAATTTCTTGATGGAAATTAGTAAATCATCAATTTGTGTATTTTGCAAAGCGATAACGCTTTTGATATCCACAGGGATAATCTATAGCTGATAAAACCAGATGATTGTTTACGACATCCTCTGGTCTTCAGCACTTTGTGTTTAACTCCGTTTGTGGCCAAACTATTGAAGCTTATCACCGATGGATTCAACTAATCTTCAACTGGCTCTTTGCCTTTATGTCCAACCGTACTTTAAAGACTGCTCAGGATTGCAGATAAATCCATCGCACTCAGTCACCAAACGTAATAGAAAGTAATCATATCGGGAGTCTTTCACGGATTAGGCTGTTTTGAATGTGACTTATAATCTCTTTCATTTGTGTGAACTACAATAATGTGCACTGGGCGCCTGGCAGAGATAATCTTATTACCCAGTTGGCTTTTGTTTTCTGCTGCCTTGCTTTTATTCTTTATTAAAACATTTTGCTGCATTAAACATGCTAATTTGTGGCTGGGCATAATTGGGGTCTTGCTTTAAAAAACCTCTCCCCTGTTTGGTAGAAGATTAGGAATTTCATCTTCAGGATTATGTATAGAGTACAGTGAAAGCCCATGAAATAGTCTTGCTTTCCATTATGTTTAAAGCCACTCAAGCTTATTAATGTGAAAGGAAAATGTATTATTCGCCACACAACGGCATTGTCATATGACAAAAAAAGATGTCAGATGGCAGCTATTCTGATTGATGGAATTGGTCGCCTGATTAGTTATTGTCCAATCAGTGTGTTACGGGGATCAAATTCATCAAGCCAATCAGCTTTCAAACAAATCTTGGTTATTCGAGTTCAGTGTATTTTCAGGATTGTTAGAAATAGCCCAACATTTGCTGTCAGAGCTGCAACAGCAAAGCTGTCAAATCTTCTATACTACTATAATCAGAATTGGAACGGCAGCAAACCTGGCTTTGGACACCAGAAGAGAGAATGTGAAGCAGATAAAACCCGAGCAACTCACGCAGGAATCCCTCATTGATCACTGAGGGCTTTTCATGAGCCTCAGATGTGGGGAGATCAGAGCTTCAATCTTACTATGAAATGATATCTCACAATGTGAAATGATTCCCAGATCTCCTGAAAAAAAAAGAAAGGAAGAAAGAAGAAGTGCAAAGAAAGTGCAAAGAGAATATTCAGGTGTCAGTATTTCTGCCTCGTTCACCTAGGGGTCTAATAAGTGATCACACGGAAAACCGGGAATCTCTCCCCCATAATGGCGAGCAACTTTTGATTTCGTGTCAAAACATATTTAAAATTTGAACAGTGCCGTCATTCCTGTGGCGTGCCGCTCTCTCCATGGGGCTTGTCACGGGAGGCGTCACGGCATGCGGCTCCAACACACGGGGCTCCTTTCATTTTTCTGTCTGACATGTTAAGTGTGATGCTACAAAGAGGTTCCATTTTAATTGTTTGGACAGATCACTCAAGGGAGAGCGGCTTTGATTTGGGGTGTTGACAGAATAGGCACAGACTGGCTGCGTTGCTTTGGTGTCTGTCTTGCCAAATCTGGCACTGCACCGTATTGATCGTGATAAGCTGTTTTCCTCAGGCCTCACTTAAGCTAAAGGCCAAGCTTTGACCAACCTTTCACAGTAGCCGTTGCTGCGGTAATTATGTTACTAGAATGTGCTATGATGCAGAGATGACTTGTTATTGCTCCGCCCTTTTGGTTTTGTACGCAGAAATCCATTCAATCAAATCTTGAACTCGCAGTCAATTTTTATTGGATAATCTCTCAGGTAGATCTGAGGAAAGCTCGGCAGCAAGCTTAGTGGCAAACAAGCCATTGATCTATAAGCATGAGTCAACTGTATGTGTAATATCTTTATTAAATAAGACGAATAGGCACTCGAGCTGTGCCATGCAGGCACTTTATGAAATAGGAGTATACCTCGATGGAGCCTAGTGAGTGGTGAGAAATCACCTGTTGATGGCCCATAATGTAATAGAACATTCCTTTTGAATGGGCGGGAACCATAATGTCACACAGTCCATTAATATTCTCCTGCTGTGCCCACATCTTGGCTCTCTGCTCTGGGGGAATGATTAGGGTGACGGACGAGGGGGCGATGACACAAGAAAACAACTTCCCCACCTCCCTTCACTTCCCCTACCCCCCCCCCCCTTTTCTTCGCCTCCCCTCAACCCTTCAACACAACAGCCACAAATTACCCACTTTGCTTGCAATATTATCACGGCTGATCGTTGGTGTCCATAATTAGAGTCTTAGTGTCGTCTAGCCTCCATTAGGCTAACAATAGTGCCTTGGAACAGGGCCACTTTGGGCAAATAACATGTTGAGAACACTTGACTTTTGTGAAGAGATAGTGAAAAGCATCTAAGGCTATTACTGATCCAAACAGCCTTGAATGGTTCTGTTGCGAGTGGTTCTGTGAGAGCCCCGGATAGGCAGATTGTGGAATCATCTCCATTGCAGAGAAACACACATACACGGGCAAAGATGCAACCGATGCAATCACAAGTAGGAACACACACACACACACACACGTCTTTATGCTCAATCGGTGACAGCGCTTTCCCTTTCCGTGCCCATATTCCTTTGACAGAGACGCAAATACAAATATCATCACACTGCACGCTGCAGCCTAGTGGAGCTTGTATTTCAATCACGCAGCGTTAGATAGCTTGCTGCTGAGTTTCCTCTCAGGCTACAGAGAGCGAGAGCGCGCTCTGTATTCTGAGCCCAGTCCCCGTTTGATCTCCGTCATCGCCCCTCTAAGACATCATTGTGTAACACTGTAAAAGCGGACGGCTTCATGGAGCGAAGGAAATATCAAGGAAGTTATTCATAAATATTAGATAAGATCAAAACAGCCAGTTGCTCTCAGACTCTGAGCTCCTGGGTCAAGTCATCCACATCCCTTTGATTTTTTTCCTTCCACTCAGGCTGAGCAGGGTGTATTGAGCATGCAATGAAATTGAACCCCCCCTCCCGCCAACTTTAAAGAGCTAGAAAATGAGAAAATATGAAATTACCATGAGTCCAATCCTCTTACTAATAAGCCGCTAAACAAAGCACAAATCTACTGTTTTGTTTCACTTCTGATCAACACTTTTCATTATTCATAATTCTCTTGTTTTGATTACTGTCCCTAACGCACAGCACGCTGAACCTGTGGAGATTAATAGGCAGCATTCTCCAAACTCTTCCTCCTCTCCTCCGGAGCTGACACAAATTGGTGAAATATCACTTTGATCATGCCTCCTGAACAACAAACAAAACACAAACCTAATTAGCCTAATTCAAAAATCGTTCCAAATGCTTCTGTTTTTTTTTTTTTTTTTGTTGCAAGCCTTTCGTTCCATGCTGTTGTTAAAGATAAAACCAATTTGGACGTGTCCGTGTTTCACCTCTGTGCACTGTGTGTGTGAATTTGTGGTTTAACTGATTATATAAGTCCCCGGATCTGACCTTTGACCTTTCAATTGACAGAAGCCAGGGGGCGCCAGATGCTCTGATGCGCCAGTTCCATTTCCGCAAGACCATTTACGCCAAAAAGCGGAACAAAGGAAACATCTTTAAACAGACTTGAAGGCTGTGGCGGGTTTTTTCGGTGTGGGAGAGCTCGCTCTGCTGACTTCTTTGTTGATGTTAGTCATCCCATCTGGGGAGAAATGTCAAGTGGCAGGGGAATCAAAAAGCGCTCTGATTTATTGCACCACTTAAAAAACAAAATCCCAATAAAGACATGGTGTAAAATCTGCTTACTATAAAGAATGAATTATCATGGCGTTGGGTTTATATTTTCCACGTCGTATGGCGTTCATACTATATTCTTGATGGTCACATCAACAGGCTTCCATACCAACTCATAAATATGCTAAGTCCGCCGAGAAATAAGCAAAGTTCTCGTCTTTTGCTGCTGGTGCCACGAAGTTGCTGTAAGAGTTGATGCATCGCGTCAGCTTCTAATGCCAATAGGGACTTTTCCAAGGGCAGCAATGCACCAAAGCTTTACAGCATTTGAAGTGTTCACTTACTACAAGCAGCATGAAGTCTACCTTGCAATGCTAGCGGATTAGCTCACGTTGCCGCGCTAACATATGCAATGACTGCCGGCGAGCTCTCCCCCATTAGGTTTGCACATCAAAGGCGGCGGGAGAAGTTCTTCACAGGCAGTTAAAAGTGGGCTCAGTGTGGATCTTGTAAATACCGTCTTTGAGTCTGTGCCTCTCGGGGGACACTTCACACACTCCTCCAGTCAGGAGAAGGGAGGGAGGGAAGGAGAGGAGCAGTGACAGGCATCAGAGAGGGAGGAGGGGATGGAGGAGGTGGTGGTGGTGGTGGTGGTGGTGGGGATGGGGGAGGTTCCTGAGAGCCCAGTCCCCTGTCACCTCCAGAATAGGATCTGTGGATGAAGAAAATCACTCTCCTCTACTCTCCTCTCCCTGTCTGTATCTCCCTCTCATCCTCTTCTTCCTCTTCACACTTCACATGATAGCTGACAGTGAAAGTAGAGCATAGCTGTTTTCCGTTTTTCTTTTGAGTCATGTTTTTCATAACACATAAATAGAGCATGTGGCGTCCTGGGAATTCTGTGATTCTGTGTTTCAGTGTACAGGCGGACACAATAGCATCCACTCTTCTCAAGTGTTGTTGAAAACATTTTATCCATCATAGCCGTTTGTAGGGCTCTGGTGAGGCCCTCGACTCCGCAAGGAGCTGGAAGGAATAAGAGATGTGTTTTGTTAGTAGCCACACACACCCAGACACGCACATACCGCATGCTCCAAAGCCCATCCTAGCTTGGATTTGCAGACTGATCAATTCAAATGCTGTTATTTACCCAAGCCTGAAATGAAAAGACTATGGATCAATTTGATGCACTTCCATAGGGTGTGCTCACAATGGCTGGCTAGCTTTTTTGTCTCAGCTACACCCTCCTTTTCCTCCTCCTTCGCTGTCCACCCCTCATCTGAAACAAGTCTCCCCCACCTTCAACATTCCTAATGCAAAATACACTCTCGCTCACGTACACAAGCCGTCCACGATGCGTTCTCTCCCCGCACGCTCATTCTCTCTTTTTTTCTTCCAAACACACCCCCAGTGTGACACCAGGGCTGCATCCGTCTGAGCTGTGTGTGAGTGTATCTGAGTGTGCGTGAGTGTGTGTTTGTGTGTGTTTTGGGCTGACCCACTTTCTGTGCTTGGCCAGGCTTGTGCTGCTGCTGCTGCTGCTGCTGCTGTCTGCTGCTGTCTGCTGTGCTGTGCTCTTCTGTTCTGTGCTGCTGGGGGGAGATCCCTGCAGACTCCCCCAGAACAGACTCCAGCTCTCCTCCTGACAGACACTCACCGTGGCATGTTATCCCCCAGCGGATTGGAGACCTCTGCCTTTCTCTGTGTGTGTGTGTGTGTGTGTGTGTGTGTGTGTGTGTGTGAGAGAGAGTTTCAGATACACCTTGATACAGATGCACAAATGAATACAAAAATGCATGCACATGGCTGCGCACACAACAGCACCCGCGCGCACACACACACACACATACACACACACACACACAAACATCTTACACACATATGCAAAGCACATACCATCCCAGATCTGTATATTTTTAATTCCATCCACCCTCCTCCGGCTCCTCCTCCTCTCTTCCCGTGTTTGTCTGGAGTTATTGTTTCAATCTTGCTGCATCAGGGGGCCCCTGAAGGTTATAAATTAAACATAAATGCAAATGCGCTGAGCCATTGCCCTCCTCCACCTCCCTCCTCCCTGCACACACACCCATCCTCGCCATTCAAACAGATCAGTGTGTCTGCGAATTAATAGGAGAACAGTGGGCTTTTTTTAATGAGCGAGGGAGGAAAATTAGAGTTGCAAAGCCACAGCGCACACCCAGAGCTGCAGCCGAGGCAACGGCTTGAAAAGCCCGGCGCCATCATAGAATATGCTAATGCTCCAGGTCCCCTCACTGTCAGCTTTAGTGTTGCTCTAGATGAAATCAGAGCTGAGGCTTTGATCTGGGACACTGATGGGAGCTGGAATCATCATGTGCTCAAAGTACAGATAGCAGGAAGGGTGAGGACGAGGCTCGTTCTCATCAGAAAAGGTGCACGTAAGCAATGATGAAGCCCTACCATGAAGACGTCCCTGATCACTTATGGAGATATTGTTTTGTCTACGCATACACAGACCAGCACTAGTTATCTTCCGTCACCTACACATTTCTCTCTCTCTCACACACTCGTACACGGAGGGTGTAAACGTGATGTCTTCTCGGGGTGTCCTATAGATAAATAGCCATCTGGTCTTGTTGACGCTATAGGCTGGGCCTGAGTATACTGAATGGTGAACACCATGGAGACTTTGTTGTTGGACCATAACAACATTATAGCTTTTATTCTCTGCCATATGGGCTCATAAAGAAAAAACGGCTGGGAGAGGTTTCTAGGGATGTCACTCACTTTTATTCTCTTATGATTGAGCTTCTATTTGGAAACCTGAGATCAAACCTCTTGTTGTAATAATGTGATTATGTATTGTCTTCAAGTTGTTAAGTTAATATTTTTGTATAAGGCCATCCTATAACTCATGTCTGAAACCGGCTGAAACATAAGGTGTGTTTCTGTTTGTATTGTATACATGTATTAGTATGTTTGGGGCTCTAACTTGTACTAACACTGTGTCTCCAGCAGGGGTCTTACCATTGTCGTGGACATGGCTTCACAGTGAATTATCTTGAACTGTACACAATACAAGGCAGAGTGAATTGTGCCTTCCTCGTTTCACCAATATGTGACCTGAAGCAACAATTAGGAGTTGGAGAGCGACGATCGTCTCTCCCTCGTCATCACCATTACTATGGTCACCGTCACCTCCACCACTGGCATCTTCGTTGTCATCGTCACATTTGTTCCCGCCGCCACCAGTCATCTTCATTATCATGGCCATCCTCAGCACAACTCTCATCCCCAAATCCTTCTCTTCCCACCCCTCCGCTCTCCCCTCCCCTCCTCTTTCATCCATAGCTCCCTCTGTTGATCAAATGCATCTGATCTCATCAAAGCAGACCCTCTGCTCACTCAAGTCCCAACAGACACCCCAGCTTCTTTACTAAGCACAATTTTACATTCATGTTTGAATACCACTGATGGGATAGGGATAGCATATCTTGTAGACTTTGGTTTTGTGTGGTCCTACACTGCAGCCTGGGGTTGATTTTTTTTTCCTTCTTCTTCTTTCATTATCGTTTCCGACTCGCTCCTCTCTTACAATGTAAATCAAATGAAGGAAATTAAAGAATGTAGCCTTTTATTCAAATAAGACCCTAATGAAGAATGACTTTAATATTCATAATATTCATATTACATTCCTACAGAGTGAGTTTTAAGTGACCTAATGATTTGATGCTATCACATCAAATAGCCCCGTATATTAAACAGTTCATAATTTGTGATATTTTCATGGTTTCCCCCCACTTATTACACGACTGCTGTGGTTCTTTGAAGGGGAGCATTGCTCCTTTTCGGGCTGAAAATAAGTAATTGGAGCGTATAGGGGATGAACTCTGTGGTGCAGATATTACAACACTATAGCCGCTATAAAGTGTGATTACATTCTTATTCCGATGGCAACATTATTGCGCACAGCTTGTGGTTGCGTGTCCGACTCCTGTCAGAGCTGCAGAGAACTGGCTGGAGCCGAGGGACAGAGAAGGCTGGGAAGAGGGAAAATCAGATCTGGATAATTGCGTAGAAACTCACTCGGGCAAACTTAACATCTGCTGGTGCTTTTTTTATTTGAAGGATCCGTGTGGACTGGAGCAGCAATGTCCCTGCGTAAATTGGAAATGCCTGATCTGTCTCGGTTATTGGTTGTTTAAAAGTAATATGCTCTTTCAACTCAAGGGAAGAAGCCGTTCCTTGTTGACCGTCTGATGTGCAATTATTGAAAGATACCTGGGTTTCATAATGACAATAAGGACATGTATCTCGTGTGAACAAATTGCCACCATCATTGAATGTTTTCCTTTTTCTCTTGAACGAGTAAAATCCTCCTTCAAAGCAACGTAAAACACAGAAACATCGTGTGTATGTTCCGCCACTCCAGTCCGGATTTTCCATGTGAGGCGCGCCGGAGCCCTGGAGGTGGATAAGCTTGTAGAGCCCGCTCTCTCTCATGCCATGCTGGGCCACAAGGGCTCCGGGAGACGCTGCTACATATTACCGAGAACCGGGATGGAGGAGAGGCGGAGGGGGGAAGAAAAAAAGTTTCGTTTAAACCTGGCAGAGGAACTTTCAACATGAAGCCTCACTGACGGAACAATTTCACCACAGCAACAGCAGCGCAAGAACAAAGCTTGCTTTTCCACTGAATACATTTTTCTCCTCCCTGCTCGGGTCTTTTCCTTCCCTCTTGCGTTATTCTCTGTGTGCACGGCTGGTCGGGGCTCGCTGTCACTGCGCGCTGAGATGTTGGAGTGACCATGGCTGCGCAAGTTGCATCGGCTCCGACCAGAACTAATAACAAAAATAAGAAATTATCCAGCGGTTTGGGTCCGGACCTCAATTCGGGGAAATCAGGAGGAGGAGGGACCGTACAGCGGACTGGACCTATGCTCGGTGCCGGAGATGGGACTCTGAATAATGTAGACCATCATCGCCGAAACGAGCTCAACATGGTTCATTCAACTTCCACCACTCACAACGCGTCGGACGGCCATGACAAGGATGGGAATAACCTCACGTCCGCCACGGCTTCGACTAATTCAACCACTTCCTCGATGGAAGCGGGTTTGATCGCGAACCACAAGCTGAAATGTGTGGGGAGCGGAGATCCCACTCAGTCTCAGCCGCCGCCGCAGCAGCAGCCGCCGCCGCAATTCGGCCAATTTGCGCCACATCAGCAGCGACAGATCCAAAGTAACAACACCGCCAATAACAACGGCCAGGGGCCCCGCGGGGACCGGGCCATGGATCACCAACACCACGGCGGCAAAGAGAACCTGTTGGGGGGGCAGGGGGAGCCGCAGCAGCAGCACATGCCAGGAAAAGGTGAGGGGGACCTCACCTGTAAACCCGCGGAGAGGATGATGGGTACCAGGTACGAACACTCCAACTTGGGCCCAACTAGTAACAACTCCGAGTTTAATAACAACTATTACACTTCGAGGCCCTGTTATGAGCAACATGGCGGCCAGCAGCAACAAAGCAGTGGGATGGGGATAACGCACTCCTCGGCACACAACAGCATGGAGAACTCCCACGAAGCAGGGTACCACAACAGCCAGTACAACCAGTACCCGGCGTACCGGGCGGGCTACGGCGGCGGGGCCTACGGGATGATGGGCCCCTCTGGGTGCCGGCAGCCTGGGAACATGATGATGGGCAGCAACTCCTCAGCGAGCCACGGCAAGTCTCCCCTGGCAGCTGCTTCGGGTGGCTTTCAGAGGTTCCCAGGGCAAAGTCAGCAGCAGCATCCCTCGGGGGCCACTCCGACCCTCAACCAACTGCTGACGTCCCCGAGCCCCATGATGCGGGGCTACGGCGGCGCGTATCAAGACTACAGCGGCTCCACGGCGCAACAGCAGGCCGGCATGGGCCTGGGGAAAGACGCGGGGCAACAGTATGGAGGCAACTCTGCCCACGGCTGGGGAGGGCAGCAAAGAAACCACCCTCACGCAATGAGTCCAGGCAACGGAGGGCAAGGCCTCGGCAGGACTCAGGTGAGTTTTGGGAAACTTCTCAGTCAGCCGGTGCGCATCAGGGAACTTGGGCTCTCGTCGCTGGAGTGACAGTCATTATTTTACAAGATTATCGTGTGTGTGTGTGTGTTTGTGTGTGTGTGTGTGTGTGTGTGTGTGTGTGTGTGTGTGTGTGTGTGTGTGTGTGTGTGTGTGTGTTTTGTTCACAAGAACACTCCGTGTGGGAGTGTAAGTGTAGAAGGGCCTATACCTGGGTCAATATTTTTTCATCAAGGTGCTTTTATGTAGAAGAAAGGCCATAAGGTGTGTAATTCTGACGAGTGTAATTGTGTTAATAGACTCGCACGAGCTATAACATGACATGCATTATGTATGTACGTGTGTGTAACGCACTAAGGAAACATTGAATAAAATGCGTTTCTAAAAAAATATTTTTGAATGAGCCCACACAACAATTCACATGTTAAATCAGATACCGCGTTTCTATCCGCACATTTCTAAAGGTCATACTCTCCATAATATTTCCTCTTATCCGGGAGATTAAAACGCAACATTCACGTTGGGCATGTTCACCTCGCTGCCGACGTGATGTCAGACACGTTGCCAACCGCCCTGTTTAGGACGTGTTGTGTTCAAGGCGCTCGTCGAACAAAGTATAACAACACAAATCCCCGTAGAAAAAAAATATGTATAAACGATCATTATGAATGTCAGACGTTCCGTATTTCTCATCTCTTATTTATATATATTCTTTTGATTTGTAAAGTCAAAAGGACACCGCGGCCGCGCGAGGACAGTCTGTGTCTCTCCGCGCGCTCCGCAGCGAGCACCTCGCCTCTGTGCGCCTCGTTTATTCTCATGCAGCCCGGGATTTGAATAGTGGAGGTAAACTGGCCAAAAGCGCTCCGTACTCCCAGCTCACAGTTGACACCCAGTCTGCCATCTGATTGGCTCCCTGTGGCCCCGCTGGGCAGACTGCGCTCAGAAAAAAAAAGGAGGATTCTTGCAGGGATCCTTGTCCATGGCGCTTTAGTGATGCTGCATTTATGTCTTATGGGAATACTCCAGACTTGGAGGCCGTCCAACACAATAATTGAAAGTTTATGAAGGTTTAGGCTGCTCCAGATAATTATTCTCCATTATAATCATTTTCCAGACTGAAAACACGAACAAAAACACTGCAATGTCAACCCAAAAAAACAAACTCAAAAGAAACCGATAATGTGTCCTCATGTGAAGTTATTATCTTCAATTTCATGTTATATGTCGAGGATTGTCCAGTTTTGTTAGTTCTATTTCATATGAATGCATCATTTCAAGCTCAATTTTGAGAAATTGTCCAATGCACACAGGTCTTCATGTGATTTTAATGCATAATATAATACGTTGTGCCTTTACATTTTGAAGTAAAGGAAAAGCTAACTTTTTCTGTAAACACACAACCATAGTTTTACACAACAAGCCCGGCGAGCTGACTTCTGTTGGCCCTTGCTGCAGCTCGTGGTTGAATGCCTTTCTCGAGGGCACCTCAGTGGTAACGTCTGAGGGTGGGAAGAAAGTGTTACTAATTATTCAAGGATTCCTCACTCTGTCTTTGGGGACGGCACTCATGGATCCCTTGTGTCCCTGAACCCTGTACGGAAACACTGATGTGTCCATCGCGTGCATACCTACAACCAGGGGAGGGAGTCACTGCTCGTTCAGAACTCTGCCCTAAAACAACACAGTGTTTCTCCTGAAGAGCCATTATTCTGCGGTTGTTTTTGATGCGCTAAATTATTCGTACCGCTGTATGGCACATCTGGACGACTGGAGGGTAAGTTGGTTGAGCGTAGCTTGTACTGTCTGCCTCCCGCAAAACAAAAGCAGTTCATTAGCCTACATTGTTTCAATCAAAGGCAATTTGGGTTGGCTGCTGGGGAAATTAAGTAAATGTTGTAGCGTGGGAGGGTTTGCTGCGGTATTGATTGTATCAAATTATGCACTGGTAAAATGTTGACGAGAAACCTACAGGAATATATCACTTCTTAATACACACATTATTGCTCAATATGTGCACATTGGACATGAAGAAAATACATATCTATGTATATACAGTATATGTGTGTCAGTGTGTTTTAATTTGCGTTTATATATGTGTATATGTATACATACACGTATATATATATATATATATTAATGTTTATTATATATAAATGTATATATGTGTATATATATGTATTTGTTTATATATACATATATGTATGTATAATATATATATATATATATATATATATTATATATATATATATATATATATATATATATATATATATATATATATATATACACTTTATCTCAAAGACACTGAATGAAACTCAGATAGTGTGTTAGTCTCAGTATACAGTTATAAGAGGTATATTCTATACTACCTTATTCATATTCAGTTTGTTTGTGCATATAAATCCAACAAATCAGCCCCGTCCCTCCGTTCCCCTCCCACAAAAAAAAAAAAAACCTTACATTTTACATTATATACTGCAAATGTTGTTTTTTTTCAGTTTCCCACTTCAGGAGTAAGTGCATGTGGGACTCTGTTTTTTTTTTTTTTTTTTTTTGTGACTCTACCAACATTTCAGCAGCAGTATATTCACGCTACAAACGCCCTATGTTTAATTCATATTTGGAACGGCAGCACTGCTCTCCTGTGCACTGACAGGCTTTGTGAGAAAGGCGAGCTGTGTAGTGCATAATACTGCCTCCAAATTGGCCCCGTGATATGACTGCGCTTCACTTCAGAGTGCTTTTGGTCGGAGCACACCTCTGTCACCTGTTGGCACAGTTTCCCCTCTTTCAAATTCAATTTCCCTCCCCACTGCCTCACTTCAGGAGCAAGCTGTGAGCGAAACAAGTGCACCTCATTTACACCGCTGTCTCCCCCCCTCACACTCACTTGTCTGGCCACTCACCGAAATGAAGACAGAGCCCTACCACTGTGTTGTGTTGTGATGTGTGTGTGCACACACATCAGCGATACGTCAGATATGTTATTTAGAGGTGTGTGTTGAACCTGCTCTCTCGTCAAATTGACATCGTCCTAGTTTTTTAAAATGATTGTGTCCCACTTGATTGAGGAATATCAGAACGGTGTTCGGCGTTCAGTTTGTGACCTTCTGCCTGTGTGTGTGTTCCCACATATCAGCTGCTTTAAATCCGGGCTGCTCGTTGTGTGTTGTCCCTTGCTTATGCGCAGCATATTTCTATAATGTAACAGTGCAATTCTAATGACTGAAACAGCCAATTCTGTCTCAACTCATATGTGTAACAAGGATGTGTCTGTTATCCACTAATCAGTACACACACACAGAACAATAAAAGTAATTAGCAGATAATAACGAGAGCCTAGCAAGTTGGAAGTAGTGTTGTTGCTTAGATAATTGCAGCAGCGACTCATTTAAAATCTGACCTATTAAAATCAAAATGAATGGATATCTATAGTTCCACTAATTTATCACTATTATGCTCAGTGTTTTGCCTTTGTTTGTTTTTAAGGCTTGCAATCAAAGCCCAGTAGTTATACATATCAAAGACGAGACCCACTCCCATCCTTGGTAATGTGCTTACCTTGAAATGATTCCTGCTCGCAGTGCTCTCCAGTGCATACTGTTTACATTTCTCTCTTATGAATTATTAGTGTGATACGAACAAAGACTTTATAATAGGAGCAATGCATCAATGTCACATTGTATTATGCGGCTATCTCAGGGAGCCTTGTGCATAGTGATGGGCCTGACTGTGGCTGCTGGAATTTAATTTATGGTACATGTTCTGCATCGGACAGACAGCCTATGGGGTCTGGTCAGGAAATGGGCACACAGGTGTGCATGTATGTGTGTGTGTGTGTGTGTGTGTTTGCTTAATTTTTTTCTGTGGGATGTGTTGATATTTTCTGTGTGTGCGTGTGTGTGCAGCAGGAGAAGGCTAATGCCGCTTCGTCACCACTAAGCAGTCCAACGTCAACCCCTCCCCTCTCACAATGTCTCTCTCTCTCACAACGTCTCTCTCTCTCTCTCTCTCTCTCTCTCTCTCCATCTCGGGCTCGGTGATCCTTCCCATCAGTCGTTTGTTTATGTTGGTTTGTTTACATCTCTGTCTTGGCTAGCCAGCGCAGTGCTGATTAGCAACACTAGAGTGAAATTTTAATTTGCTCTGTTGCGTCCGATAAGAGCCCCGTGCAGCGTTTTTCATCTTTCTCGGATGAAACACAGAGCCTGCTTAGGTAATTGGCAGGCCGGGGTTATCCCCCGCATAACGCCAATTAATTCAGATTTTTAGAAATAATATGAATTTAAACAGCAGGCTGTCCAGTTGAATCACTGGACGTAAGCTCATGTATTATTAGCTGGCCTAATAAAACAATTGTAGTATTTTTTTTCTGGTCCGACTCTGCACTCCTAACGTCCCCTGGAGTTAAAGGTTGATGTGTAAACGCCCTGAAGGAAGGATTTAATTACTGCGAGCGGCCGATGATTTGGTGTCAGCTGTTTCTCAGCGCTGCCTTATCTGAACTGTTGGTGTCAGGAGGGAGCTGAAAAATATAAACCAAAGCAATTTCGCTAAAGAAAGTTAATTGTGCATATGGGAGAATTTGACTTTTACGGTTGAATGAAGTAGTCCGAGGCTGTTTGGATTTGATTTGACAGTCATTTGAATTTAATTTCTCAACCTTGTTTAATCTGAGTGGTGCTTTTCTTTAGATGTCCTTTGGCATTGTGGGACTTGTAGGATTCATCACAGGTCTGGCACAGGGTTAGATGCAGTGCCTAATAGGTATCTCAAATAGCCTAATGGCTCTTACAGCTATGATTCATCCATTCCAGAGAAAAACGTTAGAATTGTCCCGGCAAACACATTTCAAATGACTGTTCGCTCTCTTTCTATCGTCTGTGAGCGGAGTTGAAGTGAATAAATAGTTCATTTCCCACACAGTTGCAGCCACCTGCCAAAGTGAAGTCTTCAACAATGTAATAGTATTTGTTATTGTTCCTTAGTGCCTGCTCCTCAGGCTGAACACGGAAACAAAGAAAAACTTGCAAGTTGTGTAATCATCACATGATCATAACTACCGCATGGTCACAATTATGAAATGGTCTGGCTGAAAAAAAAATAGCTTATTGCATAAATTATTTGTTCAACCAAAGCATTCCTGTTGATACATATCAGTTAATTTTTTCATCTAAAAAAAAATCTCCTTGCGTTGATACTTTGTTGCTGGCTTCTCTTTGTAAACAGAGAGTACAGGAAGGCCAGCGATGTAGAAATGTGGGCGATGTTCGAAGGGAGTCACATGGAGGGCTGCTGACTTCTGAAGAATGGGCTTGGCTGAGTTCACAGAGAAAGAGAGAGATTCAGTATCTGAACTCTGCCAAATGTCAGCGTGGTCAAAATCCTCTTCCTCTGAAACACACCCTGCTCCATCCAGCCTTGTGAATGTTGCCATGAATAAGACGTATTTACGATTTGTTGGCCTCACACACACAAATGTATTGGGTTTCCTCCCTTTAGTAGTCTGTGTGTGTGTGTGTGTGTGTGTGTGTGTGTGTGTGTGTGTGTGTGTGTGTGTGTGTTTGGGGTTGCTGGCAAGGTGCCAGGTCTCATGGCAGTGGGTGCTGTAGTGGCACCCAAAACCCCCACCAACACCCCCACCCACCCTGACCTTCGCATATGCTAATTAGCCACGTGGAGCTCCTGAAAGGAAAGACTCTTTCTCTTTCGTTCTTTCTCTTTCGTTCTAACTGTCTCTCTTTCTTTCTTTCTTTCTTTCTCTCTCTGGGGTTATGTTCCTGTGCATTTGCTATGTAAATGCGTGACACTTAACCACGTGTATACTTACTAAACAGATGGTGCTCAATACTGAACAGTTTGTAGCCATCTCTTTTTGTTCTTCCTGTGTTTTCTCTCTAAATACGGTTCCTCCTCTTTGTCTGCCTCGTGTCCCTGGCTTTCAGGAGCTCGCTCGGTGTCCCCAGGGAACAGCAGTCAGTTCAGAGGTATTTAGACAGCCAGCACATCCTATCGAATATTTATACACTATACTGAACAGATCTGTAGGTTACTACTGAAGCGCTTTTCCTGCTCACAGAAACTGCAGCCTACACCTCCCTTCTTCCCTCTTTGGCCAACACAAGAGGAAAAGGGAAACATGTCGGTCAGTGCCTCTAGAAATAAGTCATTTTATGATTGCAGCAATTAATGCAAATTCAAATAGTTAGCAAGACATTTTTAAGACCTTTATAAAATAAAACTAACGGTCTGATAGTTCAACTGGGAGGAAAAAACGAAAAGAGAGAAGGATCCATTTGTTTTTGTGGGATTTTTTTTATTCATAAGAATGTAGAAGATTTTTGGTGCACAATATTTTTTTATTGAAAATGTATCAGATAAACTGTGCTTATAACTAAATAAGGACAATTCATGTTTATATAGAAGTCTGTGTGTAATCCGTATAGTGTTTGTGTGTCTGTGTATGTGTATGTGTGACTGCAACCCTCCTCTCCTCTTACCAGCCTGTGAGAAAATCATCATCATCATCATCGCCATCATCATCACCGTCATCTGTCACTGTACACATCAAAGCCTCTCTGTTTCTAGACTGTAGACTCCAGTCACACGTCCTGCTGTTTGGTTTGAGTTGATTCTAATCAGCGCTGGCACAGTGGGACCATTTGCTCAGCTAAAAGAAGGGAAAAAGAGAATACAACCAAACAGTACCAGCAAGGCGCTGTCTGTCGTCTGTGATGCACAGAGAGACAAAAATAGAAAAACGATGGGACACGGACGACGCGCCGGGTTTCTGTTGATGGGTTTTGTCTGTTTCTTCGGGTCATTTCTCTTTGAGTTCCAGTTTCCACTTTTTCCTTCCTTTTTTTTTGCCCTTTCCTGTCACGCGCACATACTCAAACATATACTTACGCGTGCATCTCTCTCTGGTTTTTGTGTTGACTGGTCAACCCTGTATTTTCCCAGCCACAACACGCTCCCTTCATCTTTTTTCCTTTCTCACCAAGATTGTCCATTACAGCTTACTGTGTGTGTGTGTGTGTGTGTGTGTGTGTGTGTGTGTGTGTGTGTGTGCGTGTGCGTGTGTGTGTTTGTGAACAGAGCTGGTGTGTGGCTGTATTGGTGATTTATAGACAGTGGTCACAACAGGACACTTGCGGTCACTCCTGGCTGAACGTTACCTGATTTAGATCCATTTTATCTCAGCAATTTAGGAGCCAACCTCACACCACTTCCGCCTCCGAGCACACACACAGTGGACACACACACGCACACACACACACACACACACACACACACATGATATTAATCATTGTAGATGTTGTGAGTGGGAGAAGAGGCTCTGTTAGAAACGTGGTTTTAACGTGTTGCAGTGGGTGTGGAGTACAGATATTTGGCCTTGGTATTTCTCCCATTACACACCTCTCGGATACGGCCAGACTTGTGCTCCACATTCCAGACACTCCTCTGACGGGATTCGATATTGACATATTGACTTTATTTTGAAGTTTAAATGTCTTATTTCTTTAAAGTGTTTATCCCTCCAAAGGATATCAATACGGTTGGCAAGAACAGATGTTTGCTGTTCACAGTTAATCTCTCTGTGCAACTCTGTGTGTGTGTGTGTGTGTGTGTGTGTGTGTGTGTGTGTGTGTGTGTGGGTCTCCCTACTCAATGAACATCCATAGTTACTGTTGGCTAAACATGCAAAGGTTACTGTAATGTCAGACACATGCCAGAGGGGAGTGTGTGGAATAGCACATTAACATAATCCATAGACAACTGTCCCATTTACAAACATCGGCGTGCAGGGCCGATCGCCGCAGCGCGGCAGGAGCACATGACGGCTCCGGCGTCCGCTACACCGCATGAAACTGAATGGCGGATCGACAGCACAATGGCACTCCTCCGCCGGATAGACTTTTCCAAGGAAAATAACCGGTTGTCAGATTTTGGCATGACGCGCCGGGACAAATTATGATGCCTGAACCTGAAACATTCCTCTGCTCCACGCTAGGCAAAGGCTGCCAGCTTACACACAGTTACACAATGTGAAGGCAGCGTTGTCTTGTCTGACCTGCTCGGTGCATGTGTCGACAGTTTGTTATGTACTGTGGGAACTTTTAATAAGTCAGTGGACAGAGAGACTTGGTTTGAAAGGAAATAAATATTGGAATCAGTCGAAAGTCTTAACAGATTCACTCCAGTTCGTAGCTTTCCTGGGCCTTCTATCGTCACAATAAACACTATTCCGCTTTAAGTGTACTTATATTTGTTGTTTTCTTCTGCAATGAGGCCCATGTTTGCCAGCAGTAACCTGCATTATTTCAGGACTCAACACAGAAATGATTACAAAGCAGCAATTGGACTAATATTTAAAGCAATTCAGCGTTAATTAGATGTTGCTGTGGTGGTTGAGGCGGCTACCATGTTGCCCTCTCACCCGCTGGGGCTGGAGTCTGTGCTGACAGTCGCAATGATTGTTTTGATAATTATGTGTGCAAAAGCCGGAGAAGAAGAGGCTCTCGCTGCATTTTGAAAAATACATTTTTATATTTATGGCCGGGTTTGACTGCGCTTTCAGCGTTGTTTTGAGGGATCCATTGTTTTCACTCGCGTAACGGGTGTTTTAATTAGTCTTTGGAAATTCCTTGTGTGTGTTGTGGTTTGCGTTGGACACTGCAGACTCCCACAGCTCCCAGACATTTCTCAACTTTTTTTTTTTTTTACACATTGGCTACGTTATACAGCAGAGTCATGTGTGGAAATATCAACAATTTCCCATTTTCTCATCTGTGTCTTCAAGCATAAAGCGCTTCTTCATCTCTCTCTTCGCCGTTCTCTCGCTCCTCTTTTTTCCCCATCACAGTTGTTTCCAAGTCTCTGTCTTTCGGATGCTAGTTGCGGGTGACCTTGCCTGGTGACTACAGTGCCTACTCATTAAGTAGTAAAGATGAATGGTTCCATTATAGCGGGGCTAAAAAACGAGCAGGGCCAATTAGTGGTAATTAACAGCAGAGAGGGCGAGGCGCTCTGGAGGGCACCCTGACCCAGACTCTAGAGGGGGCATCGGGGTGCAAGGGACGTGTGTGTGTGTGTGTGTGTGTGTGTGGAGGAGGTCTCGGTATATGTGGAAAAAGTAAAGGTGAAGGTGATTATAGGTGTGTGTATCGATTGAAAGGTGTTTATTTGTGTGTGTTTGGCGGGGGGGGGGGGGGGGGGGAGAGCAGTTATAGTTGTGTAAACAAAT
The DNA here is from genome assembly GCF_023055335.1 of Clinocottus analis. Lineage (NCBI taxonomy): Eukaryota > Metazoa > Chordata > Actinopteri > Perciformes > Cottidae > Clinocottus > Clinocottus analis. The sequence continues at coordinate 5,113,143 of NW_027175898.1, forward strand.
GTAAACAGGTGAGGCTTAAGTGTGTGTTTGTAACCAGTGTGATGGGCTTGTGTGAATATGAGTGCTGTGGTTAATCATAGGGTTTTGTGGGTGTTCATGCGTGTATGTTCATTGTAAGGCAAAGCTGTAAGTGTGTAGCTTTGCAGTCACTTCTGTGTGTTGACAGATGGAAAAAAAATCATAAAGGGATTCGGCCTGTTTGAGCATTTAGAGGTGACGGAGGTCAACAGACGGCAACACCTCTCTTTGACTTTCGACCTCTGATGTGATGTCACTGCGACCAGGGAGCTTGTTAGGCAAAGGTCTGAAAATTAAAGGCCCCGAAATGCCAAGCCAATATACCATCAGCGCTAATGAACATTTTGTGATGAGTTTTGTTCTTAATTGGGGATTTATTTTTGTGCTGATTTGCAGTATTTTAGCATCTCAGCATCAAGGAGAAATTCAAGGTTGTTCACCAAGAGACTCTCTTACTCTCCCTTTGTCTCTCTTTCTCAGCGGCTGTGCTTGATTTATTCAACCCGCCTACCTCCCGTTTTTTTTATTTTTTATTCTTTATCAGTTCTTGGTCTGAAATTGTCACAGCCGTGTAATCCTTTGGGTGCCACTAGCTGGTAGACTCACACATGAGCATGCACTCAGAGGTGTGTGTGTGTGTGTGTGTGTGTGATGGTATCGGAGGTAGGGTGTCTAAACAGTATGCGGCGTTGGGTCTAGTGTCCAACATGGTAATCCTGGCAAGTCAATAAAGTGATGTTCAATATACCCGGGAACAAGGCTGTGTTGTCACTTTAACAGACATGCTAGAATTGACAGTTAGCGAGAGAGAGCATTTGTCGAGGCTGGAGATTTTTTAAGGTATTTTGCAAAGTGCCTGCAAAGTGCTGCTTTCAGGGCCTCTGAAATTGCAATTCCTGGTAAATGGATGGTTTGAGGAGTATACAATGTATTAGAAGTCAATTGTGCATGGGAGGGCCTATTTTCCATATCGCTAGTCGAACAAGTGAGTAACCGTGTGTGTGTGTGGGGTGTGTGTGTGTGTAGCTGTTGCATCTCTGCCTTCGTGGCACACACAAACATATTCAGACTGCTCATGCCCCCGCTCCACCTAGTCCCCTGTTGCTCCGGCGTCTCTCGGCTCCGTCATGTGCAGATTTGTCTGTACGGTGGGGTTAAAGGGGGGGGGGGGGGGGGGTTGACTGTGAGGGCCGCAACGTACATCAGAAACCATTACCCATAATGGCCTCTCTCCCCCCCACACCCCACGTATCCATTCCCTCTCCCTCTTCTGACATTTATTTTATGACTGCTTACATATCAAATATTTAAATAAACAGAATCGGGGGCTGAGGCTGAGGTTTGCCCGGGGGTGACAAGGGGGAGGTTGCGGCGGAGGCAGAAAAGGGATGGATGATGACATTCATTTCCGAAACGAGGAAAGAAAAAAAAAAAAAAGAAATCAGGGTTGGGTGGAGGGGCGCTCGTGGTGAAGGGTGAGAGAAAAGCAGCAGCGGTTGAGAGGAAGGGGGAGAGAAAAAAGCTTCGCTTGGCTCCAATCAAAGCAGGCGGTGGAAGGCGGGGTGTTTGTTGGCTTACGCCGGGCAACACCGGTGACAGACGTTTGTGTATGCGAAAATGTGTACCGGTGCGAGTGTTGATGTGCGCGTGCAGTTTGTCGCGGGTCTCATCCGTCAGCATTTCCTGGGGACTAGGGAGGACGTGAAGGAAAAGGCCTTGTGACTCGTAAAGAAGCAACCCGCCGTACTGAAGCCATATCAATTGCGAGGAGATCAGAGCACGACGCAAATTAACAAAGGGGGGAAAAAGGAGCAATAACAACAAGAAAAGAAACAAAGTGCAACCCAGCAATGAAGGGAGCTAGAAAAAGAAAGGACAGAGGGAGGGAGTGAAGGTGAGGATTATGAAGATTTATGTCTACTCTCTTTTCCTCAGGAGAGGAAGATGGAGAGAAGCCGGGCGAAGAGTGTGAAGGGAAGAGGGAGAGAAGGAAGGGGATGAAGAGAAAGGTGTATAGATATATGTAGAGAGACAGAGTGGTCCTGGGGTGCAGGCGGCCAGTCTTGTGCTGGCTGGCGTCGGTGGGAGGCCCATTACTGTCAGGCTAATCTTGAAATAATTAATTGCGAAGTCGACGCTTTTAAAGAGTATTGTAATTGAATCCTAAATTAGGCTTGGGAAAGGGGACGCGTCCTGCTTTGCTGCAAGTCTGTTCCCATTTTCCAGTCACACACACACACGCACGCACACACACACACACACACACACACACACACACACACACACACACACACACACACACACACAGTGGGTGCGTGCAGGCAGGCAGAAAAAAAAGAAAAAAAAAGACAACAGGCGAAGGAAATGCTAATGAAATGCATATTTGGGGAGAAAGGGGCCATCTATAATTTAGCTGTGCTCTTTGAATGTGAATGATGTGTGTGCAAGCGCTGTGATTTATTTTTGTTGTGCAGAAGGATAATTCTGTCAGAGTAGGCTTTTATTCTTGTAAACAAATGTGGGGAAAAGAGCAGAATAAAAGTGGAGTAATAAAGTAAACAGAATGGTATGAATACATTTAGCTTCTGGCATGAATAATTTGTATAGGGGATGGAGGGGTTTGATGAAAGAGAGATGACAGATAGGAGAGCAGTGATATGAGATTTGGGGTTGGCCTATAATTCACTATTTTCTGGTACTTGCTTTCATTTTTTATTAGATTTTTTTCCCCTCCATCATGGATTAGTACTGTGTATCTGTTCCTTTCCCACATTCCCACAAGTAGGTAAAGCATAGCCTTTACAGACACATACACATGCCCAACATGCACCTTATTACCCCTCAAGTCCTCCAGGGCCCTTTTGCACTAGCCTCCGCACTGAGGCTCTGCTTAAAATGAGCAGCTCAATGTGCTTTCACTTACACACACTGCTGCCCACATGGCTCCTCCTGAATGACCCCTGCAAAACTATAAGCAATAGAACTTTCTGGATCAAAGCTCCGGGAAAAGGGTCTGCCCTCCATAAACGTCGGCCCGCTCCATAACTCTGGCAGGAGCCAGGGAAGAAAGATGGCACATGGTGCAAGGTCAGGGAGACAATAATGGAAACTCGGCAGTCAACAGATGCCTTTGTAAAGAAGCTCAAAAGTGGTGGAAAAAAAACGCAATAATAACGTGCAGGATACTTTAGGCCTTTCTTCAAAATACATATAGTGTTTACTGTCATTGTAATTGCAGAGCTTCCCCGAGGTTAACTGGTTTGGGGTGTCATGTAACACAAAACATGTAACACTTTGGTTTCTTTAATGTATATATATATATATATATATATATATATATATATATATATATATATATATATATATATATATATATATATAGTTTAACTTTTTATCAGTTACTTCTCCAAATATTTATCAGTAACTTTTTCAAAATCCACATGAGCCACTCTTCACATCGCCATAAATCAGATCCACTGGCTGGTTTGCTGCTGTTCCTCTTGTTGTTTCCTTCCTCCATAACACTGGTGAAGAACACAAGGAGCAAATGCCATGAAAACAACATTATGACTGGTGTGTTAAGTGTGTGCCAACTTAATCAGAGCACACAAGGCCAAATTGCCTTCCAAGTGACCACTTACATGACCGGTTGCTGACAAGCAGTGTAGCATTTAAAAAACATGTTTTTTAAATGGAGTCCGGCGCAGTGCCCACTCAATATATAACTCACCAGGGCTACATTATATCACCTCAGTACGAATAGTCTCTGGTCGAGCTCGGCTGAAAATGCAAAAAAACATCAAAGACGTGTAACCAGTACAACCATGGACTGTATATAAGAAGTGGACGTCGTCATCAAGTCGTCACCCAGGGGTATGTGGTCTGACGTTTTTAAGCCTTGAGTTTTGGCCGTCGCCATCTTGTTTTTTTCCAGTGAACAGGAGTGACCTCATAAGTGATGTCGAGACGGCGTATACGGCTCTGGTAGCGGCAGCGACATGTCAACCACAATGCAAACTCTGCTTTACGGTCTACTTGACTCTAAATGGACCATGATTTACTCAATGAACATCACGCTGTATTGAAGAGGACTTGAAACTAGCGATGGAGACACAAACTAATGTTTACTATGTTTACTGAGCGAATAGATCAGGAGAGAAGTTGAGTAATTTTCAATACAATCAAAATTATTTGTGCAACCGGACAGTAGAGAGAATGTTTTATTCTACTTATTGGCTTCACTCGGCAGAACCGGAGGTTGCCGCCTGAGACAACGTCTCTTCTCCTCACCTGTCTCTCCTCTCCTCAGCTCTGTGTGGAGAGAGAAGCCCTGTGGAGAAGCCTCGCATTGGTGAAATACGAGTGGCAAGGATATTAATGATCTTGTGAAATTTTGGGAGCATGAATATAGCGACACATCTATAGTATGAACACCAGTTTTTTTTTAACAGGGGCATTTGCTTAATTTGACAATGTAAGTGTGTATATGATAACTGCTTCAGCTTTCCAGTATTTTCAGTCGGAGACTCCTGGATTAAGTAGCGATGGGAGTTGCAGTCAGAAAAAAAATAGCTTTTGTATTTCCTGTTCTGCTACACTGTGCCTCACCTCCACCAACACACAAAAACCAGTCCAACGGCTCTGCCAACATGTTGGCCCTTGCTGCCGTTCACCCCAATGCACTGCATTAGCTTTATTGTCATCTGTATTAACATACTTGTCAGAAATTAAATCCAATGGAATTCTTCAGCTCTGGCACACGAATGTGGCGGCATCTGTATGAGAAATCAAACGATCCTCATGCTGTTTTCCAAATGTTTGAAATTTTCTACTCATATTTGGTCCAGATCTGACAGCTATAAACTTGGCTCAGAACATCCCATTTTCTCCTGGCTGACTGGGATGAATAACAGCAGAGCGGACAATATTGTGGTCTAGCTGAGCATGGCTGACTCTTCTGTGTCTGTGATCCCTCTATCAATAAGGAACACAGGCCTGTCAGAAGGCCTGCCAACTGTCTGGCTGTCCACGCAGCCTGCTCTCTGCGCAACATCTGGACACAGATGGTGCGCACTGATCACACACTCGCACACACAAAATACTCATACACATGTTTTCCTGGCACTGGCAGAGATTTTTAGGCACGCTGTGCATTTACAGTGGCGTAATATATGGAAACATGTTCATAACCGCAAACGTAGTTAACTCACTTAATGTTTTCAAAACGCAATTTACTTGCACACACACACACACGATGGTTCTTATGAACATTGCTGTGGCGTGGAATGCATACAGTAAATAACCACACACACACACACACACACACACACACACACACACACACACACACACACACACACACAGAAACATTCACACCACAGAATCAGACACATGGTAGGTGTGTTGCAGAAAAAGGATCTGTGGCCTCTCCCGGGAAATATGTGCATCCCTTTAATATGTCTGGCCTTTAATAAAAAACCTTAACATAGAAGGTCGGTCAAAGTTCGCTGTGTAAAACAAATCATGATCAGGATTCTTATTCAGGCTATATATGTCTACGAGTCTGCTCCGATTAAGTTGCAGTGTGTGGATGCATTGTTACTAAATGCTGAATTTGGTAACAGATTCGGCTATAGTTTGATTTCCCTTTCTCAAGTAGGGAAAATATATGAGGCTGGTTAAAAAGATCGATAGAAAGCAGGAGATATACGTAGTCACAATCAATTTCAGCGTGATCATGTCTAATTGAGGCCCTTTAACATCAGATATCACTTGACTTTCTCAGTCATATGTTGTTTATATGGGCTGGCACATCCAGTCCACCGTAAACATCGCTGCCCTGGGGCATAGCAATAATGGGAGGGAATGGTGGAGTTAAGTGTGAGTCAGAAGTGTGTATGTGCAGTCCGGCTCCCACAGGCTCTCTCTCATTGATCGACCCAGCTCCCCCACCTCATGTTCCCAGCCAGCTTCGGTGATTGATTCCCAGGGCCCCGGAGATGGGAGGCCTGGCCTGGGCTCACAGAGCCCGGGGCCTCCCAAAGGGTGACCTGGAGGGGCTGCAGGGGGAGGGAAGCCTATTTCCAGGGCCCCTCACCCAGGTCAAGGAGCCCATTTCTAGCGAAGCTTTCACAGCGGGGTGTAAAAGTGGAGGCTCACATTCATTACATGAGAAAATGAAGGCCACGTCTGCTGCTGCTGCGACTGCTATATTGAGGTGTGTGGCGGTGGAGTGTTTGAGTGTATGTATGCAAGAGGTGAAGAGATATTGGTGCGTAGGGGTTAAGGGAGAGCAATCACTGCCTTAACATGCTATTATACAATCTGTCAAAACACACACACACACACACGCACACACACACACAGACTGTTCTCTTACCACTGAAAACGGGAATACATTTCCTGGTTCCACTTACAATGTTCAAGCCTCCAACCCGCTGTGTTCCCATTCACGCTGAACCTCACCGCCCCCGCGCATCAACAACCCCTCTCTGTGTCACTTTACGAGGGTAAAGTGAAATAAAGTAAAGAGGAGGGAGAAAAAAATATTACATGAAAATCAATTTTTTTTCTAATTAACTTTGTAAATTTCCCGCTGAGCTATCAGACGTCGGGGCCTGTTGTGTCGTGCCGAGTCCGATAATGAAATCAATTTGGTTCAAATTGTTTCAGGTGACTTTTAATGAGTATCTAATATCCGCCTGAGGAAGGAAGGTCAGGATATCTGTTTGTTATTTGTGTTTTTGTTTTTAAGTGATGGATCACCCGCAGGTGAAACACGGATGGCTTCACCCTGGAGGACTGGGCAGTGCTCCAAAACAAACAGGCTGAATGTAAATCCTTGTTTTTGGTGGGGAGCCTCTTTAACTGCACCACGGGTGTGACCTAGTTTGACAACTTGCTTTTTATAGAAACACTATTTTTTTTTTTTTTTACCATTTATTAATTTCTCGATACAATTAAAGTGGAATACTACACCTGTGTTTCAGGATCACCGAACAAAGTCACAGAGGAGCTAAATAACAGGAACGGGGGCTTATTGTGGTCTTGCTTTAGTTGAAGCTTTCACATTCATAATTTACTCTGCTCCCTCTCCCTCAATGGCCAGCCTCCCAGCCTGAGGAGCTCGTTAAGCTTTGCCTTACAGGGAAGACTAATGGATGGCAGAGAAAGCCCCCTCAGGACCCTTTAGCATCGTTTCTGTTGGTCTGCTCGCTTAGTATTCACTTATGTATTTTCACCCTACTCTGAGCACAATATCATGAATAACCATTGCTAATTCATAAACACACTTGGCGATACGGGACCTCGTTCATAATTATCCAAGCTGTAGAAACACAGTTCCTCTCCAATACCATTCCATTAGCAAAGGTGGTGATTTCCTTGAATAAGAGGGGATTCGAGCCTGCATATTTAATAACAGCATTTCGGCTCGGAGCCGGGAGACGTGGGAAGCAAAAGGGCAGCACATTTACTCAAATGGCCTGTTCCCTCTCTTTGGGGCAGATGGAGTTATTGTTATTTTTCCTCCCTCCTGCCCCCTTTTCCCCCCTCTTTCATTTGGTTGTGTAACAGCATCTCTCCGTGGGGTTCTGCGGGCTGGGGAAGTTAGAGACGAGAGCATTCCTCTCGTTCCACCACGGCGCTTAGATGAAATGCGGCGTTTCGGTGGCCCTCCACCGTCCCAGGGTCACGGCAGGCAGGAGACGCACACAGGGCCGAGAGACAAAAGACTGGTGATGTACGTTGCAAGGCTCACCCTGCTTCACATCAGAAACTGATTTGATGAAAATAGGCAAGCAAGAGGCGCCGTCCCTGTTTCCTGAAAGCATTTAATTTGCGTTGGTTTCAAAGCAATAGTTGTACTGCCACGCAATCTCACCTAAAGGCTTTTCAAGTGATTTTCTGCCCAGCGAGAAACTTTTTCAAGGGGAAACATTGCTGATTTGAAGCAAAGTTTGTCAGATGATTTAAAAACACATGCTCAGCACATGAAAAAAAATGCGAATGCGTTAGAAGAGAGAGAATGAGAATTGAGAACCAGCCTTAAAAAACACTACAATATGTCACTTGGAAAAAGCTTTTTCTCTAACTGGAACCTGTGCAGTTTTATCTTTTTTTATTCTCCTTGTTATATAGTTGAAATCAGAAAAAAAAAAATCCAGTTTTGAAAAACTGCTTCCTGGCACGAGATTAGACTGGGAAATTGGAGGTCTGTGTTCCTCCACACGTGTCTTCTCTACTGTATGTAGACGATTTCGTTTTGTTTGTTATCATTCTCTAATAGCGTGTCGCAGGCATGTCAGCCGCATCTCGTTTTGTCATTGAGGTTTTCCCTTTTTTTTTCTCCTCTACTCTCTGTCCCTGCCGCTTCTTTAGCTCTCAGTCGAGGCGAGGGAAAAGGGCTCCGTCGACCCCGCGACCCCAATCTCACTTGAGACAGATGAAGCAGCCTCTCTCCTCCGCCTGCACCTTCCACTCCTCCCTCTCCTCCCCCCTCCTCTCCTCCATCCCCGTCCTCCCCTCACTTAATGACGTCTTTGTGCCGGCCGTGACGAACCGAACGCTCGGGAACTTTTCCTCATGCACACATCAGGGGGTCGGAAGGGGTGTGTGTGTGTTTTTCTGAGCACCCTGACGTGTGTGTGTGTGTGTGTGTGTGTGTGTGTGTGGTGTAAATATTGGTGTCAAATGCAGAGGGCACACCGATCAACGGGCTCCAAGGAGGACGCAGGAGAGTGAGCAATTATGTGCATTGCGCCAGACACAAAAGCACGCTGGTCGGCCGCATGACAGCCTCTTATCTGTCTGCCTTTCCTTCTCAACTCACATCATCATCGCCAAACACACAGCGTGTTCGCATACGTTTCCCCCGTCTCCTTTACGGCTGTCACTCCCTCCACCTCTCCTCCGATAATTTTGTGCATCTCTTTGCTAGCCAGCCTTCATGCCTAGCCGCCTGTGCCATGCAGGCACTGTGGGCCGAGGAAAGGCAATTTGGCTCTGTCCAGCTCCCAGCGGACCAGCGCTACTCCTCACGCTGTCATTCATTACCAGACTTTTTACTAACAAGGCGTGCGTGCCGAGATGCAGGACGAGATTGTGTTTCAAGACATAATTCACTGAATTTGGTCGTCTTAGCGATGCGGCGTTCACATGGGAACGCCGCCGTGCGCACAGCCCGGCTCCACTACACACGTACACAATAAGTTCTGTTTTCAGGACGGGGGTAACTGGATAGGAAAGATCTGTCAAGGCTAAGTGCTGTGTGTTGTCAGCATTTAGTATTGAGTTAACTTGCCTGAATCTTGGCAGTGAAATGAAGTGATGGACCGATACTAAAGAGTGATCTATTCCTCACGGGGGCCGGGGAGGGAGGAGTTAACAGCGCGCTGCTCCTCTGCTCTCCGCTTGATGACATCAGTATTGTCTCTGCATCCATGAAATTAATTTTTCTAATCTTAGTCAGCAGGAGCGGGGGAATTTGCACACATTAATATGGAACTCGATCTGTACTCGCCCACTGCTGCAGTCTCTCTTCTCCTCTTTCTCTCTCCCCTTCTCCGCCTCTCCCATCTTTTTGCTTTCCACCCTTTCTATTCTTCCTCTGCTTGCAACAGTGGGCCCAGATGCAGAGGGTTTCAAGCCCGGAGCTTTGTTCAGGGGGCCGAGGCATTCGCAGGGCCCCGTAGTGTAATAGGAATGGGAGAGTGCTCTGCTGCGTGGTATAAATAAAACACATAAAAGACAAGGCTGATTGTCCCAGCAGACCACCCAGCTCTGGCTGCGGCATGTTGATTCTCCAGGGACCGACGCAGCACAGAGCATAAAGAGGATCCGTTGACAATAATTATCCTTATTTGTTTTTCCTCACAAATACACACGGGCGAAAAGGGTTTCATTACACAGGTATAAAAGCCGGCATTCTGCATTAGTCCCTCCAAGAAAAAGAGAAGATAATCAATACCGAAACGGCATCTCGGGGCTAATTTTCATACACAATCAGGTTTGTTGAATTTCTCTATGGTTATATTCAGAACCATTTTCACATGGCACTAATTTGCACCAGTGCCAAATAGGTTTTTATAATATAATAGGTGAAAGATATAATTTCTGCTATTTTTGTACAGTACATCAGACTAAAGACTCGGGAGTCCAAGCAGCTACGAGGAGCTTTAGAGCCGTAGCTGCTTGGGCCTGATGTGTCTTTTTTTAGGAACTGTTGCCTATCAAACAGGAAAAAGCTGTTGTTCTAGACAGCATTAAAGCACCGGGTGATTTAACGCATCATAATAGTTCACTGAACTGCTCTTCCGAGGTTCAAACTATTCCTGAAGTAGCCGCCGCTCAATAAAGCAGCTTTTAGTCCATAAAGAACATATGAAGGAACATTTTTTATTACAGTGTGGGTTGTATGAAGAGCACCACTAAAATCCTCTAGGGGGAAAAAAAAACAGGTTTTTAGTGGAAATACTGAACGCTGGTATGTAGCAACACTGATCTCACTGTATTGTTACGACACCTGCTAAGTGGGGGAGCCGGTCTCTGCCACGGTTTCCTCTGTGTGTTGTAAATAACTGAAATGAAGGGCTGATGCAGACAGGTGATGATTTGGTCATCTGGTGTGAAGGACAAGGGCAGCAATAGCCACAGGGACACTGTTTGTGTGTGTGTGTGTGTGTGTGTGTGTGTGTGTCAGCCCTATTTGAACATGTTCATTCACCACGGCTGATAAATCAGAAGATTTCTAAAAAGAATTCCCGCTTTCAAAATGCAATTGGAATAATAACCATTTACCAATATTGTTTTATGTTTGTTTGATCCCAGTGTGCGTCTCATAATCCACATATCCAAGCCTTTTGTGTCGAGCATTTTGTCTCTTTCTGATTAACAACTTAGCACATTAAAGCGAGAAGAAATACAATCATTTTTGCAACATAAAAATGTTGTCGATTGAGCTCAGAAAAGCAATTTAGCAGGTTTCACCCCACAGTAATTTCACCCATGTTCTGTTTTAATGGCTTTGTTTTGCAAAAAAGCAACAAAAAAAAGAAGCTCACCAAAGTCAGAGCGCTGGAGAGGAGTTCATAAATTGAATTTTAAATTTAGCAGTTGAATTACTATTGTCTCCCATGCCTCCTCCCCCTCCTCCATTGAAGGCATACCCAGATGAACAAAAGTGAAAAACACATTTGAAGAAAATAAAAAAAACAATTTCTGAGTATTCCCTCTAGTTTTTTATCTGCTGTCCCTTCTGGCGCAAACACGATTCACTACGTGTCATATTCATAATTTTTTTCCTAAGTACAGCCATTTCTCTGAGGGTAGAAAGAAAAAAATAATCTTTCAATTTGTCAAGAATTGTTGTCTTTTTTTATGGCTGGTGGTGTGAGGGAAATAGTGGGCATATCTCTCGGAAAAGGCTGCAGTGGGCTGAAATCTCATTTAGTGGAACTTGTCATGAGAGGAGATACGAGGCTCCACTTGGGGAGGCGGAGAATACTCATGTTTTTTTGCTTCAGTGGACAGGTGTGGATAATGCCATGTGTGGAAGATGGACCAATGTATGAGATAGCTCTCTATCATTTTATTGTGGCTTTTTATTTAATAATGTCCCACAAGAGTGGGTGAGGGATGAGAGAGCTCAACAGTGAGAGCCAGAGCAGGATTCTGCTAATACACCTTTCTGTGAATGTGTGTGTGTGTGTGTGTGTGTGTGTGTGTGTGTGTGTGTGTGTGTGTATTTAATCGAGCGTCCGCTGCTCCGCTCCCAAAACTCTGAAGTTGTTTTCTGTGACCGGTGCCTTTCTAAAGGGCAGCAGTTATGTTTTTTTTTTTGTAAGCGTGTGTTTACACTTGGCAGCCGTGGGAGGGGATTTACTTGTGTTGCGCTCAGCATTTTTGGCAAACGGAGGACCTCTTGAGATGGGTTGGGGGAACTGGATGGAGCTGGGGAGGGGGGGTGTGTCCCATATCATGGGTGGCACAGTGCCCTGGATTTTCAAATACTGGAGAGCGTCGCCCTTTCGCTGCAGATATCCTTAGCGGACCTGTGTGTGAGTGTGTGTCTGGCTTGTGGCGTGTTCGGAGTCTACACGCATTAAACAGGTCACATGTTGCTCTCCGCTGAGGAGAAAACACCATTATTGCTCCATTAGAAGCTTATGACCAGAGTCAGTTTAAAAAGATTTTCTTAAACAAATCTCTCCTTTGATATTCAGTTGGTTTAAGTATAATGCTCAGCTCAGATGCACTAAAGAACTGAATCCATTTCTGAATTAAGTTATTAGATCACTCTCGTTCCCACTCAGTCAGGCTCTTCATCGTCTTACTAAGCGATAAGGAGCCGGGACAAATAATCTGATGATTCAGGATCGTTTCCTCAGAGGAAGAAAAAAAAAAAAATCCAATAAGGAACACATTTTGCTTCTTGAACTTGAAGTTCAGCTGTGAGTATTTCAAAAATACAAAATGATTTTCCTCTTAAAAACATTTATAAACGTGTTTCACAGCACAATGGCTCATAACTTTAATTATTTCCTAATGTGCTTTACTCTAGTGCTGGCAATCATTTTGTCAGATGAGATGTCAGTTCTGTAAGGTGGTTACATTTTTCATTTTAGATCAGTACCGCTGGTGCACTCTGTGCCTTTTGCTTCGACAACGTAGGGAATGCTTCACTTATTATAGTTTCACACATGAAGGAGGGCAAAGTAAAGAGTATAGTACAAACATGCATTAACACAAACGTAGCAAAAAGGATTCATTTTTTGCCTTGAGATGCAGACCTTTGCAGGGTAACCCCTTCTCCTCTCACACCCACATACCTCCATGCTGTGAAAAACTTTTAGACAGCGTAGAGTACTCGTTCCTCTCTCTCTCCCTGGCTTTCTTCCTCCATCTCTCCCACTACTATAAAACACTCTTTCTCTTTCTCCTCTGCACTCTGTGAAATAGTCCAATGTACTCCACGCACATGCCTCAGTAGACAAAACCACTTTAAAGCTCGAGCGCCGTAACCGTCCGCACGTAACCTGCTGAATAAAGTGCTGCCATCCCCTGACATGTCTTCTTGATATTAGCCTGGCAATATGAGGCAACAGCAATTTCTCCTCCACACTAGACGAGGTGATATTGAGTTGGGAAGAGGAGAGGGAACTGAGGAGGGAGGTGGTGGAGGGGGAGGAGGGGGGAGTTATTTGGAGATGAGAGAGGAGAAGTGAAAGTCTGTGTGTGTGTGTGTGTGTGTGTGTGCGTGTGTGTGTGCGCGTGTGCGTGTGTGTAACAGTAGGAACAAAATGTCATAAATCACACATGATCCTGCACGGCGGAGACAAAAGGGAGAAGGCATGAGAGGAGAGAGGGAAGATAGAAGAAGTCCACATTATCTGCCCAGCAGACAGACAAACACGGCGCTACGGGTGACGGATTAGCATTAGCCTGACGCACTGTACCAGAATTTTCCAATGGCTCACTGAGACCCCATACAACCTCTAAAAAGGCTCTGAAATACTTACAACGGAATAAATTGCCCTTGACACCCTCTCTTTCTTCTCTTTGATTTTGTTTTGTGTGTTTAAGAGGCTCGCTCCCCAGGTGTAGCTTCGGAGAGCAGGTACTTTGACTGCTTCACTGCCCCGAATTCCCTCCTGGGATTCAAACTTACAAACTTGATATGCCTCGATACAATTGTAATGCGATGTTTGAAATCCCTGCCAGACTCACAGCCCTCACCAGTTTTTTTATTTGAATTCAGAAGAGCATCAACTCAAATGTAGTTATCAGTGTTTTCTGCCAATTGTTTTTTTTCCAGTCCGCAACAACATGAACACGAGCTAGTAAGTGAGGGAGCGCTGTACGGCGATTACTGGCACTGCTGGTCTGTGGTTGTGGGAACTAGGCCATAGAGTTTTTTATTGCTATTGCTTCCCATCACTTTAAACAACATTTACAACACTTTCAAAACCCTTTCAGACATTAAAACAAAGAGACAAGCGTTAGGTTTTAATTAAAGCATTATATGTTGGCCTTCCTCCAGCAAAGTTTACTCTGGATAGCATCGTTGCTTACTTAATTCCAGTTGTAGTTCATTTATGACCTGTAGACATTAATTTAAGGCTTCCACTTGCTGTGCAATTACAAGATAAATCAATGGCGGCTGTGGTTTGGAGTGTGTGCACTAAGTGGACCTCCATCCAACTTGGCATGTTCTGGGTGAATTCATTTGAGTGGCTCTCAGCCAATCACAACGCACCGTCGTGAATAAATGTAAGATATTTGCAAAGAAATAAATGCTGATGACATAACATGAGTCCCTCCTGTTCCCCTCTGCAGGTGTCCTCCATGGACTTCATGGCTATGAAGCGCTCGCAGCTCTACAGCATGGCCAACAATCCTTACTCCACTCCACAGCAGCCAGGGGGCGGGCCTTACCCTGCTAGCCAGCCATACACATCACCTCCTCCACACAGATATCCAATGAGCATGCAGGGGAGGGGCCAAATGGGCATGGGCGGGATGCAGTATCCTCAACAACAGGTATGTCAACAAAACGAAAGGTTACATTTTTTTAGTCAGCCAACTCAAATCTGCATTGCAGATCCAGATACCTTAGCTGGTATTGTAAGCCATCTTACTGGATGTGGGGCATCCAAACATTCTCCATGGGCTTCCCCCGAAGGCTTGGCATGTTCATTTTGAGAAGCAGCCTAAAATACCAAGCAGAACATTTCACACTCTGGCATGTGGCGGTGTCACTCCCGTTCATCATTCAGTTCCCCATTAGACTCCCACTGGAGCGAGATGGGTTTGACGCTGTGTGCGTGTGGTTTGTGTGTGTAAGCATGGTCATTCTTCATGCCTGTTTGATGGAGCGTCTCCATGCTTGATTATGTAATTCTGTAAGCCTCTGTATTGTATGTGTGTGTGTGTGTGTGTGTGTGTGTGAGGGGGAATGGGGGGTGGGGAGGGCATGCTTGTTTGATTTTTGTGTGTACGTCTCTTTAATTGTGTGTTTATGTGATGTATGTGTGTGGTGGAATGCTATCTGTGTAGTAAACACAGCCGACCCACGTCACAGTCTGTCTGTTCGGCGCTGTGGCCCTGTGATGGAGACAATAGTGCTTCTGTCGGCATTATTGAGTCTTAAGTGAATCTCATTTGGACTGGAAGGGTGTGTGTGTGTGTGTGTGTGTGTGTGTGTGTGTGTGTGTGTGTGTGTGTGTGTGTTGGAAGGAGAAATACAGACAAACTATGTATGTGCATTACTCTGTATGTGCTAAATGTATGTGTTTGTGTGGATCATGATATAGGTGTCCCACAATTTCTGGCAAAAGCAAACTTCTTCTGTGTGTTCTTTGTGTGATATTCTCGTTCCATCAGTGTAGTTTGTAGTGAAGCAGCACTACTGAGCACCACAGCGAGAGAAAGGGGGGGGTTGTCCCCTGCTGTCACTGCCTGCTATATTTAGTCAGTCTGGTCTGTTGATCCGGACTTGGACACCTCTTATTGGGGCGAGCGAGCTTCCTCACATAGCAAGACCAGAGAGAGAACGAGAAAGAGAGAGATGGAGAGAGGGAAACAGATGGACTGATAGACAGCCTTCCTACACTGTGTTAAAATATGTGCGCACATGTAGTCGCAGAGAAAATTGGTCCGTAAATTTATATTCAGATAGACCTTCACCTACAATTTTCACATATACAGTGAAGATTTATATTTTATATTTTAAAGAAACCCCCATGTGGAGATATAAGATAGAAGACGTAGGCACACAGAGAATAAAAGGAATGCTACACTGATTTTACAAATGAAGAGTAGCTTACTCATAATCGGGAATACTACATTATACAGCAGTTGTATAATGTCTTTTGTGGCTTTGGAGGAGCTCTGTGACATTTTATTAATAGATTATTTTTTTATGTTTTTTTTATTTTACTACTGCAGGCTATGTGTGATTGTACTAATAACAATGATAATAATAATAATTGTTGTATATAGTTAAATACATATCATTGATTTGATCCTACATTTTGGTCTCAATAAATAAATACTGAAATGAGCAGTTTAAAAAGCTACAATTACAGAATGGCTGAAAAGGTGTAGGTTGAAGCCAGAGCATATTATGCACGCCCATGTCATAATATCAAAAAATGTTATAGAAATAGTATTAATTGCCAGAAAGTTCAGTGTCTTGCTTAACAATTAATTTACTCCATCATGTTTTTCTCTCACTGGTGACATTGTGCTCTGCAGTCCTAACAGGAAGACCTCATTACCCGAGCTGCAGGTCCAAACCTCATATGACGCATCTTGACGATGTCAACGCCCTCCCACAACATTATTGAGCCTGCTCAGGGTTTTTTGCAGTTCGAAAAACCCACATTTGGGAGGGAGGAGGCGGTGACGATGTGAACACGGGCTGTGCATAGAGAGTAATGCCGACACATAGTGACGTACAGTCAGTAACACGCACAAAAATACATCCCTGGTACTGCTCTGTGATGAAATCCTCGGGCGTATTACATAGCTCGAACGAAGCGCTATGGAAGGTAATTAGTTCAAATAGAATTAGTTGTTCACTCTGGCTATAGCCATGGGAAATGTGCTTCTAAAGTTTCTAATTATCTGGCTCTGGCTTTAAAAGCAGCACCACCGCATTGCCTATCTGCAGCCGGTGAAATCTAGCTCACAGTAATGAGTTCGTTGGAGGAGGTTTAATTCCACACTCTCACATGAGCGTAATGAGCCTCACCTCCTGAAAAGCGGTCAGGGGTCTGATCGGGGAGGAGCGGGGAGGGCTAAGCATTAACGCCCTACACGTATACTGCAAAATCTACTGTATATCAAGTCTTAAAGTGACTATTTATGACATAACAAAAGATGCACCGAATGCAGTTAAGACGGACATGATAGCAGCTGTGTTGGGAGGAGGATAAATCCGCCACCCCGCCCTCTTTCCTAACCTCAGATGTTGTAAAACTGCCCCAGGATCAGCTTCAACAATCACTCTCATCGTCTTGACTGTGGCTGCATCAGCATGGGGGATTGTGGGTGATGTAAGACGCGGCACACACAGTCCCCCCATGATGCATTGCGCTTCAGGGCTGAGACCTCAGCTTGTCACAGCCAAGCATGCTGGGATGTTGCCAGGCAACGTGACGTTAACAAAGATATGTGTGTACGTCTATCTCTGTGATTTCCCCAGGACTGAGTGTGTGTGTGAGTGTGTGTGTGTGTGTGGGGGGTTTTAGCAAGAGGAACAAAAGGTTCTCTTTGACTGTCGTTATTATGATTAAATCCTGCTAGAATTAAGCCCCACTCGTATTAAATAAGAACTCTAAAGCAATACATATATTTCATCAAGTGGAGGTATTAAATATAGGATATGAAGGGCTAACCTCCGTCCTTTTCAAAAGACTCACACATATGATGTCGAAATGTGTCTTTGTAACAGCTTAGATATACAGTATGTTATGGATGCACAATTACTTTAATTACACCTCAATATGTATTTCATATTTTAATAGAAGGGTAGGTTATTATTTGTAACTTACCCTGAGTGACAAATGCGACCACAAAACACAACGCCCCCCTTTGGAAGCCAGGGACCTGTGTTGCTTCTCTCTTTTTCCTGTCATCTCTCTACTATTGCCGCCAAATAAAAGGATAAAATGTCCCAAAAATAATAATAAAAAACAAACAATATTTGAAAAGAAATCCAAGAGCAACATCTATATCCACAATGTGTGTTCCCATTACTCAAGAAGATCCACAGAGCTCTTTGTAAACAGTGTTTATTGGTACTACTTACCACAGAAAAAATAGTTCCTATGAAAATTGTTGATTGTAGGGTTGGTGGATTATCCAGAGTAACAGGGACAATACCACTGTTTGATGCTGTGAGCATCACACACACACACACACACACACACACACACACACACACACACACACACACACACACAATGAATTTCACCTCCAGTTTTGGGATGGGGTTGGAAAATCTGAGATAGAAACATTATGTGTATGTGTGTGTATATATGCTTGCGTGTGTGTGTGTGTGTGTGTGTGTGTGTGTGTGTGTGTGTGTGTGTGTGTGTGTGTGTGCGTGTGTGTGTGTGCGAGAGAGAGAGTGATTTTAATGAACAGACTCTGACATAATAACCTGAAGGACTATAACTTGATAACCAGAGCTGGACAGTGTTTTGGATCTATGTGGCACGTTTGCACTCACAAATCATGTCAACTCAGCTATTTACTATTGTTTCTGTACATTTGCACCTTAGAATATACAGCGATGTAAAAGATGTCACATTTGTAACATTTACATGCGTAAACACACCGACGCCTACATGCTATATTGACGCATTTACACAGCCAGAAAAAAAGCTTGTGCAGGAGGGAAAGGAAGCTAAAAGCTGACACAAAGACCTCTCCTGTAGTTCATAGAAGCACTTTGACTGAACTGTTTCATGTGCTTGTTTACAGCGGTGGAGTTACTGGCGTAAGGTACTCATTGTGTGTGTAACCCAGCGGCTGTTTGTGACCCTTCAGTCCAGATTGAGTCATTGTTTCTCGGGGACCTTGTTTACCTGTTGAGGCCCTCCAGCTCAATGTCTGCAGCTCTCTCTGCCTCTTCAGTCCCATGTGGTGCACGCTCGCACAGACAGTATACCCATGCACAGACAGTATACCTATGCACAGACTGTATACCTATGCACAGACACCTATGCACAGACAGTATACCCATGCACAGACAGTATACCTATGCACAGACTGTATACCTATGCACAGACACCTATGCACAGACTGTATACCTATGCACAGACTGTGCACAGACACCTATGAACAGACTGTATATCTATGCACAGACTGTATATCTATGCACAGACAACTATGCACAGACAGTATACCTATGCACATACACCTATGCACAGACTGTGCACATACACCTATGCACAGACTGTATACCTATGCACAGACTGTATACCTATGCACAGACTGTATATCTCTGCACACTCTCACACGCCCTGTAAAACTTTCTTATATTTGGTACGCTACTCTAGCCATAGGAGGCAAGTACAGACAGAACCATACACCTGCAAGCCTCAAGCGAATAAGTCCTGGATCTTGTGTTAGGTTTAGTTAGCGTCATGCCGCGTCCACATGCGTACCACAAAGGCTGAAAAATAGAGCGTACAAGACTATGTGTGTGTGTGTGTGTGTGTGTGTGTGTGTGTGTGTGTGTGTGTGTGTGTGTGTGGAGTGATGGGAGCCAGAACAAACATATCAGCAGGAGAGGGGAAAAGGGAGAGGATGAGGAGGAAGGAGAAGAGGGAGGCGGGTGTCTTGGGGATGACAGGCCACACGAGAAAAGCGTCTGTTTAGGAAGTGGAATGAAGTTGAAATAAAAAATTTTAAAAAAGCAGAAGAAGAAGAAAAAAAAAGCTCAGCCAATTCTTAGCGTAATTTCCTGTGATTTTAAAGTTGGCAGCCGGAGAGGAGAAGGAATTTGAAGGAAACATTAGTGTTTGATGTGAAAAGAAGGGAGGGATGAAGGAGTGGGAGAAAGAGCGGGAGGAAAAAAAGATATCCTGGAAAATGAAAGAGAGAGAAGTTGAAAAAGGAAGTAGTGTGTGTATATGTATGGGGGGTGGAGGGGCTTCAAAGACTCATGCAGAAACCGTTTCCAGTGCTGGCTGTTTGTTCCTTACACGCTGGGCCAACTTAATAGAAGCCAAACATTTTAAGTCAAGTGGAAATGTGGCTGACCTGCCGCCTGTTCAGTCCGTACAAACCACAACACTCCTCCACAAGCCGGCTGTCCTTCACGGCTTTGTACCTTTTTTTATACCTTTTTTTTTTTTTTTTTTTTACAAGTCACACTCTCTTTCTAAAGATTATGTTTCAGGAACCGTCAGTATTCAGTAATAATCAGCAGGCAAAAAAAAAAAAGAGAACAGAAAATTAATACATCTGTATTCCTTCAAAAAGCCTGAATTACATTAAGCTGGGCAAGCTGTGTACATTCCTAAATAATGAGCAACATTTCTCTTCTTTGTTTTTATTCACTTCATTTGCAATACAACATGTTTTACAGTGTTTCTCAGAACAGCTGAAACCATTCAATTAAAACCAGTGCATTGTATTGTTTTTTGTAAATAGTCATAGACACTCAATAAATCTTTTATTTGAATGTTTTGTAGTATTGTAACAGAATAGGCCTTTTTTCCCCTCACAGAAGACTTTTGAACATGTTACAGTAAGAAAAGCACACGTGTCAATATAAAAATTAATGATGGCTGAATTCCAATTAGCTGGACTCGTTTTATGGTCCTGGTTTTGTGCATGCTGGCTCACTGTCCTACTAATGTGGCTTTACTGGGAAACTTCCATAGAGTGAAGCTCATTCATGTTTTTAGTACCACCTGCGTTTCCTTACTTTGATATGTCAGAACGTGTGCTGTGAAAAAGGCCAAGGACACAGGAAAGTGAAGCAGAGAAACGGAATTCAGCAATCATTTTGTTATTTAGACCTGTGCCTTTCCAACTGTGACAAAATGTCTCATGAAAAAGACTTATTGATTGAAAGGCCGTTTGATACCCAACAGCAATAACAAGAGACAACAGGTAAGTAAGCTTGTAAACATTCGACTAAATCTCGCCCGTCCTTTGAATTATTTCCAGTTGAGAAACACACAGACGCTGATAATTAGAACATAATTTGTGAGCATTCCTACATGGGCCAGAAAACAGTGATTGTGCTTTTACGTTTCCATTTAAATAAAAAGCTGTAAAAATCCTTGTCCGTCCAAACATCATCTTGTAGACTATCGACTTTGGGGAGTTAGATGGGTAATTTACGACATTGATTGAGCCACGGTGGGTTGGGGGTTCCTCAACAGTGGGGAGAGCAAGGGCCACTTGGAAGCACTTAGGGGCCCCGGGTGCTGGGGTTGTCTCTGGGGTTAATGCAGCCAGCGCTGCTTGCTCTGACGGATGGCTGGGAAGCCCCAATAAATCAGCCCCTCTGCCAGGAAAGATGGAGGGAGAGGAGGGGTGGGGGTACAAAGGGGACCACTCCAGACTCCTCACGCCCCTCCCTTTTGGAAAGGCTCTCGAAACACTGGAGGCTCGTTCAAAGTACACATCCCTGCCATGCAGAAACACACCCACACAACAGCCACTTTCTTTCTTCCATCATCCTCCACAACTCCAAATCTGCACTCCATAACGGCCCATGGGACCCCGGGCATATTCACCTGAGAGAGAGAAAGAGAGAGAGACAGAGAAGGGGGGAATAAGGAGGGGGGGTTAAAGGAGGACAACGATATGGAAAGGCTGATTAATTAAGGGTTTCTCTCTGGCTATAGAATAGATGAAGTTTCAGGATCAATTAATTAGCAAGCTAGCCTACGCACGTCAATGGCTCTAATAGCCTGCTCTCATTTGTAACTTTTATTACCCTGCTGCCGTGAAGTGGCTCTCAGCCAATCAGACGCCACGTGGAGACGATGCTGCGTGGCCATTAACTGGAAAGGGGGGAGAAACCCCCTCCCGTATCACAGACCAGTTGAAACAACACTATCAATTATCTCAATGTACGGCGTGTGCGTGCTCGATCTAACATCAAGGAAGACGGCAAAACACAGAATGGGACACAAAGTATGTGAGCTATTAGTGAAATTAAACCCAGCTGTCAGTATTTTCTGTTGCACTAGTTGTATGGGCTGCAAACTTCATCATTCTTTTGCGCAAGCAGGTGAAGTGACGGTGGATTTTAATAAGATTTAGTGTTTGAATGCAGGCAATCGGTGTAAAACGTCACAAATGGAGTGTTTTTGAAACAGGCTCG
Source organism: Clinocottus analis (assembly GCF_023055335.1). Classification (NCBI taxonomy): domain Eukaryota; kingdom Metazoa; phylum Chordata; class Actinopteri; order Perciformes; family Cottidae; genus Clinocottus; species Clinocottus analis. Next base: position 5,135,017 of record NW_027175898.1, read on the forward strand.
GTGTCTGCAGTGCTCTATATGGGCCTATTGATAAGATAAAAGAGCAGAGAGATGAAAGTGGAGCGAAACGGAGGGAGCGAGGAAGGAAGGGAGAGAAAAGAAAATGGATGTGTTACGTCTTTTTGCGAGTTACTAGGGGATTAGTTGCTGCTCTAATTGGCTCTCAGAGAATTCATCTCAGTTTTCTTTCAGATTAGAGATAGATTTTTACACAGGTCAAGTCTGCTCCGTTTTCCCCCCGTTTCTGGGTTTCATTTGGAGAACGGAGAAGTGAAGAGACGTGACGCGGCATCAGCATTTGAAAACAGATCTGAGAAGCCATAGATTGGCAAGATCAGGCTGTTACCTCAATTTATCCACTGTGTATCGCTCACATACATCCATTTGGTGTGATTGCTATGAGAAGATGAAGACAGAGCCCGTTTATACAGACTATGGAGTCCAACTTCAAAGTACAGCTAACCTACTGTATTGACTTGAATATGAGTCGATCTGAATGTTAAGATAACCTTTACCCTTTTGCAACAGCTTTTAAGATACGTTCTATATGCAGGAAGATAAATCCAGTCAACAACTATAGTCTTTAAACAAGAGACTGTAAACATACTGTCGCCTTTACATGTTTTATATTCCATTACACCACCTCAAGAGAATCATCATCAGCCACTAGATTAGTATTCGCAAACATCATGAACGCTCTTGGAAGGTTAAGTTGCATTCAAGTAACTACTGTTGTACTTTACAACCACCGCAGAAAGACACAGAGAGAGAATGCGTGTGAAACATCATCTTGTATTTCGACCGCTACATTTCATCAATCGTTTGGATGAAAATGGCAACCTGGGGCTGAGTATATGGTTTATTGTTTCATGATCGAACCGCAATGTTGTTTTTTTTAGGGATACCTCTGTAAAACAAAAGAGGTGTTCATTCAGCTACATTTGGTCTTTATGGTGGTGCTGTTGAACTGTATTGTTTCTGATATTTAGCCTACCCTCATTCATATAAATGGAGTGGACTAATAATTTAAAAAAACTTAGTATAATGCACTGCACTTCTAATGAGCATAAAGTTGAATCAATACCTCATAACGGGTTGAACGCAGGGAGAGACGACCCCACGGGCCACCAAGCCCCTCAGTTTGGTGGCCCAAATGTAGACTTACGCACAGCATCCACACCGAGCCAAAGGCACTCTACAATCCATGATGTCACTGGCATTTAACACGGTGTCAGCATTTAAAGGAAGAAAGCCCGTATTTCACAGCGCATGGGAAATACGAGTATAATCTCCTGCGCCACGTCGACCGCTAATGAGGAACGAGCGTGTTTCAACGAGAAGCCCCCGTCCCTCCTCTGCCTCCCTCCAGCCTCACTGTTCAGATGTAATTGACATGACTCCTCCACAAGTTCGAGCCTGTCGTCTCAGCGAGCGGTAAAACAAAAATTGCGCTGTGTGCCAAAATGATTGATCTGAAAGACATTTTATGACAATTGAGTGCTAAATTGTGTTGTTTACATGTGTCACTAGCATCCATTTCCCTCTTTTCTTCATCTGTAATTTATTGATGATTATTTTCTATCTGTCTCCACTAAATTTCCAATGTAAACATTGAGAAATTCTGTGTCAAGAAACTGCAGTTTATCAATGATCTATTTAGTCTCACATCCTGTCTTGGGGGAAAGCCGGCTCCAACTCAGTATTAGCATCTGCACCTCAGCACTCTTCCCTTGCTCATTCAGATCCATTTCTGACCCCCCACAATGCATCACATTTGCTTTTCTTCTCTCTTTCTCTCTCAATTTCCCCTCTCTCTTCTGTCTTTCTTGGCCACAGATTGGGGTCAGGAGTTTAGTAGGGGAAAAACATTTGGAGCCAGTGGCACGGGGCCCAGAGCCTCTCGCACAAAATAAATAAATAATAAATCGCTCTTCACACACACATTACAGAGAGCATTAACCTGCCCTGCTCTGCCTCTCCAAACGTCTCCATTACGGCTCTGCTTGGAACAACACAGCCAGTCGTCAAATGATGTGAGCAGAAACGGAGAATTAGAGAGACGGAAAAATAAAGACAGACAGACAGGGGGGCAGAGAGCAACGCTCGGCAGTCTTCAGAAAGGGATCCGAGATGAAAATACAGAAAAACACGCCTGTGTGCCTTAACAGTCGATAGCTACACTATCTCGCTCGCTTTTACCCGCCGCCGGTTCGATGTTGATGTTATCACCAGGTCGATAAGTCACAATCTTTGAATAGGCAGGCTTTTGTTTTCATTTGGGAATAAAATCCTGCGCTATATGAAGAGCACCATGCGTCATACAAAAATAAAAAGTAAAGATGCCATCAAATGTATCTGCAGCTGTGACGACGTTTCTCTCTTTTTAAGCCTCAGAGACGCATTAAGTTTTTAGTCCATCGGACCCTATATGTCAGGAGCTCCTCGAGGGAATATCCTTAAATTTGGCACAAACATCTATTTATATTTAGCCCGGGCTTGATGTGTGGTATCGAGGTTCAGGTTACTGGCACGGGACGATTGATAGACCTGCATGTCACTGCTCCTGTCCCTCACTCTTTCTCTCAGTCCTTCAGGGGAACCTCATTCCTCGAGGTATCAAGGGCCTCCCAATGTATGAGGTGGGGGAGGAGCGAGAGAAGGAGATATCAAAGAGACGTATAGAGCGCCGGAGAGCGCTTTCACCTTGGGAGGAGGTGGGGGTGCGGGGACGATGACGAGTACGGTGATGCATCCCCTCTTCTTTCCCCTAATGTTTAATCATGAGCCTGTTGATGCTGATCCGTCCCTATCCGTCCCTCCGACGCCTCACATTTCATTGAGGGACTCACCTTCGTTCCCATCTCATTCAGCATACAAACGATGAGTGCACGTGGTGTTGGCTGTGAGCGGCGGATCTTATCACCACACTATCAGCCGCTATCTTGTTTTCATTATGTGTGTGCAGGGTTCTCGGTTGAAACATCTTGACTTCCACTGAATTAGAAAACGTATTGCAATATTATAATAATTGTCGATGCTTCAGTGACATACTAAGTGTTGTCTAATAGGCACCCAGTATGCAGGAAGAAGCTCAAGAAATGATTACATTTTCATACAATATAACACTGTAACATTTCCACACATCAAGTGTATTACAGAGGCAATATTTTGGCCATGAATTTCCATCAGGCATCAAGTTCACAGCATGACACACAATCCTCCTCATACTAAAGCCACAGGTTGCAACAACCAATCAAAAGGGAATCGGAGTGTTGAATGTCTGAGACTGACCACGCATCAATAATGAGCAAAGGTTCTTTCAATGAGACAAATTGTATTCAAGATCCATACAATTCAAATCAATGCTTTTTTTTCTATTATGATACCAGTCTAATCCTTTATAGGAAACATGTTTTCTATTAATACAAGTTAATGAAAAAATCAGCAACAAAATGACAAAAAGGATGAATTCACTATCACTATTCATTTAAAGTAGATCAATTCTTAAGCGTTATCTATAGAGAGCTTGACTATCAGAAACATAGAAAGGATATATTTAAATAAGAACACATTTAAATAAGGATACATTTAAATAAGGACACATTTAAATAAGGATACATTTAAATAAGGACACATTTAAAAAAGGATACATTTAAACAAGGATACATTTAAATAAGAACACATTTAAATAAGGACACATTTATCCCTCCAACCTGTCCTGGACATGTGCAGTATAGACTTATTAATCACATTTTTCTTTCAATCCCTCTCATTTTTATAAAACCAAGACGTAACATTTTTTTTATTGGTTTTATGTAATTTTCTTAATATCGAAACTATTTTAAAAACAGGTGTTGATTTTAAGGCGCGACAGATGAGACAGCGGGAGGAAGAGAAAGATGCATCATTGAAATGCTCCAGCCACTTAATGCAAATAAGCTTGAGAGAAATAGATGAGGCGACTGCCACAGTTGTCAGAGTTATTTTGATAGCGGTATACTTCCTGCTTCAGACTGACAGATCTGTCAACACTGATATTCCTCCCTCACTGTTACCCTGCTGCGCTCCCTCGCTGAAATGTCCTTTGATTATATGTCTTTAAGTTAGCTTTTAGATTTACTAAACTGCTGAAGTGTCTGAATATGAAAACATTTTGTACTCTGTTTACGAATGGAATTATTATTAAAAAAGAAAAAATGTATGTCTTTTGTATATTGACATAAATCCCTCCAGTGATGCTGCAATTACCTCATGTGGGTAATACTACTATTTTAAGAGCAGTTGTCCATCACTAGGTAGAGCTACTTAGTCTACGGTTTTATTGTTCTTATATTGGTCCTCATATCCCGGCCCTCAGACAGCCCGCGTAGGTCAATTGGGGCCATTGGTGAAGAAGACTTATGCCATATGCACAAAAATGCTTGTGAAAAATAGCAGCCATTAGGACAAACACACCTAATATGCTTCAACAACAGTTCTTGATCAATATCCATCCTTGTATGATTAACTCCAACTGATAAAAGATGTGTTTAGCTTTGTGCCCAGTTACTTAATTCTATTTGGAGAGGATTACATCTAAAAGTGTCTCTTTGAATTGATGACGTTGGGCTTTTAGTGTAATGTATGCTAATGTTATTAAAGCGGGTGTAGGTTTTTACAGTATCCATCAGTTTCCGTGCAGGATATAAATATAACATAGTGCTCACGTAGTCCTGTCGTCATAGCGTGGCCTACCATCACTGCGGGGGTGTTTGATTATTTGTTTGTGTTATTAAGAGCCTGTTTGGGCATTTCCACCTTTATAGATCAGCGTCAGGTGACAAACAGCAGTGTTATTTCTCAGTCAATTCTCAATCCATACAAAATTAACACACATTTTTGGTGGTGGTGAAATTACTTGAGGAACACCTACAAGAAGACGAGAAAAAATCAATAGAAAATGAGGAAGACATTAGTATGTAGATTATTATATAGATTCATAACTGATAAAACACAGTGGAGAACTATGACACATAACAGTTAAATCACTTTGTGCAATAACACCTGATAGATATCAGTTGGTTTTATATGTATATGCAAATTAGACTAATTATGCACAACAAGAATTGTACAATCCATGCACATGCTAAGGGTTTTCAAATATCTTCTAGTTTGTTTTTCCCTTTCCGAGCACCTTCCCCTGATTTATGTTTTACAGCTGTGAGTAATCAACTCCTTTTCCTTTTGTGTATCGCGATGACAATCGTGTGCATCAGCAGCACACTCAAAAATACCACACAGAAACAAAATTACATTTTAGGTTTTAACGTATTGAGTGTTCTTAGTTCTGTCCCTTTTCGGCTGAAACCTGATTCACAGTAGTGTGGAGCCATTAGACCTCTGCTGCTATTCAAGCTGTCGCTGCTCGTTAAAGGTAATTCATTAATGGCATTCACCTGCTGATCTATATTATCTACCTGTCTATCCGTCTCTGCCTCTCGCTCCTTCCTCTCCCATACGTTGCTCAAATGATGCGAGTATAAAAGAACTTGAAGCTCCACTGAAGCTCTTTCACGTTCTCTTCCTGTCTCCATTCGTCTTCATCATTATTTACCATTGCCCCATTCCTCCTGTAAGACTCCCCTTCCTTCCTTCCTTCCTTCCTTCGCGTCTCTTTTACACTCGTCTGTCGCCCCTTTCTCTCCACCCGTCTCTCTGTCTGCATCAAGTCTGTATCTGTCTCTCCCTGACTTTATCGCGTGAAGCATCGCTTTATCCATTGCTCTGCGTATCTCAGCCTGTAACACCCCTCGTCTATCTCCCCTGTGCCTATCTCTCCATCTCTGTCTCTCCAAACATTTTCCTTTGCCACCGTCTCTCGATCTCTCCATGTGTCTCTATTATGTTTCATGTTGCTTCTCTTGTCTGTTTTACTCTTTGTCAGCTCGTCTGACTCTTTATTGCGTGTAACCCCTCTCTCTTTCTTTTTTTTGTATTTAAAGCTGGCACTTGTAGTGGCCTACTAGCATGATAGCGTGCTAATGCTGCTGTGCTGCCTGTGTGCGCCTGTCTGTGCGTGCGTGTGCGTGCATGCATGTGTGTGTGTGTGTGTGTTCAGCGGTCGCGGTGGTGGCTCTGCTTCGCTCTCTGGTTGGCTGAGTCCATCTGTCACTCAAAACGGGCGACCTGTGGTCCCGGTTTCCAGCCAGCCGTAACGCCACTTCGACAGAATTATGAAAATTCCTGTCTATTGCTCATTGGCCCAATTGAATTACAAGCAGTGCCTTGTTCCGTGCAAGGTTTTTAAACGGATGATTTAAGGCACACACATGTGCACGCACACACACACGCACACACACACGCACACACACACACACACACACACATACCACTGCCATGGATGAGGGTTAGCATGGCTACTTAATCCCCTTCATCTGCAGAGCAGGAAAATATTGTCTGCCTTTGCACATGACTCTTGTTTTGATAGATTTTTGATTGAGTTCTTCTCAGTGTTTGTGTCTTTGTATCTTAATATGCCGCCAAGGCTTTTGTTTTCATCACACTGTTTCTGCAGTTTATGGTGAATTATTTGCTTCGCAGGACGTCTATTCTGCGTCATTTCTCCCTACAGCACTTCACATCTGTTGTCATTTCATTACAGACATTTATTTGACACTGTGTGCCTGCCAAGGCACTCCGGATAAATCACAGTTATTTTGTCTGCTTCCACACACCTGAGTTGAAGGAAAAGGCTGAGAATTGTCTTATTTTCTACTTCCAGCGGTTATTTTTTATTGGTATAAGCAACGGCACAGCAAGTCTGTTTATCACGAAGCATATTTTCATTCAAAGAGAATCAGTTTCCAGTGAGCTGGTGTGTACTCAGTAGGTACAGTACATTCATACAGTCGCCCCCAGCGATCAAACAGAAGCTGCATTTGAATGACTCTTTCTTCCTTCCCAAAGCCACGGTGACAGGTTGCTACTTGTTAGACCTCCAGTCTGCCTGCTGTCTCTGTTCCTATTTGACTGACTGACTGGTGATATTTCTGCCTCGTTTTTTGTTTGTCTTTATGTCTGTTTCTTCTGCTTGCTCACCTGATTGCCTGTCTACCTGCTTGCATATCTGTCAGTATCTGTTCTTGAATACACTGGAAATGGACATTCTTTAAAGGTCCCCTGTAAAGGTTCTTCTATAAAAAGGAGCTACAGGCAGCTAGAAGGAGCTTTATGTCAACAATGAGGAGAAAAGTCTGAACCGTTCACAGTGTTTGAACACGGGATCTGCAGCGTTTCGGTATAAAACAGGCCATGTATGGGAAGACCCAATCATAAGACAAGTGTATATAAGAGTTATTTAGGTCTGTTGTAATTGGGCACGTCACAATTATTACATTATTGATCTATTATATGATATATGGCATGACCTTGATCATTATTGCTGAATGCGATATTGACCGTTGTGTTTACATGCGTGTTTGTTTACATACAAAATGGCATCAATATTTTTGCCAGCATTTACCCATTATGAGACTTTTTTCTTACCAGATGCCTTTTAATTAATGGTTTTGGTTTGGTTAATTAATGTTTTATTCATTTGATATATTTTCTCTCTTTATTCCTACTCCAATTCTGACGTATGGAAATTATCAGGTATTAGAAGTTCATTGCTCTTTTATATAAGTTCATGCTTGCATTATTATGCTGTTATATTATTTTTATATCAGTGGTATAAATTAATCTTAAAAGCACGATACTATCGTGATCATTTTGGGGACAATACATTGTCATCCTGACAGGCCTGATTGTCAAGTTACAAAGCTCCGGACCCAGATTGTAGCAACAGCTCTTAAATTTTACCAATTCAAAAATCCAGAAAATACAAATCACATAACATGACATCATGCAGTAAGCTTCACACATTTATTATCAGAGTCAGTCGTGGGACACTTTACCCTGATATAAAGCGAACAGAGACAGCAGACGTAACTTAGCTTGCTATCTGTGTCCCAGGTGTATTTTTACACTCCGCAACTGAAACTGGCAATTTTAAAAACAACAGAAACTAGTGTAGTTTATTATTTATTCATTAGCTTTTCATGCTCTCGAACAAGGTTATTTATAGCGCGAAGGGAAGGCACAAAACCTAAAGACGCATCTCCGTTGACCCCGTTGCGTGTGATTTGTCTCCCTCTCTGCCTACGTCTATCTGTCTGTGCCTCTGTCTCTCTGTCACTGTCTGCCCAGATCAGTGTGTCTGCTTGTCATTGTATTCGACTGAGACAGAAACCCACCCACGGTTGTCTGGTCTCGATCTCCATGGCGACCTAATCCTGGCCAATCCCAGAACAGTTGTGTTCCAGTTGAGGCCCACTGTGTTACACCCGCCCGTAATCACTGATCACAGGATAGAGTTGCTTCTGATTTGTCAGAGTGGCTTTGATCCACATCTAATGACGCGGGTGTCTGTGGGAGAGAGGGAGCTTTTGTTTGTCTTTCTCACTTTAACAAATCCCGACATAATATGCAGACGACTTGAATTCACGTGCATTCATTTGAGCACATTGGTATGAGAGTGTGTCTGTAAGTGTGTGTGTGTGTGTGTGTGTGTGTGTTGCCCCGGCTGACAGTAATGAATCCAGTGGTGCTGTTGGCATGAGCAGGGCCATGCTATTAACCTCTCTGCCAGCTAGACCGATCTCACCCTGTCTGTCTGTCTCATCGGCCTAATGACACACTCACACTCTGAGCACACACACACACACACTCACACACTCACACTCACAGACTTGTCCTTTCTAATCAAATTTCCATTGAAGTGAAAAATATTCTACATTGTCCAATCATCTCTATTCAGAGAGTCAAAAAGCTTCTGCCAGCATAGAGAGAAGATTTCTTTTTTAACACCCACTCAAAGGAAGTTACTCTTCAAAACTATTTCAAACATATTAATCTCCACTTGCCCTCTGCAGCCGGATCAGATTTCACTGTATTTTACACCAGCCACCAGTTTCAACAGGGCTTTTATGACTGGGTTTTTCTCACTCATAACATTCACTGTAAAACTACAACGCTGGATGTGTGCTCTCTACTTTTGATCTGACAGTGTAGAAGTTCCATCACGTCGGAGTCCCGTGTAATACCATCATTTGAGATATAAATCACTCCAGCCCAGCCTGCCAAGGAAGATTTAAAGGGACACTTCCAAGTTTAGGACTCGGGGCAAGGGCCGGAGGTTGACTCGCTTTGTACACGCCCCAAATTACAGCCTATGTGCTTGTTTAATGAGTCTGTGGCGGCACTTTTAGTCGTCATGAAATAAAAAAGCAACACGACATGATGGGGGAAAAATATGACATGAAAAGTGCTGTCAAACTGCTTCGCCGGTGGTCATAAATGTTGTTTAATAGTCTGCACTTGGCTTGTGTGTGTGTGTGTGTGTGTGTGTGTGTGTATGTGTGTGTGGGGGGGTGAGTGTGTGTGTGTGTGTGTGTGTGTGTGCGCGTGCGTGCGTGTCTGCGTGAATGAGAAAACCCCAGTCTCCACAGGAAATCCTTAGAGGAGCGAGGAGCACCTGGTGCTGTCTGTAGTCATAACAAACGACAAGGAGGGATTTAGACTGTATTGGTGCCAGCTTGTTACATGCACTCCCTGTTCACATTCTCTCCCATAACCACCGTGTAATGCAGCATCGGCACTTGGCATGGCTTCGCCCTCACGAGTTCGCTTTTTAACTGCACTGCTCTGGAATGCCCCGGCTCATCCATGTGTCCCTCATTAGGGTTACGGCCAGGGACGAGCCAGCAGTAATATCCAACACACCTCATCCCATCTGTGAGCTGACCGAGACAGAGATAATGTAGAGAGGAGGATGCATTTGGCAAGGCAGAGGACATAAAGTTAGAGGTTTCTGCAGTGAGAGTTCATTAGGCAGGGGACTGCTGGGAGCCAGGTGTCAGCCTGATCTGCACTAAATTAAAAGCGTTTGCTGAAGGAACAATCAGATGAATTGGAAAATGGATGGAGGCCAGTTTGTGTAAGCCCACATGGGATGTTTTTGTTTTCATATCATTCCAAGAGGAAGTTTGGTCAGATTGCACCTGACAATGTCTCTGGATTACTTTGAATGTGAAGTGAAAGTTTTGCTTCAAGCTCAGTCTTAACCTCAACGTCTGCCCTCTAACCGTTGTGTGATTGGTCGTTTCAGCAGGTGGCGCCATATGGCCAGCAGGGGATGGGGGGCTACAGCCAGCAGCAGCAGCAGCAGCAGCAGCAGCAGCAGCAGCAGCAGCAGGCGGGGCAGCAGGGAACCCCTCCGTACTTCAGCCCCCCTCAGCAGACCCCTCCAGGCCAGACCCAGAGCCCTTACCTGCAGCCTCGACCCCCGCCACAACAGGTACAAGCGCGCACACACACACAAACAGACATAAACTCATCACACTGAGACCCAGCCGCCCACTGTGCCATTTCCTGTGTGGAAAGAAAATTGCCCAAGACAGCTGTAACCAAGCCAAAAGTCCCCTTTACATGCCGCGAGCAGAAATGGGAACGATAACCATAACTTCATAAATAAATAAGAATAGATATATCAGTTACACATAGATGCGCAGATGTCGACAATCAGATCATCAATAATACAATTTGAAATATCAGCAGGAAAGGGATTTTATCCAAATCTTTTTCCATCGGTTATATTTTAATATTTTAGGGGTGCTGAGATTGGAGAGATCATCTTCAGGAATAAACCTGAGTGTGTGTGTGTGTGTGTGTGTGTGTGTGTGTGTGTGTGTGTGTGTGTGTGTGTGTGTGTGTGTGTGTGTGTGTGTGTGTGTGTGTTTGTGTGTGTGTGTGTGTGTGCGTGTGTGTGTGTGTGTGTGTAAGCAATAATGTGGTGAGCTGATGGTCCAACATGCCTGGTGTCTTAGTCACAATATTCCCTCACATTATTCATGGCAGTTACTTTAGGTAAATCTCACTCAGTCAGGTTCTATGTATTTTCATACACACACACACACACACACACACACACACACACACACACACACACACACACACACACCTACACACACACACACACACACACACACACACACACACACACACACACACACACACACACACACACACACACACACTTTTCAGAAAAAAGGACTTTTGAATGCAATACTCGTTCACAGATTGGCCAGTCATAGTGTATAAACACATTGTACATTTCTATGCACATAAACCCGCCTGTGCAAACCCAATCCTCAGTACAACAAAAGGCCTGTTCCACAGATTTGGATGGAGACTTGTCCTGCCAAGTTTCAGCATGATGTTCTGTAGAAGTTTTCCATCGGGAAGCCTGGGTTCAAGCAGTTGTTTTTGAGTTGAGTGAAGGCTGGCCATGTGTTTCCCATCCACTCGGCTGCCAGAGGGATCTATCAGCCTCTGGCTAACAGCCCTGCCCTGGATCCGAACAGAGCAGAACAAAACTGAGCGGGAGACAGAACAATACTAGACGGGGGAGATTACAACAGAACTGGACAGGAAAGGAAGGCTCAGACAGAACAGGCTGGGAAAGGAGAGGATAGGACCCGGCAGAACAGAGAAAGACAGATGAGGGATGTAGGGATTCCTCAAACCATCCTGCAAGGCCAGCATGCGGGTTAATAAAGGCATGTTTTGATTCGTCAATAGTGGCCATATTAGTCCAGATCCAATCTTTGGCTAGTTTTTGTAAAAAAATCAAGACAATTGTGATTGAAATACCCAAGATGTATATAAATTAGATAGATATAGCACTTAGGCCAGCTACAACACTAAAATGATGCATCAATGGAAAATAAGTACCAATAATTGATGGTTGAATTGTTGATACATTAATGTCTAATACTTATTTAACTTCAAGTAAAAAAATAGGCAGGACTTTAACCTGGAGTAGAGTGATTCCTGCTTTAACACACACGGCTGATTGCTTTGTATCTCTCCTACGACAGATCAGAATGATCACAAAACAGGAGCGAGCAGTTTTGAGCTTTCCACATTGACAGCTCATTCCTACAGGACAGAACTGTGTAGAATACATGAGACGCAGCACGGATCAGGAAGGTCAAAGAAAATGTGCTATGCACAACCATTTCCTCTGCAAGTATTTCTTTTCTCTAGAATTTAAAGGCCCATTCCTTTAAAGAAGGGCAGCACGGACAGCACCATTTATTTTCATAAGCATCCTTTTTTTTTTATTTTACTAGACACCGTGTTGAGCCATTAGTAGCTCACAAATATGAATAGACTTATTTAGCATCTGCACCAGTTGATGCCATTTGGCAGTGGTGTAGTCAAATCTGTCTAGGTAGTTATACTGTGATTTACTGAGATGTAGTTAAACCTTCTTTTAGGCAGACTTGACTATTGAGCACACCAAGACAAATAGCCTAGCAAAAAGCCTTTGTGAGCACAAAAGCAGGTTGTCAAAAAAGGAAATCGTTAGTCTTAGCATAGTAATTTTCATACTGAGTGAACATTTCAGCCAGCATGCCTTTTGTTCACACTGGAAAAAGCACTTATTCTTGTTTCCTCACTTAACATGCTCACACACAGGGCCGTGCAGCCCACTGAACAAACATTATTCATTCTAACTAGAAGGCTGAGATCCATGGCCACGTTGACATTTTGTGACAGTAATGGTGTGTTTTCATCATCGCTGATGATGTGGCGGCAATTGACCCTCTCTGACATTTACACACCAGGTAGCTCTTCCCGAGCGCTCTGATTGGCCAAAGCCTCCTTTCACCTGTGCTGATAGGTCCCCTATTGGTTGCCATGCCAACTGCTGTGGTGACCACAGAGCTGGGTTCCCTTTGTTTTTCATTGTTAAGCATGAATGCTACTTTGAGGGGAAATGTTTCAATCAGCACACATGGTTGTTAACGCTGCATAAAAGCCACAATACCTTCAACATTGCATCCCGCTGTCTTTACCTTTAATCAGGAAATCCTTCCTATGTGTTCGAGCTGTATAGCATTTTATGTCCCAGCTGCACAGCAGGCGACGTACAGACACCACAATCAGACTGGAGACCAACTGAATCCAGTCTTTCTCGACTAATAAGCTCCCGGCTCCCGTACTTTACCATCCACATAACATTTTTACATTTCAGCTTGGTATAAGAAATGAGCTTTAACAAGAAACCCAGCTATGACGGCACATGAACAGTCAAAGGGCCATCTTTCCAACTAGCAGTCCAATCCAGCTGAAACAGGGTAGAAACAGAGTATGTGGAAATGTAAATGAATAGTTGGTAATAGGCGAGATTCTCTGAGATGCATCTGTGTGCTTTGCACGCAGATAAACCAATTCCCTATTGTGAAATAAAGGCAATATCCAGGTCTAAGCACTCACTTTGGTTCAGTTTATTTTCAAGTAATTACTGAATATAAACAATATTGATCATTAAAAATGGCATTTTACACATAACAAAAACAAGCCTGTGCAGTGGCATTAAGACAAAGTTAATTGTCCATCGATTGAGTGAGAGAGGAATTAGAGAGGGAAAGAAAACCAGAAAATACCAGAACACATTTAAATAACAAAGAAACCAGGTCCCTGTCGTTGGTTTTGGATCCAAGAGTAAACATGTTTGGCCAATTTGTAATGAATTGTCGTAGTCTTTGGTTTGCTCTTAACTCAGCGATGTATATTATTTTAATGTTTCTGAGTGAGTGATTGAGAAAGTGTGTGTGTGTGTGTGTGTGTGTGTGTGTGTGTGTGTGTGTGTGTGTGTGTGTGTCTTTGTATCATTTTTTTTGCCTGCTTGTGTCTGCGTGTACACTAATCAGCCGAGTGTGCTGCAACAATTCTGAGCTGTGAAAAGGTCAAGCGGTGACCTTTGTCTGTGATTCTGGGCTGAAATGAGACATGATGTGAGCCGCATGGAACAGATTACGCGCACACACATACACACCAAAGCAAGCGCACGGCAGATTAGGATGTCATTGTGGTTTTTGACCCCTGTTTTTTGACCCCGCATTACTCTGAGAAATCCAAGCTGAAAAGTTCTTTATTTTGTTCTTCCGGCGCTTTCCGCAGTTCCTTTCCCCCCACTCCACTCCCATTAACCCCAGCCAGAGGACATCCTCCAGCTGATGGAACCATTCCAGCTGCCTTTGACACAGAGTGTGTTCTCCAACCAACCGCTATTAGCTGGTTTTGTTACAAATCAAAGGGAAAATGCCATCTTTCTTTGAGTCTATTGCACCGCTGTGACCCCCGTCTGATTGCGAGGAGAAGAGCAGGCTAAAAGACATTTCTAAGACATCAAGGCTAATATACCGAAAAATACAAAAAAAAAAAGGAATATCTATCGCATCAGGGAAGAAGTGTTTTAAAAAGGAAAAAAAGTGGGTCTGTTTGTGTTTGAGAACACCAGATATTTTAATGATTGTGAGTTCTCAGAAACACTGTGACATATACTTAATTGATTGAGAAGGCTTTTTGACCTCATACACTACTTGGTTTGTTTACTAAAATGTCACTTTCCACCAGATGCCGTTGAATCAAGGCGAACCACTGTTAAAATTGCAAGTAGACAATTATTTCTGCTTTGTGAAAGAAGCATTTAAAAGCCATATAAAAGGCGCCCCTTTTCTGGAAGTATATTTTAACAGACACTATAAATATCATGACCCTAATGTGTTTGGTCTGATTGTTGGCTATAATTACAGCGGGAGACAAAGCGCTTAAAAGGAGGAAATAGGTGCCCTTTCTTACGCTTCCCGGCCATATTGCACTTGACACATAACAGATGAAGTGCATGATATCTCGTTACTTTCAGCCTCGTAAAAACGGAAATGAGAGAGTTGTAATTTCAAGAATTTGGAGATTATTATTTGTGGCATGTTTGCTTTATTGGGTAGTATACACTAGAGTGTGACAGGGTAGACAGAAAGGAGGTGAAATGCAACGTTGGCCAGCTGCCAGACTCATAATGTTGTGAGAACATGGTTCTTGCTTTGATCCGTTATTCCATGGAGTACTCACTATTTCATTTTTCACCAAGAAGCAGTGTGTTAGATTTATGAGTAAATACATGGCACAGAATACGGCCTTGCCTTGTTGTATAAAATAAAGTGTGTGGTAAATATGCCACTGAGTGGTGTTTGGTGAATAGTAGATTCGTCGTGATTTGACTGCTGGTCTTTGAAGAAGGAAGTCATTCCCTGTGATATTTACTCCCCGTAGTAAAACCCTGCTATCCACTCTCCTCTGTGAAACTGATCCCACCGGTCGTTTCCTCTATTGGCCTTAACTATTTCCTCTTCCTGTCTAAGACGAGGCTCTGGGGAGCCGCGCTGTGGCATGGAGCAGCCCTCAGCTGATTGGAGGAGACAAGCTCTCTTTACAGGGCGCTCCGTGGAAGGACGCTGGTCATTGGTTTAGATTAGTGATGCTCACGAGCACAGCGTCACATGTCCACCATGTGCTGTGTACTGAAGGGGTGAACTGCTCTTAAGGACTCCACACACCCAGGGGCATGGTTTTGTGTAACTAATACGTACATCAATATATTTTGTCATATTTATCAAGAGTACTTTTATGCAGAATATTATGTGGCAAAAGATGGAAAACTTTATTTATCCTTTCATCTTTGACAAAGACAAAGCATGCAAGATCATCTCCTTCTGTTTTTACCGTTGACAATGAAAGCAACTTTACTTAAAATAAAACAGTATTTCACTAAAAGGAAACTCTGTCAGATAGCATACGGTAGCTGAGGCTGTACAACAATGTACATCAGAGAGACTGCCAAGCGCTGCTCTGTGTCAATAGGATCACGATAGTTGGTCTTCTGCCTGTGCAAATCTATTATAAAAAATATTTTATGTGTTGCAGCTGTCGTATATTCACGCAGCTTTTTTTTTTTTTTCCATGTCCTTGATGTGTAAAGGCCTTTTAATATAATTTCCCTTTTATTTTGAAGAGACAGTTGCTGCAGCTTTTGCTCTGAAAGCTGAGCACAGTATGCTACATTGTATATTGTGTATATTATAAGCAGTCTGCACGTTTGTACATCACATGTTTCTCATAAAGGAAATACATCTCACGACAAGCTCCATTTTAGTGGCACTTCCACAGCTTTTGATCATAGCACATACTTTTCCTTTGCAGATTAAATCTTTCAAATGATTATGGAATTAAAAGTAAGTATTCAAATGTATGTTTCAATGAGCAATTTAAATAGTCTTGTCAATGTTAACTTTAAAGATCCAAGGCTCCTTAATGGACCTTGTGTAAGACTATAAATGTGAAACAAACAACATTTCTTTCAAGAAACCCTAGTTGCTCACATACTGGCACATCACCTTCTTTAACTTTAAAATACTTCCAGTCTGTTATTTCCTATTTCCTGTCTGTCACACCTCCACCCTGACCGGCTGAAGCAGCTGGCCCTCCTCTCCGCCCGCCACGCTTTTAATCACACCAGGTTAATTAAAAGGCCGTAGAGCCTTTCTGTGGCCTGCACCCTGGCCATTATTACCCCTTTGCTGTATACTTGCTCTGCTGCCTCAATCACCACGACTGCCCCCCAGTGCACACACACACACACACACACACACACACACACACACACACACACACACACACACACACACACACACACACACAGACGGAAATGGGAGCTCACTTTGGCGACGTGGTGGAGGGATGGACGGGAAGTAGTGAGGACAAGACGGAGGAAATGAGAGGTACAGGAAGGTGAGTGTGTGAAGTGAGAGTGAATAGGATGAGGTGAGAGTGGAGGGGAAGGTGTGTGTGTGTCTGTAGAGGGGGCTTGGCACCCAAAGTTCAATGTCATTAATTGGTCACCATTTGAATATTAAGTGAAGAACTCTGTTAATTAACAGGATAATAAAAGTGCTGCTGGCTGTAAGGGGGTGGACAGAAAGAGGGAGGGAGCGAGGGATGGAGGGAAGGAGGACAGGCTGCAGAAATGGAGGGCTAATGGTGAGAGAGAGGAGGAGGGCGAGAGAGATAGAGAGAGAGATAGAGAGAGAGAGAGAGAGAGAGAGAGAAAGAGAGAGAGAGAGAGAGAGAGAGAGAGAGAGAGCCTGGGTGCGGGGTGATAAGAGGGAGAGAGACGTCCATGGGTAAAGGTCTGGCAGTGGTAATTTGCGGAGAGCCGCGTTAATTGTCATAACCTTTTAAATGGCAGAGTTTATCGGAGTCCTCTAAATGTCCCCGTGTATCGCCACGGCAACCCTGAGCCTGCCGCACTCTGATTGGCTGCCGCTGACGAGCACTTAAGCTTGATGAGTTTTCAGGCAAAAACTAAATGATAAAAAAGGAAAAAAAAGATATATGCTGTATATGTCAGCTTGGTTTAGTGTGTGTGTTTGAGACAATGTTTTTAATTTAGTGTGTTTTTTACCTTCACGTTGACTGACACTCGCTAATTGCTCGACTAGAATCCGCCACTGTTTTTTTTTTTCTTCCCTTTTTTGATTTATGTTTGTTTTTGTACAGCCGAGCTGCAATTCAAATGCAAATGAACGAGAACGGGAGAGGTGTTTTTGGAACGGTTAGGACAATCATAATGGCTCAGAAAAAAAGGAGGCCGGTAGTTAGCGGCACTGCACCCTAGGGGCCTAATTTAGCTGCCATTTGTTAGGAAATTCCGCTACATTTGTTCCTGGATACCGACTTCACAGACAGAGAGAGAAAGAGAAAACACACACACACACAAAAAAATGTCAAAGTCGAGCTCCCCAACACACCGCTATTGTTCCGCCGCGCTTTAGCAAAAGTCATGTGGGTGTCCACCAGTTTGGGTGGATGTCCTTTTTAACTGTGAGCCAAAGCAATTGAAGCGAATGGGCGGATGGGGGTGGTGGCGATGGGGACTTGCGAAGAGTCTGTGAAGTTAAGATGATACAAAGACCGGCTCTTATTTGATTAGCCTGTGTAGAGGAATGAGAATGAAAGCCCTGGCAACGGCATCTGCAGCTAACACAGTCAGCTACATCTGACATCATCCCGGAGGGATGGCCTGCCTCACATACCAGTGTGTTTGTCTCTGCATGTGCATTTCTTCCTGTGTCTGCATGCATTTTGTGTGTATTTCTGTTTATATAGGCAAGAGTGAATGCTTGCGCGTGGCTGATTGTGTGTGTGGGTGTGTGTACCGGCTGTGTGAGAGTGTGTGTGTGTGTGTCCTGTGTCGGAGCTCTGGTCCTTTCTTGTAGTCTCTTTGTGCTAAAGGTCAGGGGGATTGCTGAGATAGAATCCAATCTGAAGGACACAGCACTAGAACAGGTCCTGCTACAAATGGACCTATTAAGATAGGCTGGACACACACATACACACACACACACACACACACACACACACACACATACACTGACATAGGTCACGAATATCTGGGCATACACACACAGGCTTCCTCGCATACACATATGCACATACAGCAGCTGTTTTCCATGCTAATGGTCACCTTTCCCGTGATGATAATAATAGACCGTACCCTGCAATAAAGGGCCATGATTTACATGGCGGGTAACCAACACGCTGTTAAAAGGCAGTTGCAGAAGACGAAAGTAGGTCTGCCCTATAATATATTTACAGCGTATCTGACATAATCAGAATGTAGCTGCAATGTTTTCCAAATACTCTGAAATGGATCAAAAAATGTAAGTGTCAAGAAAACATGAAAGACAAGCACATCATAACCCAATGTTGATTTGTCACATTTTTCCGAACACGATGTAGCTCGCTCTCACTGCTGATTGTTGCCTTAATTATGGTTCAGTCAGTCTGATTGGTGTGAGCATGTGTGCGTATCTGCAAGTCTGAACCAACGCGTGTGTGAGCGCGGGGTGTTGAATATGGATCTGCGCCCCCTCTTCCCCCCAAGCACCACCACCACCATCACCACCGCCGCCGCCACCACCGCCTCTCCTTGATGCATAGCAGCTTTTTTAACATGTCTGTAACTGTTTCTACTTTAAGGTTTGTCGTTTTTTTAGCAGCTGCCTTCAACAGTAATTAGTGCTGGTGAGCAGAGCCTACACACAAAGACAGAAATGGAGACTTTCAGTCACAGCAGGAAACACGTCCTCACTTCTTCTCTCAGTCTGACCCTCCCATCACTTGACCTTGTCTTTTCCCAGTGCCTGACCCAGTATATCTCAGTGGGTGGGACATCAGAGACTTGAAGGCCTTAGGGTGATGTGGCAGAGGGTGGTGGTCAAAAGCAATGAGTTTCATGTTTGTGTGTGTGTGTGTGATTGTGTGTGTGTGTGTGTGTGTGTGTGTGTGTGTGTGTGTGTGTGTGTGTGTGTGTGTGTGTGTGTGTGCATGCATGTGCGTATGGTTAGGCGGTGTGTTTAGGGGGGAGTAGGGTTATGGGCCTCTCTCCTAAAGACACGCAATTAAGCTTAATTTTTAATGAATATTAATGGCATTAGCGTCAGATTTGGTGGAGATGTGCATCTGCCAAGGTGCAGGGGAAAAAGGGGGGTGACTAATTCATTTGGTAGTCATGAGGAGAACGGCTGGAGACTTGGAGGGAGGGATGGGGGATGGAGGAAGGGATGGAGATGGAGAAACGGAGGTGAGATAGGAAGGAAGGAAGGAAGGAGAGTGATGAATAGAAAAAGGAAGATGGGAAGGAGTGCGAGAGATGTGAGAGGTGTGGAGAAAGCAAGAGATTAATAAGTAGAGCGGATTGACAGAGAGGAAGAAGAAGATAGGGAGGAAGATGGGGTGATGCAGAGTGAGGGAGCGTTTAAGACTAAGAGGAGAAAGTGCTGAGGGAAAATGAAAATAACTGTAATAAGGACAAAAAGTAAGAAAAGTACATCCGACAAAGAGAAGAACAGAGGATGTGAGTACAAGACGTCGAGAAATTCAGTTGACCCCCACGATAAAGCGAGAACTCGTGTGTGACAAAAACACTGACATTTGCACACAAAGTTTATAAAAGCAATACAGCTCAGAGCAGACAAGGGCGGGGAAAAAAGGATTAAAAAGCAAGTACGTTATTTTCAAAAAATAATGCTGAGGTATAGTTTGAACCCACATCTTAAAAAATGTTTAAAAAAAAGGAGATCGAGACAGATGTCAACCAAAATCTGCTTAACGTGGCTGTGAATTGTGGCTCCCTCCTGCTGCTTTCTGTTGTGTCAAGTGATGGCATCAAATGTGCTCGCTCGCTGTCATGACAGTTTCCTTGCTTGTTTTCCGAGGCAATCAAACTCATACAAGCAAAGCGAGGCGACGTTTCACCTTGCTCCCTGCTTGGATATAGAGGTAGAAAGTGTGCAGGGCAACCAACCAAAAAGGCTCAGTACAACATTTTTAAATTAGCTGTGCACCAAAAGAGAAAGCGAGTGTCATATTGGTTGCGTGTCACGTCGGGGAATTACTGTTTGGTGCAGCATTGTTGCCTCGAGTCTCCTTTTACGAGGAGTAGAACGATAGCTGGAGGAGGTATTGTTTTATAGCACGCATGACCTTTGATCTCTTCTTCTTCTCCTTAACAAAGTCTGGCTTCACCCTGTATCACTGCAAAAGATTACATTACAAACCGGTTGGACTACTTTACACGTCTCACGTTCCGGACAATCGTCAGCGCACGACGTCGACGCGGTTCTGCTTTCCGAACGCTTCTCGCTCACCGGCCGACTCCCGTTCCTGAGCGTCTGCGATTAACGTGGTGCTGCAATATTGATTTGCGTCAGCATAAAGCCTCTCCGGCTCTATATATTACACCACATTCAGCAGTCATCTATTCAATCAAATCTAATATTACACTGCCTCTCCACACAGCTGTCTAATAGCATTTAACTCACAGTTTGATTCCTGCATTCCCTCATGTTCTTCAAACGCTTGCCTTCAATATCCTTCATTCGTTTCTACTATGCCAAGAAGAAGTCTTTTGAAAAGCACGGAGGATGAATGAGCGTGTCTCTGTACGTGTGTGTGTGTGTGTGTGTGTTTGTGTGTGTGTGTGCGTGTGTGCGTGTGTGTGTGTGTGTGAGGGAGAAGACAGGATTAGCTGTGGCCTAAGGCTTAAGGTATGGAGTGGAGTGTATTTTAGAAGCTTCTAAATTAGCTGGGAAATGGGATTTTGAGACAATGGACTGGAAAAAACTCAAATGAAAGGATGCACTCGCAGCACTCCTTCATTTGCTTCTGATGTTCTCCCGCGCTCGCATTTCCTCGTTGTTTTCTCTCTCTTTTTCCCTCTTTCTTCTACTCCTCTATGTCTTTTGGATCTCACCTTCTGTATTTCTCTGACAGCACCTGCCCCCCCTCCTCCCAGTTTCTGTTTATATCCCTCTCACCCGCTCTGTCCATGTTGCAGTTGACAGTGATGATGTAAGAACGTAAGTGTAAACAGTAGTATGAGGCTAACCTCACTTTGACCCACTTAAAACGGAAATCCCCTCGAGTACACACGCGCACACACACACGCGCACACACACACACACACACACACACACACACACACACACACACACACACACACACACTACAGACTCATATGCCTGAGTAAATATTAGACTTGGGTCAGCATCCACTCTTCTCATTTCCCTGTGTGAGCAACTGTCTGTTCATGTGTGCGTTTTCATTTGAACTGAACCGTGCACTTGTTCACACGCGTGCACACTTTTCCACCTATCAGAAAACCAACCTCTCCACCCCCCTTTCTTGTCCTCCTCCTCCAACCAATTCCCTCCTTCCTGCGGGGATTTGAAACACTTTAAAAACTAGCATGGCTCTGTTCATAAAAATAGCTCCTCCAATCTTTGCTCTGATCCTGTTGTTAAGTGTGTCTGCACCCACCCTCTTCTGGGATGATATGCGATCCAGTGATTGAACCACATCTGGGTGAACAGGGTTTCCCTCTGGCTTTTAGACACGGCGAGGGAGCTGTTGCGGGTTTTGGGGTTTGTCGTTATTATTGCAAGAATATGGTTAGATTATCATTTACTTGGCTGACCATTTTTACAATAAAATGCAACATGTAGTTTAGTTAAAGTCTAATGGAAAACAAGACCTGTTTTACAAGAGAAACCTAATTTTTTACTTTTTACTCCAGAACGTCATCTCAAATCCGCCTTAAACCTTTGCTTCATGTTTTGATCCACGCGTCAACCAAAAACATGACAAACTGTAGAAGCAGAAACGTTTTTGAAACGTTGCTGACATGCCTTTATTCTCCATCTGTTAGCCGGGAAAACTAAAAGCCTGAAAATGGTTTACCCTAAATTAATTGAGGTTGCAGTGAACAAGAAAGATCCGTCTGGAAAAATGCGAGACAGATAAACCGGTGAAACATATTCACGGACCTTGCGCGAAACAACAAGGCTTCAGGACCAGATTATGAAGAACTGCAATAAGTTAATGAGTTAACTTCATGCTAAGAATTTATTTTGAGTACATGCACACATAGATTGAATAATGGACAGGAAACATTAGAATATTTAACATTTATATATTTTTAGTATTGGTGCTTCAGTAATTTAATTGGCTAATAATTGAAATGTGGATTTGAAAGGACTACTCTAGGGCATTTAAGGTCATTAAATTATCTCTTCTTAATAATGGATGAATGAATGCATTAAATTTGAGTCTCTGCGTGTGCATGGCTGCTAATGCGGTATGCAAATGTGTGTACAGCAACTGTAAAGATAATGTAAAGAGTGTGTATAAAGCCTTACATCGGATTTCATAAAGAACGTTCAAAAGTGCCAAATTGGTATCATTCACCCTGGAAGCACAAATTACGACACCTGTAATGCTCTGATAATAGATCCATTTCACATGATACATCTCTTGCTGTGAAGGATAATCTTCAGCTATAAAATTATATCACCTAGCTGACAGGGATATTGCCCACCTACTACAGTATAATCACACAACAGATAAGAAATCAAACGGAGGGGGAAAATGTATTTTGAAAGTAAAAACTTGAACACAAACTGTGTGTGTGTGTTTGTTTGTAACATAAATGTGTGGCTGTTGGTCTATGTACAGTATGTTGCGTCTGGTTGTGTGTTTAAGCACTCGTGTGTGATCTCTCGCCTCGTCTCGCCGATCAGTTATCACTAATCCTTCCACACAGAGCTCCTTAACAAGTTGCCATTGTGCTGCCGACGCTTAACATGATGGAGGGACGACCTCCGCGGTGAATGAAAAGAAGAGAGAGAGGGAAGGAGGGAAGCAATACATAGGGAGGGAGAGGGAGAGGGCAACACCTCCGACAATGGGGAGAAAATTGGTTTACACTAGATAGGCTTGTGATTACAGAAAGAAAGAAAATGACTTAGATTGAACAATAGAACTGAGTGTGTGTGTATTGGTGTGCATGTGTGTTTTTTCAAGGATTAGTTGGTGGTTAGGCCGGGATTTGGTTGAAATGAATTGCCGGGTATGGAGTGGGGATGGGTGTGTGTTTGGATGTTTTTCACGCTGCATGCACTGTATCCGTACATGTGAGCATTTCCTTGCGGAGCCTCTTTGTGTTTTGACTTGATCTAACAGATCAGAGTCTTTATTACAGCCCTTTCAACCTGAGACACCCTCAACAGTCCAACTCGCTCTCTCACACACATTTAGACAGTTCTCATCTGAAAGGATGAGTGTTTTGAATACCACGACATCACAAGTGTGGAGCAGGAAGTGAGTAACGTGTTCAACCCCAAGGAAGAATGAAAATAAATTATCTCAATGTTTTTTTTCACATGAGCATTAATGCACTTTTGCCAAAAATCCTGCAATTTTGTACATCAAAGACTTATGGCAAATATGACCTGCAGTCAGTCAAACCATGAGCTTATTATTCTTAACGGGTTCATAGACAGAGGACACTTTAATGACAATGTTTTGAAACTACCTAGAGCACTTTTAACTGCATTATATGGTTTAATTGTCTTTTTTCACCCTTCATAGCTGCCAGAAGACATGATATACAGTATTTATAATATCCTAATTTAGAATCCCCTCAAGAACTCGAAAAACTTGGCAATATACTGTCAAATAAATCCTTTTAATTTATTGATCATAGCTATAAATGACTCTCTGTGATTTTCTCTCTCTTTATCTATTTTTCTGTCAAGGAGGCCCAGCAGGAGACGTACGTCACCAGGGGTCCGGCCCCAGGGAATTCTGGGAAGGCCAACAATGAGGATGGCGTCTCCCAGGACCGCCCGTCCAGTCTGCCGGTGAGTGACTGACAGTTCTGCCCACCAATGAGCACAAAGAGAGTCACACATTCGGGGGAAGTTTCTGTGTGTGAGAGAAACTGAGGGTTCTTTTGTTGCAGCAAACACCAAAACACACCATCAAGCCTCAAAGAAACATTTGTTTCTCCACCACAATCAGAGGCCTCCACTCACCCAGTGACACGCCTCTTTGTCTCATGTCCCATGGGAGACATGGATTTGACTGCTCATGTCTGTGTTTTGACTGGCGTCCATGCCGGAGGCGAATAGGCCTCATGAAGCAGCCAGTGGTCGCAGCGTCACGCTCCTACTCACACACATGCGCCTACACACATGCAGAAAAAGCATATGCACGGACACAGAGTTTCTTGCTAATGCACGCAGTCACACATCCAAACCCACACGCATTTGGCATTTGGGCGAGCAAAAAATCGTTAAGCAGGTTGTCTGGAGGAGTAATTGAGAAGAAATGGTGAGGCCAGGCTGATCTGTGAGGGGAGAGAGATATGTGGGCTGCTCCAGTTTTTTGGCTAAACCAATCAATTTTTTCTCTCTCTCTCTCTCTCTCTCTCTCTCTCTCACTCTCTCTCTCTCTTTCTCTACCATTTCTCCCCTCACAGCTCCTCAGCACTTTCAAGAATAGAATAAATAGACATTTGCAAATGGTCGCAAATATTGGCACTGCTTGAGGTGTGTGTGCCGTTTAATTTACCAGATAGTTTGGAACTCAGGAGTGGAGAAATGAACTGCAAGGAAGACTAATATTAAGTGTACAAACTGTAATTAAGCCATACTATTTTCCATAAACTACTTTTTGAAGTGTTCATTGGTGGTGTAACGCACACTGACGGTTGACTCTGCTTTGATTCAAATCAGCGGCTGAGTTATCTGTCAGTTTTCCTTGTGATTCCTTCTCCTCTTCTCACACACATCTCTTGCTCAGTTTTCTCCTCCATAACATACTAGTAGTATGTCATCTGCTTTATCTTGACATTTTTTTTCTTTCATTTTCATTCTCCCACACTCTCCCCCTCCTCTCTGTCTTTCCCTCTAAAGTAGCATCATGAAAGCTTTTTTTTTTTTCCACCCTCGTGCTATAATGAGAAATGGCCTTGATGTATCAGTGTGTGAATCCGGAGCAAGAGAGCAAGGCGAGGCGAGGAGCCGCCGCAGTCGCGGGGGCCGATCTATTTGAACCAGGGCCGATATCGCCCCATATTCCCTCACCACTTTAATCCTGGCATTTTACCCCTTGGGTTCTCCGTGTGTTTTCGCATCCCATCCAAAGCACATGGCTCGCCGAGATCCTAATCGGCGGCAAGTTTTGATGAGAGAGAGAGACACAGAGAGGGAGCGATGGGTAGATAGAAGAGGAGAGAGAGAAGGGGAGAGCAATTGCTCGGCGTTTGCCAGGCTCTTCCAGCAAGCTGTCACTGCAGAGATGTAACCATTTTTTTTTTCTCCCCCTCTCTTTCTCACTCTCTCGCCGGCGTTTGATGTCAGATCTAAAGCTGCTGTCATCTTTTTTTTCCCTTTCTCTCTGTCAGGAGGGAGGGAGCGCGGGTCGACAAAGTGTCATGTTGTTGTTTTGGGACGAGTCGGCTGTGTGATGTGGCGGGATTTTTGAAGGGAGACCAAAGGGAAAAAAGTGCTTTAGTAACTTATCACAAATGCAAGTCACAGTGCCCCATGGGTCTTTCAAAATGTAATGTATTGGAGATACAGCATGCTTTGTATTGCATATCATTGTACAGTATCTGTATCTGTTTGTATACAATCACCATGAGAAAGGCACAAAGTAAGAGCACAGCGCGAGCTTGTTCGAGTAGCATTAGCAGTGCTGTCAGTGTTGACCATCTATCTACATTTCCGCGAAGCTTTGGCTCCTATTGTGTTCAAGTAGGGCATTAACATTGAACTCTGTGGCTTTTCTGCGTTAATGACTGAATGAGTGAGTGTTTTCGTTGTATACCTCTCAGTGTTTTCACATGCCTCTTGTTGTCAGCAGTTATTTTAATGTTTTTCAGCGATTCGCTTTAAACTGACCTGGCAGTCACCACCTGCCTTCGAATATCGGGTTAGCATTACCACTACACTATTGCTTTACAGTATTTCCAGCTTTGCCAGACTTGCTCTGTCTTAGCTGAGCCTGCTCGTCCAGAACTAAGATCATCTATTGAGAAGATGAACCCCTCGGTGGAGAGACTTTTGAGAAAAGTCGCTAGTTGCACTAATTTATTTTCTCCCCTTCGTGCACGTCACAGTGAGAGTAACAAAAATACAAAATGTAAATGTTAGCTTAAAGTGAGGCCGACGGTTCTGTTTTGGTTTGTACTTTATGTACTTGAAATACACTTTGTCTCCTTAACCAAAGGCCATGACGATTAATAAAACGTGTTGTATCCTGTCCGCTCGCCTGTCCCTTGAGAAACATCAGGTGTCACTGTTTAAGTTTCGCAGAAAGTTGAAAGAGAAATGTAGCTTCTATCCGTCGGGTTGTCGTTTTGAAAATTGCCCCCATTTCCCCACGGCAGGGATGTCAATAAAAGGTGACACGTCAGGTTGGTCACAGAGCTGGACAACATGATTGGCTCAGGAAGACATGTTGCTATGTCCTGCAGTGTGTGGTGGGGACTTTTGTGTTCCCTGAAAATACAGGGAGAGTGAGACCTCTGTGTTTACCTTTTTGTCGCGCCCTCTCCCCTTTGCATCGTTTGCCTAACATCACTAAGCAGAGCCAGTTCTTCCAGTGCCACAGTGAGATGAGGAGCCAGGACTTGCATACCCACTGACCCCCCCAAGCCCCACATCCCCTCCAACCCAACCGCCACCCCCGTTCCAGTCACTACATGTTCCCTGCTCTCCGGTGCTCCCCTGACAGCCTGCCAAGCTGCCGCACAGCCTCCCATCCTCTGGGACATGGGAGAGGATGGCCAGCCATGTGGAAAGACAGAGCGAAAGCTGGGGGAGGGAGGGTGAGGTGAGATGGGGGGAGGTGAGGGGAGGGGGGGGAGTTGTGGTGAAGAGCAGGATGAGAAAGACAATGAGTAAGAGAGAGAGAGAGGGCGTGAAGCGGTGAAGTGAAACGTGGTTATCTTTTTGTCACTTGTTCAGGGTGAGGGATGTTGAATTCAGGCGATGGGGTTCCGCCAGCGACATGTTATTCACACTAGCACACAGACACACATGGAGAAAAATATTTTTGGACGTCTTTCAGGGCTCATTTGGCCCTCCTTGACTTATTTTCTATCAGACAAAAAGAAAAAATTAGAAGCGCTATCTCTCCCCTCGCTGCCTCTTCCCTCTCATTCCTGTCCACCTTGCCCTCCTCTGTTATTCCAAGTGTTAGGTCATGAATGATTGACAGGGCACAGCTGGAGAGGCCTGCCCCCCTCCCCTCTCTCTCGCTCTCTCCCGACAACCACACTCTTTGCTCACAAACACACACGCGTCACACACTTTGATACACACTCTGTCCTCTGTGAGCCGTTTTCACACAGCGAGTGTGTGTGTGTGTGTGCTCTATCAGAGCATGTCAGTCAGGCTGCCTATACAGTATGTGCTCTCACTCTGGCTGTCCCCACTGTTGTGTTTTATTTTAGAGTCCCCAGGCAGGCAGACAGGCCAGCAGGCAGCACAGAGTAATGCCATCCAGCAGGGTTAGATTCAGCCTCCACATTAGTGCACACATGGGGGAGGAGAGGAGAGGAGGAAAGGAGGCACAGGGAGTCAAGAAGGCAAAGAAATGCAAGGGAGATTAGCAGGGAAGGAACAGAGTGATGGGGGAGGGAGGGAAGGAGGTGAAATGTGGGGGAGGAAAAACTCGAGGGACTTGTGGAAAGAAAAAAAAATGTCTCTATTGCTTTGGACATATTGTAAAAATACAAAAAAATTACATACCGTAGATCCAAATCATTCCGCATATATTTTAAGAGTCTGTTTAAAACTGACAAAATGCATTAGTCGTCCCACCAAGTGCAATTTCCCTTTGTAATATCATTTCCTGTATACAAAAAAAAATATATATATATATATTTCGCGGGATGTGGAGCAAGAAAAGGAGGGTAGGTGGGGGAGAGAGGGAGGCGGAGAGACTCAGAGACGAGATGTTCTGGACCCCGCTGCCTATTCTTAGAACAGACAGCAGCACTGAAGGCCACAGCAGCTCCCTGCCACTGCTTTGAACACATTGCGGCTCTGCGAATAGGACAGCTAATCTGAAGCCAGTTTCACACTCTGAGGTATAGGTGGAATGCTCCCGGTCATGCCAGTCCTAAACCCGGAGACGTATTCGCTCAAATATGAGTACGAGTGATTGATCCATTGTCCCTTTATGTGTCGCTAGCCCCTATGTGCTCCACAGGATTCCATAATTCACCGTGTGATTTGAGATTTCTGTATCGAACTGGAACTCTTTCTTGCATTGGTCCCTGCGCACTCCTCACATTTGCTCCAGCACACACACATAATACATGTTTCCACCTCTGCCCCGTTCCACCGTAGACCCAGATATCATGACACTGCAAGTCAGGGACCCTGGCTTCATCTAAAATGCAGACGGGCTATTTTTCCACTTGTATGCCAGCCTGTTTTCATTTGCTGCTCATGAATCATTTAGTGCGCACACACAGTTTCATGTACACGCGTAGTTGTTTGATCCTCAAGAGCCGGGAACACGTGTTTTTGCTGGGGCCATACCATTTGTTCCCCAACGGCTTAAAAAGACAGACGTACATGAAGTGAAATTGATCTGCAGTTAAAATGTATCTGGGTCCTTCATCTGAACACATCTTCAGCATTGTTTCTCACAGACCAAATCCACCCGGGACCAAATATGAAACCCTAATCACAGCCACTGTTGTGTTAATTAGGCACTTTCTAAATATTTGTAGCTTCTTTTTAATATCCCAGCAGCTGAAATGTCTGCAATGCCTCGAGAAGAATAAGCCTGGGGATTCAGTTTGAACGCACTTTAGAGTCCAGTGTGAATCGGGGACCACCTGAAAAGAGGCCAGCCATTAACTGGAAGATACAAGTTTGAACCTCCATGTTTGACAAGCATCTGCACTGCTGAAGTGTCCGTTAGCAGGACACAAATCCCTACCAGCACTCCTCATCAGCTGACACTGCACCTTCATCCCCTGTGGATGAGAGACATGCCAGAAAAAAAGAATCTCCCTATGGGGATCAATGAAGTATTGTTTTTGCCTGAAGGCTTTTAGTTGTATCTCATGGCAAAATGTGATGGCTACACACTGTTCTGCCTACTGGGAACCACGCTGGCCAGTGTGGGTTGTTAAAACAGACTGGTAACACAAGGTTGAGCACTTGTGGTACAGGAAGGAGGGAGAAATTCCGCAGCTGTGGAGGAGGCCATGTTTATACCCATCCACCCCTGACAGGCTGGCTGACTGAAGCCCAGCAAAGCAGAGGGAAGAGTGTGTGTGTGTGTGTGTGTGTGTGTGTGTGTGTGTGTGTGTGTGTGTGTGTGTGTGTGTGTGTGTGTGTGTGTGTGTGTGTGTGTGTGTGCGCACGCACTCTGTCCGAGCACTACTCTTACACACTTACCTACCCCTATGCTTACACATGCGTACAGCCCCAGTGTGTGACAGGCTTTATGATTTGAGAGTGAGGGGGAAATGGAGAGGGATGAACTTGGTTAAGAAAACAGCAGTCCGGTTCCACTGGCGCCTCTCCACCAGCCTCTTCTACAGCGGAGAAGAGACAGAGGGGGAAGATAAGAGAAGAGGAGGAGGAGGAGGAGAAGGAAAGGGAATGATGACTGACCTTAGAAGGAGAGAAATGTTTCCCCTCTCCATCTTTTTTTATCCGTTGCCCAACAGTTCTCCTCCTCTGGCTGGTGGCTTTTGTCAAAGCTTGTTTCATCTAACAGATTACAAAAGAGGCCAGTGATGGTGAGGAAGCTTATTGCTGTTGGGTTTTCATTAACACAGCAGCGTGCGCACGCACACGCACACACACACACGCACACACACGCACACACACACTACTGATCTATATTTCAGTGACAAGCAGGATTCTGCATAATTATTTTTCTGCTTTTTTTTAATGGATGATGTAAATGAAAAATGTATGACTGTGTGTGTTGTTGATACGTGTGTATGCATCTGTGTGTGTGTGTGTGTGTCTGTGTGTGTGTGTTTATTTGTGCTTCTGTGTGAAGCAGCAGTCTGTGTGTATTACTGGGTTTTTTGGGGATACAAAACACACATCAACACCTCTCTAACTGTCCTCCCCATTCCACCACGGGACAGTCAACACTGTGACAGAGTGTGAAAGCTGAGGCTGCTGCATCGGGACATTGGATATACATCAGTAACAAACTGACAAACTGTGTTTACCATTTGGGCTTGTACTTTCAAGGTGTTACATCCGATGTTGTTGTTAAAATGTGATGAAGATCCTGTCTTGACGTCGCCGCAGTTCAATCTGTTGGATTTGCTTTTGATAAAACTCTTCATATTGGTTCCTGAACAGCACATAGATCTGCTCAAGTGCATACTTGATAGATCTCATTTTCAGCAACCATTACTGCCAGATATGCCCTTCTGGCACTAAGCCTTCCATTATAAATGGTGATTTTCTGTTCCAATATTAATATTTAAATTAACTGTTAAATTGGCTTCAAATGTTATTGAGCCAATCTGAAGATTTGAAACATCTATTTTGTATTCATTAGTAGTTTGGACATGGGAACATTCTCTTGTCAAAGGATTTTTCAGCAAGGATTAAGTAAAAGACTGCATCTTTTCCCTTCCTTTTCCTCCCCATCTCCCTCCCACTTTCCTTCCCTCCTCCCTTAGTGGACCCCCAGTCCCATTTCCTTCCCTCTTTCCTGAGCTTCATCCACTTCTAACCTTTCTGGGTTTATTTTTATGTCTGGTCTTGGATGCCTGGCCTCCCAGCAGGCCGGCTTGGCAGGGGAGTGAGGGAGGGAGGAAGGAAGGAGGCAGCAGTGGAACGCAGGCGAAGAAAAGTGAAGGAATCGAAAGAGGAGAGAGGAAGGAGCCATCAGAGAAGGGAATGTACTGTCATCACCATGGCTCCCTCTGGCTGCTGGGAGGCTGAAATTACATCTGACTTTGAAGTTAGGGGCAGCAACACCGCCAGTGTTGCTATAGTGACAGAACGTGTGTGTGTGTGTGTGTGCGTGTGTGTTTGTGTAAACTCCATGGGAGGTTTATTATGCATGATGCACACACTGTGACTAGTCCTGATGGTATTACAGTGCTGTTATTAATCTACTCTCATAAGATACCTGTCCTTTTAACACATCCACACACACAAGCACACATGAACATATCTGGGAATTCATGCTAAGATGCATTCACACACACACACACACACACACAAACACAGACACACACGACCCATTTCACAGCTGGATTCAAACTTCACGTCGTGCCTTTTAAAGATTAAGATAAAGTTTTTCCTCTTATTATCTTTGAGAAGGTTTAGCTGGCTGCACACTGCGCTCACAGGCAAATGCAGAAGCAACTACGTGTGTAAAAATCACTCGCATATGCACACACACACTGGGTTGTTCAGATTGCAGATAGCTGTGTTTGGGTTGTTTGAGCTGCTAATATTCCACTGAGTCCTCGAATATTTATGGCTTTTGTTTCAAACTCTGAGATCGAGGAGAGCATTCTCAAAGGTAGTAGATGGATAGATGGATGGATGGATAGATAGATAGATAGATTTATAGATAGATAGATAGATAGATAGATAGATAGATAGATAGATAGATAGATAGATAGATAGATAGGACCATACTAAAACAGATGAAAAGATGGAGGGAGGGGGAGAGGAAATGGAGAGAAGGGATGGAGAGGTTGAAAATAATGTTCCATTAATGCAGAGCCAGGCTCTCGCTGAGGGCCCAGCGCCAATCTGCATCTCCCTACAGTCTGCCTGCTATACATTTTTCATGAACGCTGAGCGAGAATTAGCGACGGATTGCTGCTGCAAATCGCTTCTCCTTGGTCGCGGGGCCGACGGAGAGAGAGACAGAGACAGAGAGAAAGAGAGAGAGAGAGAGAGAGAGAGAGAGAGAGAGGGGAAGGGAAAAAGAGGGAAAGAGAAGGGCGAGAGTGAAGGAGGGAGGGGACAGTGCAGAAAAAAGGAGAGGTGAAATAGAGGAGAACAGAAAAGGATGATTAGAAGGATGTGAGGAACAAAGGGGAGAAAAGTGTAGTATAGTATGTACAGGTGTGGTGTGTTCACAATGTGAACACTTATTATCGCCGGCGTATACGTCACCAAGTCCCATTCATTGTTCATATACAGTGCAATACTATGTTGTGGTGACGTGGTTCTGGCTCTGCGTCTAATTTAACTTTGTCCTGCGGGATAGTCTCATGTTTGAATAGCTACCATGTTTAGCCTGTCCACTAGTTAGTGGATAGATGTCCTTTGATACAATAGCACACTGAATTTGTAAATGTACACGATCTGCAACATTTTTGTCCAACTCATTCAAGTTTTAACATCTAATGTCAGGCACTATTATCCTTGTAACAATGCACAGGCAGTAGTGTTTGTTTGTTTATCTACAAAATCTCAAACTGCATCGACAGCAAATAAAATGAAAAAATACCTAAAAATCAAAAAACAGTTAGTTTGAAGTCAGAAGTACTTTGGGAGCAAAGATCCATCATTTTAGTCCCTAATGTTGATGATGAATGCTCAATTCTACATTTCCCATAATGAGCAGAAAAGCATTTGTTCATTAGACTCAGGAGGACTTCTTATTGTGGTATTTTCTTTTTGTATTTTAGTCCTCTCCTCTCCACAAATTTCCTCTCCTTGGCCTGTGCCATATAGTTCTGACCCCAATCTCCACTCCAATATAGTCCACTTTCATTTTCCAACGGTGGCCTTGTGCTGCCATTACAGACCCTCGCTGTCTAACTGGCTTACTCATATGCTGTCTGGTTTACTGACTGGTTGTCCACCTGCTCTCTGTTCCTCTAAAGAACAATTTTCCGGTCTGAGTTGGGCTTTGTGAGATTGAATGGCATTTGTGGGTGTGTGAAGGCAACACAATCACATCATCCCGTGGTTAATTTAGCAGTCTGCAGTTTACAGCAGAATCAATCATATTTGAGATTTGACTATAATTCCTTCTGAGTGTGTTTTGCGTCCAAATTGGGTCCTCGTCGTGTCCTGGTCGTGTCCTCGCCGTGGCCCCGACTGACTGTGTGTCTTTGTGGTCAGGCTGTTTCAGTGTCATTACAGTGGACCTGTAACATACTGTTTCCATTCGATTGTCCACTGCTACAATATTACCGCTTCATACAAGCTATAGGACGGACCCAGAAATGTGTATCTATATCGGCGATGAAAAGAAAAAGATATTTGACAAGATATGATGTGTGTCTGTGTGTGTGTGTGTGTGTGTGTGTGTGTGCGTGCACGCATGTGTGTGCGGCGCCTATGATTGCTGCTGTAATCTGCTCTCTCCTGCCAGCCACGGTTATTACAGTTGTCGATATGCTGCTCAGGGCTTTATAGACACAAACAACAAGACTCAGTCTGGACGCCCGCCAGAGTGCGTGTGTGCGTGCCAAAGTGCTTTATATTTGTTGTTACACTTGTGTGTGCACATTTGTGTGCATGATCCTTTGCTCTGTGTGTATGTAATTGAGCTCTCCTCTCATGTAAAGACCGGTTCAACAGTGTGTTAATTACTTATGTTCCAAAGCGTGTGACCCGGCATTGTACGCATTTTATCAACAGGGTTTACTTTATTCCTGCATGCATGAACATGTATGTCGCTGAGCGTGTGTGGGCCCCATCTTTGCTTGGCCAAGTTTACTGTGTTAATGGATTGATAAGGAGGGGCTTCGGTGTCGTTTAGCTGTTGCAGAAGAGTCAAAAGGGGAAAAGAAGTAGAAAGAGACAGTAAGAGGAAAGCGGGGAGGAAGGAATTGGCTGCGATGGAAACGGGGGAAGGAAGGAGGCATCGAGGTGTGGAGGGGTTTTCTCCTCCTGGTATTCAGCCTTGACTGATGCCTGTTGTTTACTCCACTTCTGCTGTTTACCATCCTGCCAGCGAGATTACTATCAGGGCTTGGCAGTGGGTTACAATGGGACTGAAACAATGTAACATTTGCTTTTGTAACACTGTCATACATGCATAAGCACGCGCACACAAAGACACACATCGCGAGGGTCACTGATGGCCCATTTTCCCAGTCGCACTGCTCTTTTGGAGGCATGCGACCATCTGTCTGGTTTGGCCAGACGATTAAACAAATCCTCCTCTCTCTCTCTCTCTCTATCTCTCTCTCTCTCTCTCTCCCTCTTTCTCTCTGTCTATATATATATATATATATATATATATATATATATATATATATATATATATATATATATATATATATATATATATATAATATATATATATATGTATATATACACATATATATATATATATATATATATATATATATATATATATATATATATATATATATATATATATATATCATGTATGTGCATGTGTGTTTGGTGTGCGAGCAGCGTGATTGAGGTCTCCTCACATATCAGCAACCTGTGACCTCCACTGCATGAACAAATCCCGTCCCCCATGATGTGTGTGTGTGTGTGTGTGTGTGTGTGTGTGTGTGTGTGTGTGTGTACGTGTGTGCGTCTCTATTATAATAATGCTTTCCTCTCTTGACGGATGTACCACACTAGAAATTAAGAAACAATGTCCCTTCTGTTCAGAGAAAACATCTTGTTTTTAATGGATTCTTTATGAGCTCTAATTCTTGGAAATGTTTCTGTGTGTTCTGAGTAAGCTTTAGTTGTGATAATTGACTGTTATTGAGTTTAATTGTTGCTTCTCTATGGACTTAGTACATTTTTATTGTTTTAATTATTTCATAATGTGATGAGACCCCCTGAGCCCACATCAGATAATTTTTGAAAAATATGCAGAAGTGCATCAACAAACAAATAAACTCTTGACCCTTTTAGGGGTCGCGGAGTCAATTGTGTGTTTGCACAGAGCACCATAGTGTAGTGCAGTATCTGTTG
This sequence comes from Clinocottus analis, assembly GCF_023055335.1. Taxonomy (NCBI): domain Eukaryota; kingdom Metazoa; phylum Chordata; class Actinopteri; order Perciformes; family Cottidae; genus Clinocottus; species Clinocottus analis. Next base: position 5,170,272 of record NW_027175898.1, read on the forward strand.
AGCACTGACATGTCACCCATGTGAATATTGCCCTGTAACTCCTACGTGCACATCATAACAGAAATGCAATAGTAAACATAATAATAATGCACTGAAAGGGACACATACACTTTTACGTTTGGACATTACACAAATAACTTTTTTTTAGTTCAGTCTTTTTTTTTTTTATAAAACTTGGAGTATATTAACATATTACATGCCATTCCTTTTGGCGCATTCATCTTATATGTCCTCTACCAAGGATCTTGAAAGGGATCTGAGTACTTCCACCTTCCACCACTTCCTCCACCTCTGACTAAAAGACAGATGTCCATTTACACAGCCAAACACCAAGCTCATCAGAGGAATCACAAGAACATTAGTCCTGTTTAGACAGAATATGTTTCTCTCACACACACACACACACACACACACATGCGCCAACACACTCAGTCGGGGTAATTTTGAAAGAGTCTTGTGGTAGCTTTGCATAGCATTTGGGCTAATGGCGTGCCATGTGCTTCCTCCCAGGTCAGTGAATCCATTAGCAACCGTATTACTGCCACATAATAGCTTATTGGTTAGTGGGGAAAAAAATTACCAAGAGGTCACGACGAGAAGAGAGACAGAGAGATAAAACGATGAAGAGAGAGAGAGAGCGAAAGAGTTGTCTCTAGCAGGGCCTCAGAATTGAGTTACAGCTGTTGTGATTTGTCGTCTCTCAAGTCTTTTTCTCTCTCTCTTCTTTTTCATTTCTTGTGTCCGCCCACTTCTCTTTCACCCTCGGGGCTTCGGGAGGTTTTTATCTTTCTAATGAGGCGTTGATTCCTTTTTTTTTTTTTTTTTATCGTTACCTCATTCGTTCTGGATGGAAGGCAATATTTGTCATACTGTCAAGCCGGCGTGTGCATCTAGCATGTGTGCTCGTGTGTGTGGACAGCAGCGAAGCTAAGTGGTGCAAAGTGGTTACGGCGTGGATTTGGTTGGCGTTGGTGGTAGAAGTGGACGCAGGGGTCAGAATAGTTTGGCACCGTGGCCCAGGTCGCCATGTTGTTCTCCCAGCCTTATCAATATGCAGCACTGTGGGCGGTTTGCAATTGGCTTGATTGCTTTAATTGTTTGGACACATTTGCAACACACACACTCAGGGTTAGAGCATTTTTTTTCCTGCCGCGCAAAGGTTGCTCCGAATGTATTGTGTATTGTGATATTTTGTCCAGCGACTGTGAGACTGCGCTGTTCGGTTCAACTTTGCATGAGTCATTTCGCTCCTACACACTCATATGCATATTCTGTAAACACACGTTGTATGCACACTCACACTCACGCATACACATACAAACAAGACAGTTTGGAGTAGGGAGAAGTTTAAAGGTGATCCTCTGTTATGAGCAAAAATCATAAATATGTATAAGACACAGATTGTAATGTGTATGCACAGACACACATAGACAAATGAACTGTCTACTGTTAGTGTGTCAGTCACTCCATGCATCTATATCAGGGGCTGCTTGGCAGTATCTCAGCAAGCATGTGCTCACTTGCTCGCTTGGGTAGCTTGTGTGTTTATGAACGCGCGCGCGCGCGTGTGTGTGTGTGTGCGCGCGCGTGTGTGTGTGTGTGTGTGTGTGTGTGTGGAGGGGGGGTTAAAATGATGTGGAAATCAAATTCACCTTGAAGTGTCCTTCTCTCTCCCCTCACCACCCCCGTATTTTTGCCTTCGTCTTTGCTTTGAACGCACTGCAGCACTCAGTTCAAAGAGAGACGCCTGCTTGTGTGTGTGTGTGCGTGTGTGTGTGTGTGTGTGTGTGTGTGTGTGTGTGTGTGTGTGTGTTAGTAATGACAGCAGGGTTTGAGATGGAAAAAGGGAGGAAGACAGAAAGACCCACCGCTGCACACTAACTTTGTGCACGTGTGTGTGCATGGCATTAAGTTGACATGTCCTCGGCCTGTTTGGTCTTTATTATTGTTTAACTTTAGTACCGTAAGGAGTATGTGTATGCACATCACACTGACATATACATTTGGTATATTTCTGCAAGGACATGCATATTAATTAGATTTGCGTGTATGTATATGCACATACACGCGTTCACAGGAACTCTGGGGATCTTATTGGAGCATTTGACCTAAAGGTCACCCACTGGTAGCAATTGACAGCTGCTGATGGCAGTCAATATCTGATATTCACAGTTGACTTTTGCACGGGATAATCAAACATGATTAATGTCCCCAGCACTTGGCATTCGACTCTCGGTTTCAGACAAGACCTGAGAAAGAGAGAGGACAAAGGGACGGATGGACTGGAGGAAAGAGGGAAGGAAGACACAAAATGATATAAAGGAAGGTTGGAGGGATGGACTGACATTGGGAAGGAGGTGATGTAAGAAATACTGGTTTTAAAAGATAATTGGAAATAAAGACAGAAAAGACATACTATATACTACTAGACTTCAAGAGAAGGAATATTCACATCCTCTCCATTTTAGGTGGAGTGTGTGTGTGTGTGTGTGTGTGTGTGTGTGTGTGTGTGTGTGTGTGTGTGTGTCTGTGTGTGTGTGTGCGTGTGTGTGTGTGTGTGTGTGTGCGCCTCTCTCTTCCTCACCCTCTCCTGGGTCTCACCTCGTCTGGTTCAAGACGACGAGGCGGCAGGCCAGGAGACAGTAAAGGTCACCCCGTCTTTCTCTTACTCCCTGCTACCTCGTTCTTTCAATCATTGAAATGATTTCCTCTCATACTGATGCTTCTGTTATGTGGAGAAAAGCTGCCGTTTGGCATCAGAATACAGAATGATCATCAGAGACAGACAAGGGAAGTCCTAAATCGTTACTCTAAAGCAGCGTCCACATCACCTTTTTATAGTGTAATTACCGACACCTGAAATCACAGCAGTGATTCAATTAGTTTACTCGTTGCCTCCTTCATTGTCTGAGAACAAAATGCGGTTTGAGTTTAGAAAATTGCTCTCAGACCTCTGAATCACGCTGTCTTTACCATTCAAGTCTCGGAAAAATATAACTACCTCCATATAGTAGCAAACTTAAAAACAAATAACGTATACATCATAATAAAAGGAAAGTAAAATATACATTTAAATTGATTATATTTGGTAATATTGTCAAGTGAAATCATGAACCAAACTGTCAATCAAGTGTCTAATATTCCTCTCCTCTAAAAAAAAAAAAAAAGTGTTTTGAGTCCTTCAGTCTTCCATTTCTCCTATTTCCTTTACTCTCTGTCTCACCTCTGTCCTTTTCTAATTTCTCCTCATTCCTCCTCTCTTTTCTATTCTTCACCATCTTTTTCCATCCTGATTTCTTCTGTCCTTTTGACCTCATACCCTCTTATTTCCTGTCCTCCTCCTCCTCCTCTTCCTCTGCTCCTCTCCTCTCTGACTCAGGAGGCTGTAGTCTCCAAAAGGTCACTCAAGGCTGACATTTTCCGTGGGACCTCATTGATTTCCCCTCCGCACGTTGGGATTGGCTAACCGAAGCTACCTCCATTTCCCACCAATCCCCTTTAACCAGGAAGCCAGCCAGCCGGCCGACCCCGGGGTCAACCGGCTCCAAATAGCTTTTTCTGGAGCGTTACATTCTTGTTTGCTCCATATTTTTCTTCTCAGCCTGCACACCGCCCTGCAGGCTGGGGAGAGCGGGAGAGGAGAGAGGGATGGATGGATGAAGGAGAAGGATTAAGGCTTAAAATGGAAGTTTACAAGGCCAATGGTTCTCATATCCTGGTTCAGGGTCTCCCACGCCTCCTTGATGTGGCTCCAGAGGGCCCCTGGCAAAACATGAAATTATTTCATTTTACTGTATTACATCAGAAAATCTATATTTTGGTTTTACGCTCTACTATTGTACCGTATCCCTTCATACAGTGTAGACGCTTCTGAAACAACTGTCATTAGTCTCCCTCTGGGTTTTTGAGATAAAATATCATCAGGCTGGAGTCAAAGAAATCCTACACTCTAGTCTGAGCATCGTACTCTGTACCTGTCAACCTGCATTATTAGGTCTGTGTTTCAGGGTTACAGCCGAGCAGCAGAGCCTATGAGCTTAGCCTTGGGAGCTGTGTCAGAGGCTACAGGATTGCTGACGTGTTCTTCTGGGCGAAGGACAGATGATGTGGAGGCTTACAAGAAATGTGCTGCTCAGTTATGTGTTTTTCTTGTCTCTTTCCCTCCAAGTTTCTGCTGCTAGAGAAGGGAAGGTCTTCTCTTTTTCAGTAGCACATGGAGCAAAGTCATTTCCACTGACGATCATCTTTTCTCACCACAATCACTGCTCCCTAATCGCTGTGAATGAACGAACGTGAGTACACGGCTGTAGTCTAACGAGATGAGACAAAATTTAAATTACCTGGATGCTACTCCGGTTATACCGAGTGCGTTGCCCATTGTTGCTATCAGAAAGTAAATGGAATAATGTAAACACAGTCACTGGAGGAAATATAATTAGGCATTTTAAAACTTATCTCTGCCTATTTTTCAGTGTAAATCGAGCCACTGTCTGCTGCATACTTAATGACATGATAAACAAGTTTCAATTGTAGAGGAAGTGAAAGGGGCAGCAGGCGAGAATATCTTTTGGTTATGTGCGTCTGAATATGCACGGCTTATGTGCACTGTGACTGATCCATGCACTTGGTTTTGCATAACACATATCAGAGAATACCTCTTCCTCCGTCTGCATCTTTATCCGTTTGTGTTTTCTTCCCCCTACCCCTCCCGGCTCGGCTGCTTTTCCTCCTGCAGAAGATGCCGTTCCTCGTGAGACGGCAGCGGCGGCGCTGGTAGAAAATGTCCGAACGCAACGGCGTAAACAAACGGGCAGACAGCTCTCAGTCTTTCTCTGTGAAGTGATAATGTATTCCCCACGCTGTTTTTGTTCTCATGCTAATGAAGTGGACCGCATCGGTAATCACTTTCAAACCCTCAGCCAGGGAAAAGGTAGAACGGCAAAACAAAGGCTCCAACAAAAAGGATGCTGTGTGTGTGTGTGTGTGTGTGTGTGTGTGTGTGTGTGTGTGTGTGTGTGTGTGTGTGTCTTTGTTGTGAGTGTAATCTGAAGTGGAAGTAGAAACAGAAGTGGATGTGCGTTTGAAGTGGGCTTGTGTGTGTCCCAGTTTGTACCTTTTTTCTGTATTCGCACAAACCCACTGCCAACTACCATGACCCGCTGCAGGGAAAGGTCAAAGGTCACCTGATCCAGCTGGTGAGATGTCAGATGTTCAAATAGAGCAGAGCAGAAGCTTTATTCATTCGTTGTAGGAGAAGTTATTACAACTGATATTATACGGGGTTAAAAACTGTCCAAAAATTTAGATCACAACATCAGTCAGAAATCGCAGTTCCCAGCATGCATTTCACGCTGCTGCAGAAGTTGTCCACTAAAAACTGTCTTTAGAAAACCCCTTTGATCGTATATGTGCTCAAAGATCTGGTGGAGGCATGTATGTGTCAACTCCTGCTTTTTCACAACCCGACTGTTTCTCTCCTGCTGCAAGTCTTCATCAAGCAGTCAGCGGCGGACAGCTGCTGCAAACGCCGCAGACGCACTCTACCTTGTTTACTGTGAAGTAATAAACTTAAAAGTCCGGTCAGAGCTGCAGAGTCGCTCAGCATCTGCTGTTATGGACTGAAAACTCACTTTGGCCTCCTTCAAAAATGCAACTATTCAGTCAGGGTGTCTAAAGTTTGTGTCTTGTCTCAGCACTGCTGTCCCACTCAATCCTTCATTGATTACAGTATATAACCTGAACTCTGACCTCTTTACTTTTAGTCCTCTAGAGTTTCACGTTTGTACACGGATGCACTGTGTGTCAGATATTTTAGCACAATGAGACCACCTCCATGAAAATAAAATGACAGATCCAATTGCTGAAAGAGTTTGTTTTTTTTTGCTATAAAGCCTATCTCAGCAGATGAAAGAACAAATCTAAACTTTCATTTCCTGCTTAGTCTCTCTCTTTATATTAATGGTTCCTCTCCTCTTCCCCCTCCCCTTCTATCCTCTCTCAGCGTTTTTTTTTTCTTTCTCAAACCTTGCTCTCCTCCAGGCTGACTGAGTTTAGGACATAAAGCTGAAATGCTGCCCCTTGAGAGCTATTTGTTTACTGGAGACCTTGGAAATTAGCATGTTTCAGAAGGCAAAGTACAGTTAAAAAAAACACATTGTTTCTAGAGATTTCGTGTTTTAGCCTTTTCACCACTTAAATGTGTGTCCATTCGTCTGCTCCAATGCACACGTTTTCTTTCTGTCACATGTTGACACGTGTTTGTCCTGTGTTCATGCTCACATATTTCTTGCGCACCTGTGCTCATCCGGCTCCCCTCTGTGTGCATGTGCGTGTGCGTGTGTGTGCATGTGTGTGTGTGTATGTGTCAGCTCTTTCGGTGGAAGACATTCGGCTGCAGTAACAAGCTATTGATTGAACCGGGCGGCGGGCGGCTGCTGATCTCATGGAAGTTTCCCTTTTCCTTTGCCATGTTGGCTGTCACTGATCTTATTTCAAGTACTGTGTCCCCACCTCTAAAACATCACTTCCTTGTTACAGTGCCGACCCTTCAGCATCTCCCGGTGTTTACATCAGCCCATTTAAAACCTTTGATCAGTGATCGGTTGCAAAAGAGCACCACAGTGGACATTGTATTTTTAATAAAATGCCACATTGGGAAGCTCCTGTCAAAAATATGCCCTGCATTTTTACCTTTGGGTGCAAACTAGAAACTGTTAACAAGAAAATCAGCTGTGGTTTATGAAATATTGATCAAGGTTTTTATTAACATTTCTGTTTCAAAATACATTTCAATTTGAAGCGCCTACAGAGACAAACACACAGTCATGACTCTCACTTTCGCTCTGCGTACACACACATACAGATACACACACACACACACACACACACACACACACACACACACACACCTGCTCTGCTGCTGGCGTGATGTTGGCGTCCCAGAGGTAATTAGACTGAGGCGGTTGCTGGCTGTGCTACAACAGCTCAAATAACTGGACTAACTCTTCTACACCTGTCTGGAGGGAGAAACTGTGTGCGTGTGTGTGTGTGTGTGTGTGTGTGTGTGTGTGTGTGTGTGTGTGTGTGTGTGTGTGCGTGCGTGCGTGCGTGCACAACATGCCTTGCTAAAGATGTATAGTGCACGTCTATGAATGCGTGTCCTTGCTGATGACACGTAGTCGGGTTTGATGCTGGGTGTGTCATCATGATGTGTGCACATGTGAACTCTTTTAGTAACGATATGCTCGTGTGAATGTGCGCTTGTGTGTACGTGTCATCACCTGCCAGCACACCGTTGTTTTGACATCACTCTGATCTCAGTGATAAGCCTTAAAAACAGGAGCATATATGATCATCTTGTCTCTGGTTCTCTCTCTCTCTCTCTCTCTCTCTCTCTCTCTCTCTCTCTCTCTCTCTCTCTCTCTCTCTCTCTCTCTCTCTCTCTCTCTCACACACACGCACACGCACACACACACACAGAGGTGTAGATGAAAGGCTAGACGTCTGGATTATGGAGGAGCTAACATGACAAGGCTGTTATCTGTTATGCTCTTTATGAATATCGCTAGATGGTCTTTAGGATAGATGGCGCAGGCTTTGATGATCGTTGTGTTACTGGAATGACATTTTGGCAGTTGTGTACACTTGAAAAGAACACGCCGCAACATAATGCACTAAGCTCAAACGCACACACACGATCGCAAATGTAGGGATTTTTGTGCAAGCTGTCGTCTTCTCTCTCACACAGTTCCACACACACGTTTTGGGGAGAGCATGCTGCTACATCTCTTGCTCTTCTTGTCTTTCTTTCTAGCACACACACACACACACACACACACACACACACACACACTTTACCCAGCTCAATGTTGTGTTTTATATGCTACGTGAAGACAAAGGTTAGTTAGTTCGACCTCTGCCTGCTGCATTAAGCCTCTTATCCGATCTATTGGAAAGGTAAAAATACACAAACGCGCACCAACTGGAGGCTAAAATTAGCGCTGTAATTGGGATGATTTTTGGAGGAGAGTAATAAAGAGAGAAGCTTTGAGAGAGAAAGAGAGACTGCCTTTTTCCCTCACACGCTGCATTTCATTTTAAATTGAGCTTTCTTCTCTCTGTTTATTTCTGATGGCTTTATGCCACTAGACACATGCTAATAGGATTTCTGCTCATAAATTAACTTGGCTCTTTCCTCCTGTAGGGCCGTCTCTGCTCTTTGACCACTCACTGTTCAATTATAGTTTTTTTCCCCCAGTTTGTTTTATTATTAAATGCAGTGCAGCCCAGAGTTAGTAATGCAGTTTTCTAAAAGGTTTCTCCGCTCGCCCAGGAATAACATTCTGAAGGGGAAATACCAAATGATTGTATTCATTCATTTATTAATTTATTTCTCTCCCGCTATTGTATCAACAAAAAAAAAGAAGTCTAATTTAAAAACATCCTCTATTTATGTCTCGCAAAGACTAGCCCAAGCTGTGCCGGCATGTTGCTGCTTTCCTGACCTTGAAATGTGTCTTCCTTTTGGGTTTGCTATTTTAATACAAGTGCAATGTGTGTGGCACAAACAGGGGAGAGGCGCTGAGAGGAGTTTCGTGCAAATGAGGCCATGATGGGTGCAGTGTTGGTAGCTCGCTGGAAACTGAATGTTTTTCATTGTATTGAAAATAGACCCCCCGCTGACCAAGTCTGTTTAAATGTAATGTGACTCAGTTGACTGAGTCGTTGCAGCTCCAGGGTTCTGGAGGTTAAGGTGTTTAAGGTGTTTTTAAGGTGAACGAGCAGCCGTCACACACAGAGACTCAGACTATGTATTATTCAAAAATATCAGTGGGCTTTAAACAATATTTTGGAAAGAGTCACTACATGTGATTTGTTGTGCAGTTCGTTCCAGTAGTGAGTTAGTGGAAACCAGTTCACCACAGTTCAGTTTAGGACTGATGTAAATACACATTGATTAAAGGGTTAATACATTTACATTGGCTTCATAATTCCTACATTCAAGTTTTTGTTGTTGTTTTGTTAAGTTTTGGCCGTTACACAGTTGATATTGTAATCACCTGAGATCCTGGATGTGGCGGCTGTGCTGAAAAGTAATCAGAGCTGCTGATTGCATATGTTTTTATATCCCCGGGCAGGGCTGGACAGTTACTCATTGCTGTAATATGAGCAGTGTCAGATATTACATTTATCATTGATCCGAGTAGCTCTGTGTTGCTGGTGAACATGCAAAAGCATGCATTGCGCCATCAATTTAATATTTTGCACCCCCAGTTAAATATGAATAATAAATGCCATGTGCAAGGTGCATGGGCAGCGTGGGCGGCTCCATGTGCACCTTCTATTTTGGTTCATGTATGTGCAGGAGCGCAATGTGCAAAGCGGCCGGGTGAAGGTGAATATAGATCAGCAGGTGGGGTGATTATTAAATTCTCTCTCAGGTTCATAGCTGGAAAAGGGAAGAAGAAACCTCGCAGTGTCATTATTCCAGTGTAACTGGCGAATAAACCAAAATTTGACCTTTTTATGCGATTATAGTGACAATGCTGACAAAGACTGAGTCTAAAACAACATTCTTACTTATGTGTCATCCACGAGTGATTTTTGAATTCATATATGCAAGACTTCCTCATCTGCTGATGAAATAAAAACAAAAAAAAGGATGCATACTAAAGCGCAGTGCCCTTGCTGACCATAAAAAAAAGGGAGCGCTCAGGTGCAAAAAGTCTTATATCATCCATTTTTACCTCTGTTCTGGCCACAGTGAGCTAGAAGATTGTTAAAAAAGAATAATTGCAGTGTGTGACAGTACCTGACACACGATGATCCGCTGTGGCTGCGTGAACATCACCACCACTCTTCTGCAAATGAGCCACACAAACTTTTATCTTTGCGTGCCTTCAACTATTCAGTTATGACAAAAGTAACAGCTGGGCTATACACACTGTATCCTTGTGCAGATGACCTGGCATTGCTTTCAAACAGAGCCACTCAATTCTGGTAGCAGCCTCCAAAAAACTCACTGTTATTAACTTTCCATTGTGGATTCAAACTAGCCTACACTTTGCTCAATCCAGAATTCTTAGAGAAACTTGCCAAGGTCACGTCCTCACTGGTAGCTGACAGCGTGGCCCAGATGAGCGACATTTCTCTTATCGGGAGCGGTTTCATTTTGTGTGCACATGTGTGATTGGGTGGATAGAAGTATGTATTTTTGAATCACAGTATTTGTTTGTGTACAAGGAAATATGTACATACAGGACGCCAAATCCATGAGGCTGTGTTTGCGTATAAAAATACACCAAAGCTGACTTCCCTCCCTCAAAATGGGAGATCAAGGATGTCTCTCAACTCAATTTGGACAAACAGAGAGATACAAAGAGATACAGAGAGAGAGAGAGAGAGAGAGAGAGAGAGAGAGAGAGAGAGAGAGAGAGAGAGAGAGAGAGAGAGAGAGAGAGAGAGAGAAGCAACAGAAAGAAAACAAGAAAGTGGATAAAAAAAGAGAGGAACACTGCCAGGCTGTTTGTTCCCACCTGTCTTGACTTGAAAGGAGAAAGAAAGGGAAGACAAAGACTCACAGACGCTTGGGAAGACTTGAAAAGGGGTAACATAAAGGAGAGAAAGATAGGAGGAGAGGAAGAGGAAGAGAGCAGATATGTGCGGAGCCCCAAAAGGCACGGCGGCGTTTGAAGCCGAGGAGCTGAAACAAGCAGCGGCATTGACTTCATAGAGATCAGTCCGCGGGTAAACGACTGGGTGGAAGGAGACGTTTGATACTGGGAGCGCTGGAAGGGAAGGATCGCTCATTAGACGCATCCGCCAGCCCAGACACCGAACCGCCGCCTGCTATTTCTAAGGGATTAGGATATGTAAACAAGAAAGTCCTGCTTTTTTATTCACTGGAATAATTTGGTTTATTAGTCCATGTCTTCTCTTGTGTTTGGAAATGAGCTGAAATATTTTGTAAATTGCTTTAGAACATTCGGTGAAAATATTCTGAATAAACTAGTCAGAGATGGTAGAAAAAAAACTAAACGAGCAATTTGAAGCTTTCAAAATTGTATTTAGTGTATTGATTGATTATATACTGTAGATTGATTGTATTTATAGGTAGATTTAGATTGTATATTTTACTTTTTTCGAGGGAACACATGGAAAACTCACTTTTTTAATGTTGTCTGGAGCCCACCAACCCACTTACTGTGAAATAAGACCACCGAGTCACTTTTTTCTTGGCCGCCTAAATCGGAAAACATGTGATTCAACCAGTCATTCAGATTTGGCTCCTCTCCGTCTTCACCTGCAGGCTCGTGAGAGTATATCTCCGCTCCGTGTGCGTATCTCCACCCACAGCTTGAGAAGCACCGTTGCAAAGGTGCGCTGTATTTCCATCGCCAATCAGAGCAGACTGTGCTTTTTCAGGAGGGGTCTCGAGGAGACAGGTGCTAAAACGGAGCGTTTCAGACAGACAGTATGAGAACATTTTGTCTGTTGTTTTTTTTTAAAAATTTTATTAAAGCAGGTCAACTTGTTCCAGTAGGAAACTCAAAAGTATGAATCTGAAAATGATCTCCCCTTTAATTAAAGTAAATAATTACTCATTTATTTCAATCATCAGATTAGGTCCACAGCTGTCGTGATTCCAACTTGTTTGAAACTTCTTTGATTTTGCGGCTGCTGAGGGATCAGGTCCTCCCAGCCGTCAGGTTACGGTCTGTATGGAGGGGCTGAGGTGACGTTCCTACTTCCGGTCTGAGCCGGCGGCTGAAAAGAAGGCTCCGTATCAGAAGAGAGGCTTTACGTCTGCTTTCCAACACGCCGTCTCGCTCTCGCTCATTCTTTCATTCTTTTGCTTGTGTGTTTTGCCTCTTTTTGTCCCACTAATTAAACAAACAAAGAATGAAAGAAAGTGTATCTGTGATGCCGCAGCTGTGAGATTTAATTCTGCTTTGTGTGCGTGTGTGTGTGTGTGTGTGTGTGTGTGTGTGTGTGTGTGCCTATTCACATGCAGATGTAAGCACAAAGCAAGCAGGAATGTGTGTATGTCAAAAATGTTTCCTTGTGGGACATTTTAACTTGAATGTGTAATTATTTTTTTGTCTGTGTGAGCAAAAAAAGCAGGGGTTCATTTCATATAAAAGCATATGCATCAAGTGCTTTTATTTTGTCTGGTTCTGTGTGTGCGTGTGTGTGTGTGTGTGTGTGTGTGTGTGTGTGTGTGTGTGTGTGTGTGTGTGTGTGCCAGGCGGTGTGACACAAGTCGACTATGCGTTCTGGTTTAGCTGTTTAAACACGCCGCTCCTCCGCCGGCCGTGCCTGGGCTGCATAATGAACGACCCCAGTCCATTGAGTTTCCTGCTGCGTTCAGGCAGAGCAACCAACACACTGCAGTCTGCTCAACATACACAACCTCGCTCCATCACGCTCCCTCTCTCTCTCTCTCTCTCTCTCTCTGTCATTCTCCTTTTTTCCCTCCTCCTGTTCGTCGCTCCCCCTTTTCTCCCCGTCTTTGAATCTCCTCCCGTCATTTTGTTTCTCCGTCTCATCACCTTTTGATGTATCTTTCTCGCCTGGTAATCAATATCATAATCTGTCATCGTGGACACCAAAACCACACATCAGCATTCAGAGGAGATAGGACAACAGTGCTCATGTTGGTTGTGTACATGTAGTTGGGTATTAGTTGCCAGAAGCGGTTCACAACAATCGTGACGATCAAAGAATCTCGTTCTGTCCCTTCATCTCCTCTCTGCCTGTCCTTCCTCTCTTTGTCCTTTCCATTTCTGTGTACATCCTTCTCACCTCCTCCCCCTCTCTTTCTCTTCTTCATTATGATTAGAATTTATCTTGCAGTCCAGCGACTCTTCTTCTCTCCCACTCCACCCCCTTTCTCTCCGTCTATCACTCATTATCTCTCCCTGTCTTTCTCTGTCACACTTTGTCTCTCGCTAACTCTCCAGAAGATGAGAACGAGGCAGGATGGGGTAAAATGAGAGGAAGCGAGGAAAGAGAATTTCACCATAATAACTTTGTCCTTGCACTTTAAAAAAAAGGCTGAATATTTAAATTACAAACCAATGATGGAGGGATGCAGCCAGCAGGGTGGAAGAAAATGAAGGATTGGGAGGGTAAAATAGGAGGAATGAATGACAGGACTGGAGAGAAAGAGAAGGAGAATGGAAAGTGAGAGAATTATTAAAATGTCTTTAGGGGGATGAGAGCGGCAAATCATTTTCCAACACAAGAGGAAGAGGACCAGCCGCGAAAAAGTATTAGCCGAACAGAGTTTTTCAAACGGGAAGACGCCGTTTTTACCTTCCAAAAAACGAACGCACAGGCGATGTTTTGTGTGTTAAAAAAGCTCAAAAGGAGAGCGACTGCGCTTTCATCTCTTTCTTTTTTTAGTGTTTCTGTGATCTCAACTCTGGAGGATTTCGTTTCAGCGCTTTTGAAATCATGTCCCCGTTCCCCTCTCTGCTTTGCTTTCCTTCCTTCCTGTCGCTCACGTGTGTGTGTGTGTGTGTGTGTGTGTGTGTGTGTGTGTGCGTGCGTGCGCGCATATGTGTGTGTGTGTGTGTGTGTGTGTGTGTGTGTGTGTTACACGTCTGGCTAACAGTGGCAGCAACACAGATGTGCTGAAAGGAATCCAGAGGCCAGCAGCAAAGCTCCGAGGCACGCGCACACACACACACACACACACACACACACACACACAGACACACACACACACACACACACACACACACACACACACACACACACACACACACACACACACACACACACCCTCCACAGAAATAGAATTTAGAAGAAAATGTCAAAATGTATCTTTCCGTTCATTAACACCCATAAGGGATGTATCCAGTGTGTGTGTGTGTGTGTGTGTGTGTGTGTGTGTGTGTGTGTGTGTGTGTGTGTGTGTGTGTGTGTGTGTGTGTGTGTGTGTGTGTGCGTGCGTGTGTGCGTGTTCCGGGAAGATAAAGGCAGAATTGACACTTGCAGTGACTGTTGCATCCCACTTTACTCACTTTCAACCTCATTGACCCCATGGTGTTTTTTCCGCTGCCATCATGATAAAAATCAACCTCCCTCATCCATTTTAAATCCCCCTCCACTCCAATTCTAATTCACTTAAAGCGATAGATTGTTTATCATCCCATCTGAAGCTACAAAACCTCCCCCTTCCTTCCATTCTTTACCTTACACTCCATCCCTCCCTCCCTTTCTTGCCGCTCTCCATTTTCCTTTTTTAATTTCTCGCGCAGGCTTCTCGCCGCCGTTCTGGGTAATTAAAATGAGAGCAGGGAGATTGAAAATTGGAAGAAGGAAAACAGAGGGAGAAGGGAGTAAGGGAAGGAGGGAGGTGGAGAGATGGAGGGTGGGGGGAGGAAAGAGGGGGGTTGAGAGGCAGCATGACAGGATTGGGGAGAAAAATGGTGTGTGTGTGTGTGTGTGTGTGTACATATGTGTCTTTAACGGCAGAGAGCCTCTGTCACACTATTGGCCAAGATCGGCGACTGTCATCACCACAGCCAATCAGAGCACGCGTTTCCCGATCCTTACCCCTCTGTCATGTTTAAGTTCTCATTATACTATTTCAAGTTCTCTGTATTTATTTGTATATCACACCACTTTATACTCACTCTGTTCGTCCCTCCACTTCTATGGTAATAACACTAATTCTCTCCCTCTTTCTCTCTCTCTGTTATGTGCAAACACAGTCATTATAAGACTGTGAAATCTACTGTGAATCTCAAAAGCACTAATGATCCAACAACCACTTGCACAGAGCTCACTCACACACACACACACACACACGCAGACACACACACAAACACACATAGACACTCAGGCAGTGAAGTGTCACCAGTGTTGGAAAACATTCCTGGGAATATATGTAATTATATGCCAAATGTCTGTTGTAATGCAGCCATGTTAAATTAATGAACTGCATGTTTATGCAAGGGAATAATTATATGCAGATGCTATGGAATGTATGAGTGATTACACGAGTAACATTGTGCTGATCCCATTATAATTATGGCTTTTCTCTTTTCCCCTATGTCGTTGGTTGTGTTGTGCCTTCATCGCGTAGGTAAGTGTCCTTTTTTTTAAAAAACTTCATCAGTAAAGTCTGTAAATGGATTAAAATAGCAAAGGAGGTCCATTTCACATCATTTATCATTTTAAAACCTCACATATGTATTCACAAAAAGATTAAGAACAGCAGAAGGAGAGCGAGAGAGAGAGCGTCCTAATCATATTGACCTCAGAATAAACTCAATGATTTGAGTTAATCTGCTCCTCTTCTCGGCTTTACAAACAGCCAACACAAAAGCAGATAAATCACAGCAAGGTCAGGTCCCATCATACTACTTCACATACACCCAGAGATCATGTGGGGGTCCCGGAAAGAAGACTATAAAACAAAATAAATTAACTGCGGGTGGAGGAATAACACGTCTTCTCTTTGTGTGTGAGTAAGGAAGGATTAGGTGAAAAGAAGGTAAGGAGAGAGGATGAAGATGAGTGAGCTCTGTGAAGGTTTCCTCTGATTGCCACAGAAGAATGTGCCTTTTCAGACGTTCTTCCCCCCGCGCTGCTTGTCCCTCTAAGGGCCCCGTAGCAGGCCTTATCTGAGGAACGTGCACGGCTACTCATCTTCTGACACGCTGGATACGCAGCACGCGCTGGGACACACACACTAACACTCACACACACACACACACACGCGCGCGGTTACTTACGAGCGCGTGTCTCCACATTATTCACACTAAATGCCTAAACGCTTCCGTGTCTGTGCACTTCAGAGGCGTACGGTTGAATGGTGCTGCGGTTTGACATTGAGAGTACATTGTGAGGATGTAAGAGTGGCTGTAAGGGACATTTGCGGGAGCTGCATTCGAGATAGCGCTGCCATGTGCCTCCGTGGATTAAGAATGTGTTGGATTTCGGCCACTTGTGGGTGAGTGAGATGTGAATGCGCACACGTGTCACGCTGATGATTGTATACGTCTGGATTTGATCAATTTTTAGTGACATCAGGGATGAACAGGGGGGGGAATCAAACGTCGTTGTCATGTCGAATGCCTGAAATATTCCCCTTCACCTCGATACCTCAACTACATGTTGAAATTACAAAGCAAACACCCACAGCCTCGAGAAATATTTGCCGAGCTACACACACGAGTACAATGTGGTGCATTTTTTCCAAATATGATTTGAATTCTTTAATTGTTGAATCTAAATTTTCTGCAATTTTTTATTTGAGGGCCCAATAAACTCTCCATAATGTTGCAATATAAGAGTATTGACTCGCAAAATACCTTCCCTAGAAAAAAAACATGTGTAACTTCCCAACGTTTGTTAACTTCTCCTCAGGTCATGAAAGCCCTCAAATTCCTCGTGTCACTGAGAGCGTGTACAGCATGTTAGGGACTCAGGCCGGTACAATATCAGCTGGGCCGTGCGTTGTTGTGTAAGTTTGTGGCCCTATTTTGCAGAAAGGTCATACGTCACTTTTGAAAAACTAGTTTTATTATCTAAAACCTTTTAGTTTATATTGAGTTTACTCTATGTAATGATGAATTACCACAACATATAGTATAGCTCGACAGGTCAATACGGTCACTTCTGCAAGTAAAACAAGAAAAGAAGCTTATTAATACATTGAACTCCGTTACAGACAGCGTCACATTCTGCTGTTATATCTGTCAAAAACCACTTTCATAAAATGATAATAAAAAGCAGGTTACAGCTCTGTTAAAACTGTGAAGCTATTTGCACATGGAATAGTTGTTTGTTTTTGTGCCCCTGCTGCTTACTGAGTCTTCATTTGATGAAGCAGCATGCTCTACTTGTGTTTGAAGTCAGCAATGTGAGAAGCTGTTTGTTTGTATCTCTGGAAATTTGAGGATTTGGTGCAACCACTTTTGCAGAAATGGAGGAGACCTTTATTTTGTAATGCTTTGTTTTGTTTTCACTGAAGTTGCTCAGGTTCCGTAAAAGAGGCACTAAAAGATGAAGTTGCTTTCAAAGAGTCACGTTCCTGTGACAATGGACCCTAAAATTGGACAATTTGGGGACGCTTTTTCAAAAAAAGAATACGAGAAGACTGAAGCCTCCACTTGCCATGCATACGTTAAAATGACGGATTACTAAATGCATATTTATTCATAACCATTCTTTCTTCGAGTGTAAAAGTATGAGAAATTGTGTGTGTGTGTGTGTGTTTTTAACGCTGCATTGCTGACCTTGCCTTTTGAGCAATCCCCCGTAGAGAGATCTTGCCCTAAACCCTTTCTCCCCCCCCAAAAAAAAATCAATAAGCTAATGGAGAATGCAGGACCATGGCTGTGTGTGTGTGTGTGTGTGTGTGTGTGTGTGTGTGTGTGTGTGTGTCAGTATGGTATTAGTGTCTCAAAGAGCGGGCTAGCCCTACTGGATATTGCCCCGCGGTGAAAAGGGGGATTTGGGAAATCTTAATAGCTGAATTTCCCCAATGCTTACAAGTCTTTTTTTTTTTTTTTTTTACCCTGTGAGGTGTGAAAAGAGCAAATAGCTAACCTTAGCTTTGCTGCAGTGGGAGTCACTAAACAAGACCACAAGAACCACCGCTCGTTCAGGCTCTGAAAGACACACACAGAGAAACACACACATTTAGTTTTCCTTTACAGTCAGCATGTTCTTGTGCTGGTGTGAAAAATGTGTGATTTGGTGCTTCTCCGCGAAGTCCTCGTCCTCTCTCACACACCCACCTCGACACCTTTGCTGAATTTTCTGCGCCGTATTAGATATTTGCTTTGTCCGACATCCTGGCAATAATGCACAAGCTTTGGGAATATTTCTGGAATTGGTTCTATCGCTCTTTTTCACCAGAGCTGACACATTATTTTGCCCTTCTCGCACTCTGTCTCTCCCCCTCTCCCTCTCCCACTGCCTCTCCAGCTCCTCTCCCTCCTTGGTTCATCTCCCCCAGGCTGGCGGAGAAGTTTGGTGCCCTTTCCCAGTGTCTGGGGTCCTGGTTTAGGACAGAGAATCAGTCACAGTTACACATATTAGATTAGAGAAGAGTGGAAACCAAATTGCCCTCTCCTCCTCCTCATCTTCCTCTCCTCTGCTCCCCCACATCCTCCCATTCCCAAAGGAGGTAGAGTGTCATTGTCCTCTACCTTTCTTTCCTCTCCTTTTTTTCCTCTCTACGTTTTTCCACCCGCATGTGTGTTTGACCTTATCGCCATGTGTTGGGGTTCCCGCAACCGACACATTATTGAAAGGAAATATTGCTGTTGGTTGAGATTTTTTGAGGTCAACAAGTCCGTAGTGTCTTTGTTTTCTTGGCTCGTCTGTCCTTTGATAATAACGAGTTTTAAATTAATTTACAGGTAATGGGGGGTGGCTTTTCCTTGAACTGCCAATCAAATATTGGATGACTTTGTCAGCTTTTTTATTTAGTTTTCAGCTGGCTTCAAATTTAGCTTCAGGTTCATTCTAAAAAGTCTCACATTAGTGTGAGTTTATTGTGTTACAGAGAGATCTTGGACTTTATGAGGACCTCCATCACTTCATCACTCCATTCTGCCATTTTTCTTCCTTCTGCTAATCACCCCATCTCACTAGGGAAATGGGAAGCTTGACTTTGACTTTTACCTCTAGATGTCTGTACCTGACACAAGGGCAGCGAGCCAGGATATTAACTCGCATAAATGTGCTTTTTTCCCTTTGATGTATTGCATACGCATACATTTTATCTGACTCACTTTTGTGTTGTGAATCTGTCATATTTAGAGCTCATCCTTTGAAATTTTGTTTTGATTATAGCCATTTATTAACCTAATAAACTATAAATATCAGCCGAGAGAATGGGTGGAAAGAGAGGGAGAACAGCAAGTCCTTCAGATGACTCCCACTGCTCTTCTTCCTCCACAAAGACAACTAATCCCATCATTAAGCTATCACAAGGAAAAGAAGGGGACACCCAACCACCCACACACACACACACACACACACACACACACACACACACACACATACGCATACACACATACGCAGATAAAGACCTTTGAGTTGTGACATAAAGACAATGAGTCTCATGCAAGAGCCACTCGTGCAAACAGATTTATTCATAAGTGGCACACACATGCAATTTAATTAAACTTGTAGCATTCACCAGTTTTCTCATATTCAGAATCAAGCTTTATTTAGCAATTTGGGAGCACATCTATTCACCTTAACAGTTTGCTTTATCAGATTCTAACCAGAAATGTGGGCTCAAAACGTGTGCGGCTTAGAAGATAAAAATGCTTGTGCATGAGTGACATTGGAAGTATAAGGCATGTAATATGTGTTTTTCAGTCAGTTAAAGATGTGTGTTAATGGGAACTCAGACGTCGGCTCCATCTGTTAAGTGTGAAAAGGGAGGAACTTTTGCTCTGAGTGGAGAAAGCGGCTCTCACTTTATTCGAGCGTGCGATGTGTTCCAGTGCGAGTACGTCAGGCCTATATATACACCTGCGTCTCCGTTTTCCTGTGTATTGTCTTGCTAAGTTTCAGATTTTCCGCCGTTGTCATGTCTTCTGATACAGTATCATCCATCTCCAGTTAAACTGCAGAATGCATTGGGACAGACTTTTGTTGTGGTTTTCCTTCCAGGTAATGGGATTTTCCTCTTTGTGTAGTTCTAATTTGTGAAGCCAAGGGCAGTATTGTATGGTCTGAGGGCTGTCCTAAGGCAATAGGCTTTGGCCTGTGGATTCTCCTGTTTGCTGTATTTTCTTGATTCTTGCTGCTTCAAAGCTTTGCAGTGATACAATCGACAGCAGTGGCCACTGGATTTCAGCTGATAATGGATTTTGGTGGCTCTTTATTTGGATTTGAATTAGAGGGGAACATTGGCCCAATCCTGTTCGGCACACATAAGCACAGATTTTTTGGGGTGTTTTGATAATGCTCTTACAGATGTCAGCGTGACAGTTTTGTTCCCCTTCACTTCAGTCGAACTATGGGAGTGTTTCATGCATAATGCAATGCAATATGTTTAAGCAAATTTACTTTTGATTTGGACCAAGTAGCACTTTTCATTTCTAGCTGCTGTGGTTTCATATTGGTAAAGTGTGTCATGTGTGTATCATGTGTCTTTGAGACTTATTGAATGGGCTGTAATCAGAGATGGATTTATCTGAAAGGGACGCCATGGCGTCAAGCCATGCCAAGGGCCCGTGAGAGAAGCATGCTGCATAAGAGGGTACGACGCCCCTCTCCACCCCATACTGTGCTTCATTGATCACAAGAAGATAGAGAGCAGAAGAAGAAGAAGAAGAAGAAAATGAGAGGGGGGATATTAGAGGCCTAATTATGGGATCTGATAATTTGCATCAAAGATAATGAAAGTCTTGGACAGTCTCCCAAATCTTTCCTGAGCAACCCCCACCCCCTTCCTCCTCTCTTTGCTCCTTTCTTTTCCTCGGCTTCTTTTCTTTTAATTTCATCCGGCATGCTGCCCCCCCCCTTCTCCACCTTCACATCAGCATTGAAATGCCAATACATCATTTTAAAGTAACACCTCAAAATGAAGTCATATTTCAGCATTTAGCCACAGCTATGAAAAGTGAACTTCTCGAATGTCCTTCCCTGGCCTAATGGACCTAGAAACCATTCAGCCATGAACATTATGCTAATGCTCGCTAAGCTCGCTCTCTCTGCCTCCTTTTGTGAGTGTCTGTCATTCTATTTAGCCTGATAAACAAGTCTGATTTTCAATTATCTCTATTCAAATGAGGCCTGCGGCACTATTTGCTTAGAGGCGTCCAATTTGTGTGTGTTTGTGTGTGTGTGCGTGCGTGCAAGCATATCCGCATGTGTGCATGTGTTTTTATGAGTGCAAGCATACATCTAACTGACAAGAGTGGTTCTCAGCCCTCTCCTTCTCTTTCCAAATTGCTTATTTATGCTATTTGTTTCTGTGTAGGTGTGTGTGTGTGTGTGTCTAGCGATGTGTTTCAGTAAGAATGTTTTCTGCATATGTGTAAACACAGTGTCCACCTGCGAGGGGATGCATTCAGGGTGTCCCTCGCTGGGTTTTATGGAGATGCTATAAAGATAAGAGGTGCGCGCTTGCTTTTTTCTTTTTTCTTTTACTATCTACTCATACCCGTGGGATTTCTCTCTTTGACATGCACATACAACCTAAAATCGTCGTACAAACAAACTAATAAACTGGTTATTGATCATGTGACATTACTGTGAGTCGGTCAGACAGACAGTCTGACCTAAATCAAACTGTCAGATAAGAGAAGGACAATTAAGGCAGAACATGATTCATCTTCCTTCCTCTCTCCCCATCTCTCTCATCCTCCTTTACCTCCGCCACCCTCCTCCCTCCCTCCCATCCCTCTCTGTCCTCTGTTTATGAATTCCCCTCGCTTGGCACGGCGGCCGATGGAGAAGTTTTTAGTATGCAGCCTCTCTCAAGGACAGAGCCTTGTTAGAAAGCCTATTGAGCTGTGGAGCGGGAGCTCGCTATAGCCCGGCAGTGGACTCTCTTTCTCTGCATCCCTCTCGCCCTCCCTCCTTCTCATTAATGATGTATTAGTTTATTAGGCGTTGGATATTGGGTCGGGGACCCTGCGACGGACTTCATCATGGCAGAGCTGTATGGAGAGGAAGCACGGGGAGGGGGAATGGGAGTAGGGAGGTAGAGGCGCATACAGATGTTCAAAGACTCACTGGCGCCCAGCACATGCTACACATACACATAAAATAAACATGCTCAAACATGATAACACATGCACACTTCTGTGTCAGTATTCATGAACACGGACTACTTACCCCTGTGTGATTTAGTTGGAGTGGCTGGAAAACAATGCCTGGATACATAGAGGCCCCTGGTCACCAAGAGACACAAGGTGATTTCCCATAATGCCGTTGTCGTCTGTATCGGGGATCCGTCATGCAAAGTGATGAGTGTCGGGCACTGAGGAGCAGTGATCACAGTTTGGTTACATTTGAAAATGCATAATGGAGCAGCTTCCTGTATAATTTATACAGTGTGATATTGAACTGTTACTAGCCTTTTCTTACATCCTCTCTTTCTTCTTTCCATCTTTTTTCCCTTTTTTCAATTTCAGTTTACTCCATTTTAAACCATAATTCATAGTAGTAAAAAAAAAAAATCGAATTAGCCCCCCGCAGTATTAGGTTAGATTTATCTTCCCCACATAATGATTTACATTATTCCTTATTTCAAATTCGTTGCATCTCCCTTTTTGTTCCTATTTTCTTCGACTTTTCTTCACGTCCTGGAGTTTTTTCCTCTTTTTACTTTCATCCTCCCTTCCTTCAAAAGTCCATCGTTCCTCCTTGTTTCCTTATCTCCCCCCGTTGTCCATCTCCTGCTCTCTTTTTTCTGCCCAGATGATTTTGTTTACCTACTTGTCATTGCTGGAGTGCTCTGTGAGTAGTGTATACACACACACACACACAGACATGAGCACACACACACACACACACACACACACACACGCACACACATAAATGTATAGTGTATACAGGAACACACATACACATTAGCACAGATCTCAGCCTCAGCTCTCCAGCTACAAAGTGCGCCTTGAAAGCCAGTCGGCCAGCCGGCCCATCACATCTTCCAGTCTTTAGACCCAGTGCTCTGGCTCACTCTTTGTCTCTTTCTCTCTCACACGCACACACACAACAGAGACACACTACCTCACCAGATTTTTATTTCTTAGTGCACTATCCCTGCTACAGCGCTGTCCTCCCTTGCGGGGGGAAGAAGAGTCGTATTTTAGACC
This sequence comes from Clinocottus analis, assembly GCF_023055335.1. Taxonomy (NCBI): domain Eukaryota; kingdom Metazoa; phylum Chordata; class Actinopteri; order Perciformes; family Cottidae; genus Clinocottus; species Clinocottus analis. Next base: position 5,193,083 of record NW_027175898.1, read on the forward strand.
TAAATGGAAAGCTGTGCACTTAGAGTTTGGCTTTGGCCTTCATCTTGATGCCAAGAGACGAGAGAAGCTCTCGCTAAGTGAAGAGAGTTGACCTTGTGCGTATGTGTGTGTGCGCATATCAAGATAATGCTGAGGGGTATGAATGCGGCTCTAATACTGGAAGGGAGCGTTTGTGGTTCACTGTAAACAACACAGTTTGCAAATATTTGTAACATCATAAGACCTTCTTTTCACTCCTGAAATGTCAAATTTTACCTTTTCTGCATGATAGGATGATTCATTTTGTGTTGACTTCAAATCACATTTTTACCTTAAGTCCATTGAGAGCCAGCACTATCCTCCAGGTGCAACAGGAAGGTCACACATTTGAATCCTAGAAAGTCTGATGGCAAAATGTATGAATAAAGCCCTGCTTTTGTGACAACTAGTGACAAAGTACCTTTGAGCAAGGTCTCTCAATCGTATCTGATTCACCATACTCCAAATTAAGGATACACACATATTCACTCAGTATAGTCATAGCAAAGAAATTGAAGATGGCATTGCAGACGAGAATGAAGTAATAGCCCTAAAAAGCTTTGCTGTGAAGAACATAATGTCCGCGCTAACTGACAGACACTTGTTTGTTCAAAGGCAGGTGATGGCTTGGAAAATGTGGGCTTGTAATCAGGATATGCTTCAGGGTGTTTCATCCTCTCCAAAGAAGTTCTTGACGAGTCCATGTTGACGTCATCAAAGCACATGTAGCAATAGGAATGCTCAAGGTGAACCTTGTTTGGCACTATCAGGTGCACCAAAGCAGAGGAATTATGAGTCAAGGACATCTAAGAGAATCCAACTCAATAAGTGAACATACCTGTGGAAGTGTACCGTTGGTGTTTAGGGCCTTTCATTTGGATTAACCAGCCGTTAATAGACCTTTTTTCACAGAAGAAATCTGCGTTGGTTTCAGGGTCTCGGCAATCTCCACTTTCATGGAACAAAGCGATCGTTACCGTTATTAGTAACACCTGTGTTTCATTCCAGTATTTCAAAAGTAATCCTGAATTTCAACACGAAAACTCTCACTTAACGTCCATGCTTCAGTGCACGCTATGAGCATGTCTAGCTGGCGCCGAGCGAGCAGGTTCGCCTTCCCCTAATAGGCTGCCCTCGGGCAAATATTTGGCAAACTTCATGCAGAGCAGAGCATTCAGGAAAAGTTTTGGTTTCATTGGAGCAGCGTGAAGTGTAAGTCAGTCAGTCAGGTGGAAGTTTGAACAGAAATGCCATTCAGAGAAATTATGTGTTACTGTCGTTCACCGTGTTCACTGTGACGGCTGCTGCTGTCAGCGCTTCTTTTTCACTCTCTGTGTCTGTCTCAGCACCTTTCTCTCCCTCTCTCGCTCTCCCTGACACTTAGTCACACAGAGACTGTCCGCTCGACCCTTGTGCAACAAGGTAATACCCTCCCTTTGTGCGCCACTCAGACACCTCACTGACTACACTCTGGAGGACACCGACAGAGCGAGCGCTCACATACACATGTACACACACACACACACACACTCGCTCCGACATACAGTCAAACATGGGCTCCCATAAAAGCATGCACACAAATACTTAACACATCTTTAATTGCATGACAGCTGTTGCTACATTCACGGATGTACTGGCTGCTCGTGAGCCATTTATTTCACACACCGAAAATATAAGGCGTGTGTGTTGTGCTTTAGTCGAGCTGTGCGCTGCCGCTGCTAGATTTGCACGCACCGCTCTCATCAAGTATTTACCGCCTATTCTTTGGAGAGGATGAATAGTAAATTGCTTCTGGTATTAAGGCGACAGTGTCTCTGTTTTCGCTTCGGAGGACTGTTCTCTATCTCCTCCGTCTTTCTTTTTTCTCTAATCAGACAAACATTGGGGTGAGGGGGAGTGTGTGAGTGAGTGTGTGTGTGTGTGTGTGGGAGGGAGGTGGTGGGGGTAGTGGCTCTTCTGCCTGAGTGTGTTGTGTCTCTTAATGTCCCCCCACACACACACACACACACCCAGTCTGTCTTTTATTTATTAGTATCCAGTGTGTGTCGTCCCTAGTCCCCCCTGAATATGCAATGAAAGCTGTGGGGTCACTGTTTCCTAGTCTTTTTCATAATCTCGTGTACAGAGAGAGAGAGAGAGAGAGAGAGAGAGAGAGAGAGAGAGAGAGAGAGAGAGAGAGAGAGAGAGAGAGGCCTTCTTTCTCTTCTCTCCGTCTCCTATTTCTCTCAGCAGAGATGCAGTTGCTTGCTGTCCATGCCAGGCAAGAGAGAAAAGAAAATGGCTTCCCTTCACATTGGAGCTGGAGCTTGTCTCTTTTCTTCTCGCTTTCTCTCACTCTGTTCCTCCCTCTCTTTTTAGTCAAAATAAAGGCTTTGTTCATGTGGAAGTGTTCATTTTAGACGGACGTGTTCAATAGCTGATAACCGCGATATTATATCGACGATTGTTAATGTAGTTTAGTTTTTTTCCAATTGGAAGTGTTCAACAACCTCTTGAGGGCAACAGCTGTCTCTTTAACTGCTAAATGCTCCGCTGTGTTACTACTAGCTAGTTGGTCACTTTGTCTGTTGGGCGCAGTATGTCACAATGACTCAAAAGACCTCTGTGAAGCTCTGAAGACCTGGAGGCCCTTCCTATTATATTACACATTTAGTCATTTCATCTGTTGTTAATCTGAGAATATTGATTTAAGCTGCCTTTAAACTGTGGCCGAACGGTCCAAATTAATTTACCCCGTGGTGCAAGCTAAACCACTTCCAGGTGTCGCATTAACAGCATTGACATGCAATGTTTATTCATGCATACAAGATAGGATCAGTAAATGGGGTGGAGGTGTATCATTGAGTCTATTGGTATACATTGTGATCAGATATTTTAGTATAAGCCACTTTACAAAGACAAGGCACGTCATTAAAGGCGGAAGTATGATTGTTTGTGGTTAATTGGCTCAGCGTAACGGTTTTCTGCAGGTAACGCGCTGTGATCTATTTTTGCAACAGTTAGTCGTTTGACCCTTAATGGCTGGAACCATTACCAACTTAAACGGCATTGAAATGCCTCAACCGTCTTATTTATTCATGTATGCACCGACTTGTGTTTCATTACCGCTGTTGTTTACTTGCATGGCCAGAGGTGGCAAATGATAAAGATCTTTTATGAGAGCGCAACCTCTTTCTACACACACACACAGACACACACTTCCCTATTTTACCCTCTCCCTTATCTCTTGGTTTATCTGTCCATCTATAATTCTTTCATTCCCCCCGTGGTCTTGTCTTCTTTCTGTTTCTTTATCACATTTTCTTAGCTTCTCTCGCTTTTTACTTTCTGTCCTCCATCTTTCCTCTTCCCTCTGTTCCATCCACCTTTCTCTGACTTTTTCATTGCAATCTATCTACCTCCTCTCTATTCTGTCCACCCTTGGAGACCACAGAGGCAATAACCAGAGCTGTGAGAGGGTCAGCATGTGTAACCTGTGTGGTGTGTGCGTGTGTGTGCGCGTGTGTGTGTGTGTGTGTGTGTGTGTGTGTACATTGTAACTGCGAGTATGAAATGTGTCCTCCCATCAAACCATTGAGGCCAAGGCCGGTTGTGCAGGCTTAAAGTGTAGGAATGGGGAAATGGTCTTGACCTCCTCGTACAGGTCATGTACATGAGGCGTTTGTAAGATGCATGGAGCGCAAGGCCGCAGCTGCAAAAGGACCACGCTCCCTCATAATTCCCGTTGACAATAGAGAACTGCTAAAAGGAAGGTCTGAGCGGGTTTCATACGTTCGAGGGTCAAAAACTTAATTCAAGTCACCGGATAAAAACAGAGGGATTGAGAAAAATAGTCCTGAGGTTTTCAGACACCTGTTAGCCAATACTATTCTCATTCTTTGTATTCATGCTTCACAGCAGCCTTGGATTCCACTTAAATTCTCAGTATTAAATCAGTAATGGTATGTAGAATTGGTATTCGCTTGACTGTGGAAGGGGGTTTGGGGAAAAACAGGCGGAAATTGAAAATGAATGTGAACTGCATGATAGTCTGCCTCCCTTCCTCTCTCCTATTGTTCGCAAGTCTTTTGCCTGCCTCCCTTCCCATGTCACCATCGCTCTTCCTCCTCTCCCTTTCCTCCCCTCTGTCTCCCTCTCTCCAGAGAGATTTGACTCTAACTGGCCTTGGCGCCCGTAATGAAACCAAATCTATTTAAAGCCAAAAGCGATGCAAGTTTTAATTTCCTATTCCAGACTTAACCTTTTTGGCTGCGCTGCATTTTCACATCCACTTAATAACTTTTTACCCTCCACCCCTCCCCTTCAACTCTTTCATTCTCCCCATCACTCTCACTCTCTGTCGCTTCCTCTCCTCCATCAACCCCCCTCAATGCCCCCCACAACTCTCAACCCCTCCCCTCCCCCATTGCTCTGAGTGGCGAGGCCCAAGCTGCCTCTTCAAGGGCAATATCTGTCAAATGATTCCCCTGTGAAATTAAGACAGAGGCCATGAGAGAGGAGAGGGGGTACGGAAGAGGAGGAGGGCGAGAGAAGGGACTGGATGCACGAGGTGGAGGGTGAGCAGTTACAGGAAGGGGGTTATACAGTCAGGTGGAAACCCTTCGCTCCTCCCTTCGCTCACCAAACACAATCTCATCTGTGGGAGGGAAAAAAATAAAGCAGTTTAAAGATTGATCTGACGGCGAGTCTTTTTGTCGCCTTTTTACAGTACATGTTAAAAAAAGAAGAGGAACAAACTGGGAAATGAAAGTCTTGGGGAACAAATATGAGAGAGATGGGAGAGTCCTAACAAAAAGAGCCTTCCTCTTGTCTTTTAATGAGCGCGTCCTCGCGCTGTGTGAAGATGCCTTCTCTTGTGATGTTGTGTTTACACAAAATGGTTGAATTGAAACTGATCGTGTTAAGTGATTTACTACAAGCCTCACATAGTAATCCCCTGTCAAAAAAAATATCCCATTATAAATGTTTGGAAGCATACTCTGCAAATCTGAGAGTCTGAGAATATCTTTGGTAATATGAACATAAAGTATCCATAAACGCTCTGCTGAGATCACACACAGGTCCATATGAGGATATTAGAGGAATATGATAGTGATTATAATATGGCGATTACACTTGCTCAGTGTTTCTACTGTCCGTGTGGTTGGTAGTAATAACGGTCCATGTCAGCAGAGTGAATCACATTATGAAACAATCAGCAATGTTGGCTGATCCTGAACACACCTCTCTTCTGCTGTTTGGAGGTTGATCACAAGCTCTTCTAGCACAGCGCCATCTCCTGTCCAACTCCACTATTACACCCGGGGAACAATGGCCCTCTGACGACTAAAACCTACGTCTACACTTCACCACAGCAGCTCATGCGGAAAACAGACACTTTTCTCTTACTGTTCTCAGATAAACATTAACCTTTTTTTTTTCTTTCTTAGACCTGCTTTGCATTTATACACATAATGAACTGCTTACATCTAATTATTCAATCTCTCAATTATCAGAGCTGATAGCCTCACAGCGCAGCTCGAGAGCTTAAATTTACAGCCCTATTCCGTAAATGTCTAAAATGAAATTAACTTTTTACAAGGTGTCATCTGTGGCTTTTAAGTGGTGAAATTGAAGCCTCCCTTCCCTGCACACACACACACACATGCAGCTCATAATGAGAAGCCATTATTAGGCCGTGATTGGAGCCAGGGTGCTGATATTAAAAGTGGCAGGAGAGGCAATATCACCTCAGTGTCTAATACGCTAGTAGATATGTCATATATTTTAAGACAGCTGCTCTGCTATTTATAATTAATAGCAATTTTAGTCCCAGCAAAAATTGGAAGACAGCTAACAGAGGGATCTTGTTCTATTAAGTGCAGATTCAGAATCAATGTCAAAGTGACATTGTGCAGTTTTTGAGTGGGTGGTCCAGACTCTACAGGGCTTATATAAACACAAAGCCCATATGGTGTTATGTGTGTCGTGCATGGAAGACGGTGTCTCTTTGATTCTGTGTAAAAATAACGCCGGTACAAACAAACAAAAAAAAAAGCAATGAAGTTGGCCTCTAAAGACACATGAATAAAAATAATCTGTCTTTATTCTCATGCCTCACAGTCATAAATCACTCCCTCCCAAATGACAGCCTCATACACAGCATATCAGTGTGGCAAATGGCTCTATCTTATAATAGCAATGTAGCACATAGCAATATTATCTGCTGTGGAGTATTGTAGTGCATGTGTCTCAGCGCTGTGCCCTGGAGCGCTAGCCAGATTACACTGGCCCAGCGACAGTCTTATAATAAGACTCGCCCATTAAATCATATCAGCACTGCTTTTTATAGGCCAACACCTCAGCTACGACACTATGAAACTGTCTATCACACAAAAATGTGCGTGTCTGAATGTGTGTGTGCGTGAGGCATAGATACTGTGTGAACGAAGCAGACTGTCTGGGAGGAGACGCGTGTGTGTTTTACCAAACGTTGAGCTGCTCGCTGCAGCATCTGACAACGTTTCATCTACTCCTGTTATTAGATCAGCCTCGCGCCGCTGTCACCTCTCCTTTCCCTGTGCTTACATCACACACACACTCACGCACACACACACACACACACGCCCTCGCGCACACATAGACGGGCGACCATTGGCTCACGAGCCCGGCGAGGACGTTCTGGTTGGTGAGCTGGTCTCTGTTCCGTCGGGCCGGGTAGGGGGAGGGCATCCAGGACGGCTCTCCATCTCAGATCGCGGTGTGAATATGTAAACTGGAAGGCTGACTGATATGAATGGTGAATCTGAATGAGCATATTCATAGCCGGTATTAAGATGCCTTCTGAAGATTTCATTTGATGCTTCAGCTGTCGTGTGCCACATATCGGTCTCTTTCGTCCTTATCGCTGCGAATGGTTCGCTCGGGGATGCCGAAGGTTTCACGAGAAAAAAAAACAAACTCTGGGATCACATCATGCAGCGGGCTGAATTACTGACGAATTAAAAGGCTTTCTGGCTTCAAGAGAGAAACTAAAATCTGACATGACAGCAAGCGTAGCGCTGCAGCGAGAGTATATTTGTGCAGAAAAGTTTTGTCTTCCTAAAAACATAATTGTTTCCAATGGCCTAAGGGCCTGGTGTGGAAATGAATTTGTTAAATGTGTTTTTATGAAAAATTGGTAATTAGATGTGTCAACAAATGTTGTACCTTCCAAAATAACCTTTTTTTGGAATCTGTGGATTTTTGCCTAAATTGAGCACTGAAAATAAACACAACCAAATTAGGTAATTGTCAGTGTTGTTCATGTTTGATTTGATGGACTAGTTTCCGACTAACAGGACTAACAGTGCACCTCAAGATCAGTAGATTTGAATATGTGGTTTTGTTTTAACAAACCTCCCCTTGTCACATACTGTGCTGTAAGTAGTGTTCTGTCTTTAGTCACCGCAGCTTCCCAAGCAGAGCTGTCATGTCATATTTGTCATCTTTGACGGATGACGTCTGCGTCTAGCAAGGAAGAGTTAAAGAACCGATCCCGCGGAAGACATGGCAGAGCTGCTCAAATTCTTTTGGACAAAGCAGATTGACGTGTTTTTGTTCCTCGCACTTTATTCGCTGCCCTCTGAGGATCGGTTTTCTGTTCGGTTGCATGTCTGACGTGGCTTGCTCGATTGCGGCAGTGGAGCAGTGAAGTTAATTCAAAGGGTGTATGTGTGTTGCTTCTTTTTTTTTTTTATTTTATTCTGACAGCTTTGTGATTTCTTTCCATATCCTGAAATTTTAGATGCGCTTGTGTTGTCACTTTTCATGACATTTCTCCATGTCTCACTTTGGTACTTCTTTAAAATGTAGAATCTGAATTCTTCTGTAAATGTATGTACAGCACTCGCAGTGAAATTGCAATGCGAATGCATTTTAATGTGTATTAGTTTGCAAATCATATATCTGAGCGTACTCTTTAATTGTCTGTAATTGTTAAGATGCTGCTCAGTCAGTTTCACACAGTGGGATCCAAATGAAATGTGTAAATGCATCGTTACTCACACTTCCTGCTCATGCACCAGCCAATGCACACTCCTTGCCTGTCATGTACACACACAGACCAGCACCACACATTAATACTGCACGCACACAAATGTACAGACAAAATCAACTGATGGACAGGAAGAGAAACAGAAACTCAAACATAAATTCTGACGCTGCAGCATGCTGCACATACAAAGTAATGTAGTATCCACACGTAGGTGAACAGAAGACAGGCTGACGGGCACAAACACACACACACACACACAGCCACACACAGCATCCCAAGGCCTCTCCACGTCTCGCTTAATCCAAGCCGTCAGTCAGTGCTCGGGGGCCTGGATGCTGCCGTTTGATTGTAATTGCAAAAACCGGAGGCAGACAAGGGAGAGCCAGGGATGTCAATAGACAGGTGGAGGGACGGAGGGATGGATTCCTCCTGCCCACCCACAAGTCCCTGCTCAGCACGCTATGTGACTTTGTGTCAGCAGTTTGTCTTGTGCATAGCTAATGACGGCTCGATGGAGGGGTGGGCTGGAGTCTGCTGCCGCTGCTCTCGTTCAATCTCTCTGCCTCTCCGTCCTCTGGTCTGCGGCTGAATTCCTGACAAATGAGATTTTGCCTGAGGTGGATGGACGGATGGCATGTGGAGCAAGGCCTCTGTCTGTTTGTTAAGAAATCTCACCAGCCGTAAAGAACCCGGAGGTTTTTCTCCTCCTCGCCGCCCCATTCTTCCCTCCTCCGCTCCGTTCACTCTGTCTCTCTCTTCCTGCAGCGCCGTCTGTCTCCTCATTTAAGATGGAGGCCGGAATAACTCCCAGTGAATTGTTTTAATGAAGAAACAGAGGGAGTTGGAGGGAGGGGAGGAGGAGAAGGAGAAAGAGAGAGGGAGATCGGGGAGGAGGAGGAGAGGGCAAGGGCATCCAGGAACACTGAACAGCAAGAAATTGGAGGGATGAAAAAGAAAACACAGTCGATGGAGAGGGTTTGAAATGAAAAAAGAAAACAGCTTCTCCAATTAAGGAGAAGTTTTTTTTTTTATTTTGTTTTGTTTCATTGGTCATGGACAGTCAGTCACACTTGCTTTTGTTGAGTGTGTGATGAATTACACCCCTCCTATCCTTCTCCACTGCCTTTGTTGTGGTGAAGCTCCAGCCGTTTGTACCTCCTACAATATTTTGCGCTGTGAATTCTCCGTGCCTGTTTACCAACCAAGGTTCTTTTGAACTGGAATAGAGAAATGGCTTTTTGAAAAGTCTCTTTGATGGTGAGCCCAATTTGTTTTCACCGCTAAAAAGTTTGTTTGAACGCTCTGAAATGTGGGCTGACGCCGAGGCCCGTCCTGAGAGGGCTGCTGCCGAGCTGCGTGCCTCTTTCAGTGCATGTGCGTGTTTAAGCTAGCTTGTATGATTCGATTACCCTGAAATGAGAATCATATTGTCTCTTTATTGTTCCATCAGCACACTGTCTTTCTATTTCACTAATGATATAGTAATTACAATTTGTTCAAACAGCCACAAATGTGTGGAATAATGATGTCATATTTAAACGGAAAACTGTAGTTACAGGGACGTTTGTTTTTCTGCTACACGGACCTATTCTGCTGGAAGGTCAGAGGTCGGGGTCAGCTCCAGATGTTACCTTCATCAGAGGATGATAGCAAACACGAGCAATTCTCTAGGAGCTGCCAATTGATGTCATACATGATTTCACATTTTGATTCAACATGAATATTTGCACATTAATACGTGTTGTAAAAAGGATGATTAACAACAAGCAGAACACAATACACTCTTCTTTACATGTTTGCTTGATGGGCTTTTGAATATATATATATATATATATATATATATATATATATATATATATATATATATATATATATATATATATATATATATATATATATTTGAATGCATTTTAAAGAGTGTAGAGGACAGATCATAAGTATTGGTGTCTTACTATGGTAGTTCGAAAAATAAATGAGGAAAAAGAGAATTAGCTGGTTGCTCCCCACCACTCTGTGTTTCCTCCGACACAGGGATCATCTGATAGGCGCCTAGCGGTCCGTTATACAGCTTCTGGGTTGAATAATTAATTACCAGGTACTCTGGACCCATTTCATTTCAGATGCTTCAGGAGAAATAACTTCATGCATCATCCATATGAAAGCTCGATTCACAGTCAGGCGTTAATTCTTCTCTTAGGATACACAGATCACAACCAGATATCTCTCAGAATTCCACCAATCACATTATCGATCAGCGGCGGGGGCTGATGGATTACCGCGGCGGACGCACTGACAGGCGGCACATCCAATGGGGCAAGAGTTTTGCATCACCCCGATCAAACCAGACTCGCCCCACTCGCCTGCCCTCCCTTCTTTTGATCAGAGTCATTTTGACAGTGATGCATAAGTCTCTGCAGCACAGGGCTGGCTGGCTGGCAGGAAATGCCACAGATCCCCGAGAGCAGAGGGATGGCGGATTAAACAGAGAAAGACACCCCCTTTAAAAAAAGGAACTAAGAAGGAAATCAATGTTTTCTCCCTCTGGGGACAGGGAGAGGTGTTTAAGGATGCTGCCACTCTTGTATTTTCTGTAGTCTTTTGTCTTCAAAAGAAGCTTTTTTTGTCTGTGTTTGAACTCCTGTTTTGTCTCAGGTACGCTGGCCTGCCCCTCACCTGCAATAGACTAAAGTCCTATGTGGAGGTTGAATCGAAACAAATCATCACTATCATCCCCCGTGCCACCCTCGCCTCGCTCCACCCGCCCTCCTTCCAAGTTATAACTTCCTTTCTTTATTTCTTGCCACTTCTATCAAGGAGAAGTGAATGGCGCACGTTTCATCTCTCCAAAACGACGGTGGGCCTGAAACACCACAGACTGGCTAACATTGAACTGGATTGGGTAGAATAAATACAAAGGCAAGAGGGAAAAGAAAGCAGCTGGGGAAACACAAAAGGATGGAGCTGCAGATGGGAACTAACCTTGCCTGTGTTTCTCTGATGTTCCTTTACACACACACACACACACACACACACACACACACACACACACACCGCACCCATTACTGTCATCCCCTCTTTCTTTCTTTTTCTTTCTCAAGTCATCCTTTTTTTTTGTCATGTTCAGAGGACAGCACCAAAGCATCTGAGGAATGGGAGGTTACAGTGTATTAAAGGAAATGTTGTTTCACAAAAATGGTCGTTCCCCTTTCAGCAGGAAATACAGAGGCTATGCAGCTCCTGCACTTCAAAGCTGCCCGGAAAACTTCCCATGAAACGACTTTGATTGTCTGCATCTAAAGGGGACAAGCAGGGGATTTTCCCACTGGTGTCTCTCAGCGCAGTCTTTCTCACATTGTTCTTGGCTGTTGGGTTAAAGGAATAGTATGAATTCAATCCGAATTGCAGGCAGGCAAAAAAACATGTTGCTGCACAATCATGTTTGCTGAGAGTGAATCCACAATTTTGAAAGGAACTTGGAGCAGTGCTCTGCATGTGAATAATTCATTCCTACGTTTACAAAAGAAATCTGATAAATTTGCCATATGCACAGACTTCACCAATCCACCAATTCCTGGCATGAAAAATGTATTATTGACATTGGTGATCTTGAACCCATGAATCTCGCTTACAAAGCAGCGACACTGAAGAGGATGTCATTATTCATGTTTTTTAAATGGGGAGCAATTAACATTTGATAACATTTGAGGATGAATGGCTTCCTGGAATGAAACCCGTCATTCGTGTTTCAGTTTTTACGCCATTAAAAGTCCTTTACTGACCCATTTTGATGAAAGATATCACATAGAAATAATGTGCTGGAGGCAAATAGACTGAGGAAGCCACTACGTGCGAATTATCGAGGAGAAGGGGCAGCGGAGAGGAGCAGGACAGCGAGCATTAGCGGAAACCAGAGAGAAGTTAGACTGGTTGTTTGGACTTGTTAGTTTGAAGTGAAGAGGCTGCAGTCGGGTGGACTGTCTCCCTAACACACATACACACACATACATACAACCCCACACACAACCTCTCCCCCCTCACTCCTCCAATGGCCCTGTCGGTGTGCCAGGGCGGGTGATTACCGACGCTCTCCCCCAATTATGGGCTGATTATTCCGCCGCGCTCTAATTGACTGGGGAGATATGCAAATGGCTGTCATTTGGGATGATAAAGGATGCGGGTGCTGGATGCCCCCTGCATTATTTAGCCTCGGCTGTACGCAGCGTGAAGGATGTGGCGTGCGCTTTAATTGCTGAGGAGAGAGAGGTTAAGCTGAACGAGCAGCTGAATTAGAAATGAGGAATTTGGGCCCTTTATTTATTTCTTTATTTTGCTCCTCTCCTTCCATCTCCCTCTTTCTCGCACACACACACATATATCTGCACACTCTCTAACACTCCATGCCATGCGTGATTTTTTTCAGTTCTCTCTTGGGTGAGTGGAGAGGCGGAGGGGAGGGGTGGGGGGTGGATGGCAGGATGTCATGCTAGAATGCCATAAATAAAAACATTAGTGGTACCAATACGTGCAGAACATTTAGTGTGTGTGTGTGTGTGTGTGTGTGTGTGTGTGTGTGTGTGTGTGTGTGTGTGTGTGTGTGTGTGTGTGTGTGTGTGTGTGTGTGTGTGTTGCTGTAAAGGGAGGCGGTGAGTGGTCGGCTTGTGCATTAAAAACGAAAGTGTGAAGAACCTTTGTGGACTAATGAAAAAAAAGGTTTCAACAGCTCAAACAATAAGCAGGCTGAGCCTGTCTCCTCTGCCTCTGTAAAGCTGCCGTTTGAAATGAAAGCAAATTTAAATACACACTTCTAGGCCGAATACCAATGACCTAACTCAACTGTGTGAAAGGTCCACGTCGTGGGCGGGTGGAGATGGAGTGTGTGGCATCTTCTACTTCAATACCTGGGCGCACAAAGAGGGTCGACCTCCATCTTTATTTAGCCACTTAAATGAGGTTGTTGGTTGTTTGAGACACTTTGCCGTCATTGTTGTTGACGCAAAAGACAGTGGGTGGGAGGTGGTGGGGGGCATTAAGTGAATAGCCCACTGGCTAAGTACTCCTCGCTGCCACAGCTTGGCATATTATCAGGGGGAATCGGAGTGAAACTCAACACTAATCCCGCCGGTTTGGAGACAGCAGTGCCAGATTTGAGCGTCTTTAACAGCTTAGGGGTAATAGGGCCTCAAATGTCCCTTTCAATGTGGCCCGCCCCATATCTCCACATTATGAGAGGCTTAAGAGATGGGGCAGTTATCACTCAGTGAGCCCCTATCTTACAACAAGCAATAATCGCTAATGCATTGGAGTCACTGTTACTATTATCACCAGATTTAATGAATCTTTTGGAATCCTCAGTCAGGTGTCCACACGACAGTTTGACCCTCGCGTCTGGCTCCAGGACGGCTCCGAGTTTTTCCCGCTCAGCGTGCCGGGGCTGTAAAAAAAAAAAATAGGGAGAGCTTTCTTTTCCTCTTATCGAGATGTTGCGGTATTATCAGGAGATTGTCTGGGCTTTGTGAAATGTGCATAAGCAGAAATGAAAAGAAAAGCACAATTGCTTTTCAGTGCCGCTGTGGCTCTCCTCTGCGCAACTTTGGGAAGCCCTGAACAGTTTGTTCTTCGGCTGCTTTTGTTCCAGAGAACATAAACAGAGACCGAGCAAAAGAGGCTGTCTTCAACAATGTAGCCAAATAGTGAGGAGTGTTTTTCAAATCACAAAATAGTTCCTCTGTAATCACGAACCGCTGCTTGTTCAAACCAGCATTCTGCTCACTAACACAGTGTTTCCCGGGAACACTGACGACATGCAATTATTTCTCTGCGCAGTATACAGCCACTGTTCATTTTTATGCTTACACTGTGTCTACACAGGAGGTGTGTGTAGCGCGCATTAGCAGAGCAGCAGCGAATACACCGCAGAAGTAGTTTGGGTTTTGATTGCTGCTCAGACCCCCTTCAGTGAAAATGTGTGCTCCTAAAGCACTGAGAAGGCTTTTCTGTGCTTCAAACTAAAGATTGGCCAGATGTGTTACAGTAGTAAAGGTATGAACTTCTCAAACTCAAACCATCACAAGAGCACCTGCCATCATCTCTTTTGGCTCGTACGAGTGCAACACTGTGCACGGCTTCGAGGAGCGACTATCTAAAAGTACCACTACCGTTCACTGCAACTGCTGCCACTAGCTTACAGCTCTGCGTTGGCTCTTCTCACCTGTGGCTGTTTTAACTTAAGCGTGAGACAATTGGAAACTTTAAGCACTCGAGATCGGATCATTCATCATCCAGGCTCGTGACACAACAAAGATGTGCATGGGTTGGCATGCTAGCATAATTGAGTGCCTGCTGGGTGCTCCGCCTGAGGCCCACATGGGTTTTTCTGGCGAGCCTTAGGCATGCCAAACATCTCCCCTTGGTTTGCAAAGAGTGCCCTTGCCTGTACTTGGAGTCTCTCTGAGTGAAATCCTCAGTGAGGGGAGGAGGCACAAGGCAAAGACCCTCAGGAGGTGGCAGAGACTCTGCTCGAGAACTCTTATCTCCACACACACAAGCTCATACATATACATATCCCGGTTCGCAGACAAACACTCACAATATCTAGCAAAAGGCATGTTCGCACATTCCTATATAGAATTATATAAAGCCGCACTGAGCACTGGGAAGCACATTTTGATGAGCATTTTATAGTGTAGCGCTTAAATCGTCATAATTCCTATCAATTCTCATCATCATCATCGCCAATTATCATCATCATTCCAGCCTTGGCAGACATTCCAGCTGATTGACATCAAAAAAAGAAATTATGGTGGGGGTGTTGTGTTAAATCTCCTTCCTCTAAGTCTCTCTCTCCTTCTCAGTTCTCTTCTTCTCTCTGTACTTAATAGCACTTAGTGAAGGGAATTACAGTTGGTGCTCTACATGGGGCATCGCATTAAAACCCTCTCTTACACATACACACTCGCACGCGTGCAGCAGTCCATTTGGATTCATTTGCATGGCATTTCATTTGGATTTCGCCTCAATCGACGGTTTGGGGAGAGGATAAAAAAGCATCTTTGTGTAATAGCATTTCCTCTTAGTCTCCAGTGCGTCATAAAGACAGAAAACACAGCGGCTGGAGCCGATAAATGATTGCAGTGCTACCATGAGCAGACCTGTCCCTCAGGCCTACAAACGATAGCTGTTTGAGTTAATTACAGTTTACATCATCATATTTACCCAGAGAAGTGAAACAGAGATTAAAACTCCCCCCTGAGCCCACCGAGGTGTTATTTCTGTCTATACTGTACCACCGTGAAGTGGAGTATAATCGTCGCTATGTGTACCATTGTGAGAGATTTATCTCTTGACCTGTGAAAACACAGTTCCTGTATGGATACATATACACACCGTAAAAAAACATCAATGCTGTGTGAAAGTCTTCATAGAAAAGAAGCTCGAAAGCACGTTCACATTTTGTTAAAGTCTGTCTGCTGACCTGCCTCTACGTTGGGAACATTGAAAGAGTTTTTGGTCGTCGTAATCGTTCTTCCTCGACATTCAGGCTGTGAGGAGCTCCTTTCCTAATGCAGTTTCAATCCAGGGGATGGGGAATAAAAACCTCTAAACTATTTTATTTTGGTCACTTCCAAATGATAAATACATTTGTTCTCACTTATCTCGATGCAAACATTTGGGCTTTATTCGCCCTGCCTTTTAGATACCTGTCTCTGTGAATTCTGCAGCAAGCAATTTCCTCTGTGGTGCCCACAACATTGCAAAAGGACATTTTAAAAATTCAACAGCAACATGGATTGTCCAGAAATGGAAATAGTCCATGTGAAAACTGTTGACAGCTGTTCTGTGATTATCCAGAGTAATAGGAGCACAGTTTGAAAGATGTTGCTTTTGAATTTTTTAAATGTCATTTTTCAGTTCTGTGAGCATAACAAACACATTTCACTTACCTCCATCTCAGGCAGAGACAGATATCTCATGACTTAGACAATTGAACCCAACCAAGTTTGCTATTAGTACATTTTTTGTTATTTTACAGTAAGATTTTCCCATGCACCCGCTAATGCTACTATCAATTATATTTCTTGTGCCAGAGATAGTTCTCAGCTGACATTTTTTAACTGGTAATTAAATAAATTAAACATATCAATCATACTTGTAGGTGATAATTGGCATCAACTTTAAAATCCGTATTATAAAGTCTGTCTTTTGGTTTCGGAGGGAGGTTGTTTTTGAGTGATACCGCTCACAGTGTCCAGTTGCTCTGTTCGGGTTTGTGTTTCAAGCTCTAGTTAGCTGGTTAGCCATCTGGTGCAGAGCCCTCAGCCATACTATCCCTCTGACTGGGGCAGACAGAAAAATAGATAATCGATGTGAGAGAGAAAGAGAGTGTGTGGATGAGAGAGAGAGAGAGAGAGAGAGAGAGAGAGAGAGAGAGAGAGAGAGAGAGAGAGAGAGAGAGAGGAAAGTAGCTACTTTCTCCAGTCGCTCTCCTTTCCTGTAGCTCACAGGAAGCTGCGGCTATTGGCTCCTCCCTGTCTAGACAGAGAACCACTTTCACACACACACACACTCTCTCACACACACGCTTGGTGCCGACTACCTTTGCAACTTTGATTAATTCCCAGTGTGCGCGGTGAGAGGACTCAACATCGGTCCCTTGGTCAGGGGAAAAAGGCCCACAGTCTCCTGGATGTGACAGCTCCGTGCTTCACACTGATGCCTTATACCCTGCTGGGGTGTGTGTGGGTGTGTGAGACTGAGAGTAGGTCAGTAGTATGAGTGAGGGACGAGATGGGGAATGTGTGTGTGTGTGTGTGTGTGTGTGTGTGTGTGTGTGTGTGTGTGTGTGTGTGTGTGTGTGTGTGTGTGTGTGTGTGTGTGTGTGCGTGTGTGTGTGTGTGTGGCTTCATCTGTCCCCTCGGCTGCATCAGTGCTCAAGCATGTCTCGCTGTGACAGCCCAGCAGCCTGTATGCCTGTCACACACACACACACACACACACACACACACACACACACACACATAAACAGAGGCCCACTAAACGAGAGAGTGCAGGCAGGAGCCAACACCAGCGAGGTGAAGGGTCACGAGCGACTGCCTCCCCACCGTAGTGTGAAATGTGTGCATGGCAGTCTCGGCCCATTATGTACATATATAAGACTGTATGTGTGTCTGTCTTGAGGCAGGCGGGGGGCATCTCAAAGTAACTGGTTATTATCACCTCAATATTTTTCTTATTATGACAATTACATGCTCGAGGAGCGAATTAAGTGATACAGGACGCCAAGCGGGAGTGGTTGACAGCTATTTGGAGACTCAATGCACAGAGCAATTTGCAGCCCGGAGCCAAACAAATTGGATTTGGGCCACTTTGGATTGGGGCCCCAGATTGTTGGGCGTTTGGATCCCCCGACCGCATGCCTGCCTGGCTGGCTGGCTTCGATTCTTTACACATGACTATGTAGCAGACTGTTAGCCAGGTACCACAATACTCCGTGGCCCTTGACAGGGATTAAGTGTACGTGTGGAGGGAGGTGTTTGTGTTGATAAATGCATCTTACTGTATGTGTGTTGTGAAATGACTTTTTTTTTTTACGGTGCAAGGTTTCAGTAACCATAAGTTATAACTGTGGGTTTATTGGGTATTTACAATTGACATTTTTATAGTCTACGGGTGGTACACCTTTACACCCTTTCATGTTACTTTAGTGCTACTACTTTTTTGGTCTTGGGCCACATAGTTGTGCTCAAGTGTGTGTATAATCCAAATGAGCCTCTAAACGAATTACTGGTACACATTTTCCCACCCCTAAACTGCCACTGGAAAAGCTGGCAGCAACACCCAATTAGGTGAAATGCAATTACTCCCATCCATTCACACAATTAGCCTCCGGGTTAACAACCTAGCTGTACATTGGGCTAGCTCTCGGTGTTTTGGAAAAGCCATCGCCATGGTTACACCGGCTCCCACTGTGTCAAATGGCATGCACCGAGGGCCGCAGGTCGATTGCAAAAAGAAACAATCAGCCCTATTGGTTCAGGCAGCACATTACATCACTCAGCTCGGAGTACCGGGTGACTTGATTGGCTGAGACAGGGAGTGGGCCCACGGGTGAGAAAGAGAGAGGAAGGGAAAGCGGAAAGCAAAATCCCTGCGTCGAGCGAGGGAAGATAACACCAGGCGACAGACTGGCAGGCTGGCAGAGCGGGTGGGCACTCACAGCGGCATGATGGAAAACAAAGGCTTTGTGTGTCACTGCAGAGATCGCATTAACCAAAACAAGCAGCCATGGACCGACTGCCACACTGACTTGGTTGTCTGTTCCATAGACTAAGCCTCGCATGGATAGAGAGACATGGGGGACGCCTGTCTCACGTTTCATATGAAATAACATGGTGCTTGGGAAATGAGAAAAAGTACAGTTTTTTCGCCAGTGTCGACTTTGAATTGAACGTGTGACAGAGCTGCATAAATTCAAAACCAATGCCACATTTGTAGTCAAAGCCAATGCGTTCAAGATATGCAGGGTTTGCAAAAAGTGACTTGCATTCTTGTCTCGCCTGACTATGCATGTTGATATGAAAAAATGTGACAGCGGTGTGTATTTCTGTAGGTGTATCGCTGGGTTATTTGGATTTTGTGACCCATATAAGCACTTAGTGACACACACACACACAACCCCCCCCAAACACACACACAGGCAGATAGACACATATTATTCCGTGGTGACAGCGGTGGTTGCACAGGGCTCAGGTGGGACCGGGTCAACAGGCCTGATAGAGCAGGTAGGATCAGCTGGCATGCACCCGCAACGCTTCCCCTTCCTTCCCAAGCGGGCACCAGCCAGGAAACGGGGGTCACTTACAGGTGACTTCCCTCATATTCATCTACAGCTGGGGCACCGATGCTAGTCTGTGAATGTGTGTGTGTGTGTCTTGATGTGTGTGATGTGTAGTTCGGGGGCAGCAATCACATTGCATCACATCAAATCTGGTCTTCTACTCTCCCTTCCCTTTTTCATCATTGTTTTCTTACTTCTTTCATATATATATATATATATATATATATATATATATATATATATATATATATAAATATATATATATATATATATATATATATATATATATATATATATATATGCACACTACATTATACAGTATTTAGTCAGCAGTATTAGAGGGGATTCCCTGGTATCAATTCAGGAGGGGAAGTACCTACTTACACACAGACACACAGTTCTGCGCTCACCACAGGGACTGAAAACTGTAATATGAACTCACTCTTTGTCTGAATGAAAGCACATTACAATTCATTTTCACCAAAGCAGCCAGTGTACAGCAGTGTCTTCTTATGTGGGTAATGTTTTTGTTACACTGCCACCCCGACGACTGCAGAGGCTTCATCTCAGTGACTACAGAAGTCCACAAAAATGTCTGTTCATAAAATCACTGTTTGTGCTTGTGCAGAATGACTTTGAACCTGTTTTGCTGCTTGCAAGGCTTTTACCCATTATCACATCTGGTCTTTCAGTCAAGCGATCATATTTCAACCATGCTGAAATAGTTGAACTATAGTGATTTCTCATGATTATATTTACCAGGTAAATGTGTCTTTGCTTTGAGTTCACCTTTCAATTTGCCACCTGCTGCATGGCACTTCTCACCAAATGCTTGGGTGAGCTTCAGAAATACTCACCGTAAGTCCTTCCTTCTGTTCCAGGATCTGTCCGGCTCGATTGATGACCTCCCCACTGGGACGGAGGCCGGCCTGGGCTCAGCCGTCAGCGTCGGTGGCTCCTCCAGTAGCAGCAGCAGCAGCAGCCAGGGGGAGCAGGGAGGGGCCAGCAACCAGGGACAGTCCCCCTTCTCCCCTCACGCCTCCCCCCACCTCCCCAGCCAGAGGAGCGGACCCTCTCCCTCCCCCGTGGGCTCACCTGCAGGCTCCACTCAGTCCCAGCAGTCGCGATCCGGCTCTGGACCCATCTCCCCTGCCAGCGGACCCCCAGCCAACACCACCGCACCAGGTCAGGTTTCCATTCTTGCACATGCGTCTTGATAATCCAATTTTTTATCTTGATGACGATACCTTTATTAGTGGAATCACCAAATACAATAAAACCATACCTGACAAGAATCGCCGTAGGAACCGGTCACGACACTGCGTCTTACATCCTGCACCACCGTGTGAGGTTCACTGGGAACTTTGCAAAAATTGCTTTACAGCTTAAATGGAAATTGTTTTGTGCCACCAAACATGAGGCTGCTGTTCAAAAGCAAATGAGAAAACCATCACATTGCATACATACAGCATTCCCCAGCCAGTGATGTCAAATGAGTTGCATTGCCTTTGACAGATGATGAAAAAATAACTGCTGTGACATCACTGATTGGTGCGTGGCCGGAAGTTTTTGATGTGCTCTTTGAAAAGTAGAGCTGCGTTGAAGCAGGAATATTAGTAAACCGGTTGCTGCTTAAACACAGTTATCATACCTATATTTCTGCTTGACCTTTACATATATTTTGCCATTTAAAGACCTCAGCCTGATTTCATTTGTTTTTTTTAAAAAAAGTGCATTTAAAGAAGATTTAAAAAGGTCAAGTAGAAAACTGACCCTGATACAGAATAGGTACTCACTTCCACAAATAACATCATGCTAACATTTGTATGTATTGTGGTTGCAAGGATAAAGCTTTCACACCTTCCTATAACCAAACAGCAAAGAAATCAGATCAGGAAACAACGGGGTCACAGGAAGGAACCTGTGTTTCTTTGCCTAAATGAGTGTCTGGATTTCATATGATCACCAGTCATAATATTGTCATTGTTAATCTAGACACCGAGGTGCGCATTAAAAGGATTGCACAGCTTTTGCTATACCTGCACAAATAGGACAAAAAGAAACCGTGTAATGTTCAAAGCAGCCGCAAAAGGTGAAATGCACCCCTAACTGCGCTGCCAAGCAAATAGAGTCTCGGGGCTCCGGTGCTATTTGCACATATTCGATTTAAGTAATATGCATATATTTGGTGCAAAATTGGCCCTTTCTATGCAAATTACCCTCATTTCAAAAATAGTCAAATTCACAAAGATCAGCGCTAATAGCTACACGCAGTTACAGGGAAATTATTAGCGTCTTCAGAGAGTTGGCAGTAACTGAAGCACATTTGTACTGACGAACTGGAATATGAAATCCCAAATACGGTTTCTCTCGTTTAAACTGTTTGCCTGAAGTTTTGAGACCTCTGCACCTCGTCGGTCAGAACCTCGAGGCTCCCACATTTTATTTTTCTTTATTTCGTATCTGCCATTGTTCTGCCGACTGTGTTTTGGCATAAAAGCAACATTCACACTTTGCCACGTGGATATTTTCACTCAGCTGGAAAACGTTACGGCTGTGTTGATGCTGTAATATTATTGAATAGGGTTTGACCTCTTTTTAGAGCAGTCCAGATGACCCATAAAGGTGACAACATCCTGGTTTAATAGCATCTCTTTTCTCTCATCTCCAACTCACCGTATAATCCATCCCGATCAATTTTCATTCTGACAGTTTGGACAGAGGATGAAGCTGAGTGCACACAAAAGCAGAAGACCAAATAATATCAATCCAGCATGTCTAGACTTTGATATATCTGGTCCATTTAAAATCCTAATTCAGACCGCTGAAGAATATTACAGTTTAGTGCAGAGCACCTCATGTTTCATTCATTTTCTCCTCACAGTTTTTGTCCTTGCTTAGTTTTTGACTTGTTAAGTCCTCAATCACGGTGTTACACGAACACATCCCTCCATGGCAGTGTAATTTTGATAAATCCCATCTCCCCTGTGGATCGCAGGAGTATTTCCAACATTTATGTCCGGACAATATTTCCTCACACCTCTGAGTGTTAATGAATTGAGACTGACTGGTAGTGGAGGACTTCCCATCTGATTTGTTTCCTTATCTAAGATATGGCAGGCCAAACAAGACACCAACAGGATTATCAGACAATGCACGGTGTGTCTGTCTGTCTCCTGAGGCCACAGCAGAGCGCATAACCATTTAGATAAACATTGAGCATTATAAACGAGTGTGGATTTGATTTGCTTCCGACAGGCGGGTGTGGGTGCGTGAATGTGTGTGTGTGTGTGTGTGTGTGTGTGTGTGTGTGTGTGTGTGTGTACACACTGTTCTCGCCTGGCCTCCCCGTCATCGCACCACCTCTCTGCCCGACTGCGTGGCCAACCGGCGCATCAGCATGTCTCAGACCTGTCAGTCACTCTGACGAGGCGGGGCAAAATGTCTTGAGTGAGATCCTGACGCCAGCTCCTCCTCCTCCACTCCTCGAAGCCGCTTACCAGAGTGATTGACGCTAATGAAAAACTAGGACACTGGTTTTCCAGGCGCTGGTGCCAAGAATCATGACGAGAATCCGGAATGAGGCGGCAAAGACGGGAAGCGAAACCGATCGCTGGGACATGATTAATAAGAAAATATTTAAAAATATTCCCCATGCCAAATAAATGGTGATAAAGCGTAGAGCAGTGAGTAACATCTGGCATGTTTTAGCGGCTGTACTACAATCA
The DNA here is from genome assembly GCF_023055335.1 of Clinocottus analis. Classification (NCBI taxonomy): domain Eukaryota; kingdom Metazoa; phylum Chordata; class Actinopteri; order Perciformes; family Cottidae; genus Clinocottus; species Clinocottus analis. The sequence goes on from NW_027175898.1 coordinate 5,215,677, forward strand.
GTTTGAATTAGATCAAGGAGCAGCGCGCATAGGAGAGACACAGGAGAACTAATGTGGTTAGCACACATCTGATTACGAACGCTCCACTTTCTAACACTTCATCACAAGTTAGGACACTTTGGCTAATGTTGTCGTTTTAGTTTGGTACAAGTAAGTGAGGAGAGGAGGGGGCAGGAGAGTTGTGTGTGTGTGTGTGTGTGTGTGTGTGTGTGTGTGTGTGTGTGTGTGTGTGTGTGTGTGTGTGTGTGTGTGTTGTTTTTTTAGGGTTGTATCTTCCGCACTTCCACTTTATTACTTCCGCAGACATGTAAAAAAAAAAAAAACATGTTCTTTATTTTCCCATTCAACTGTGTGAACGACAGTGTCCTCTAAATAAACAAAATAAGGCAAACTTTAATTAGCTAATTAATTTGTGTGAAATACTTACGCCTGTTTTTATCTGCAATAGTTTCAACTCCAGTCAAGAAAAAGTCAAAACAACTGCAATGATGCATTCTGGTTCATTAAGACTGCTGTCACTGGAGAAATTAATTTCAGTTCTTCGATAATGCGTTCTGCACCTCCACTGCTATCAAAATCTGTTGTTTGTGTTGATCTGTCATTTATTTCTTCTTCTTTTTCTCCTGTTAAACTCCATTTTGGCTGTACTGTAAATGCTATGTGAGTTGTATAGGCAAATATACACATAAATACAAAGTATATACAAAGAAGACTTACAGTTACTCAATTCCTATTGTGTCTGAGTGTGGATTGTTCCTTTAAATACAAACAATCTGTATTCGTGGTGACAAAGTGTGTGTTTGAGTGTGTGTCCACCTGCATATGTCTGCAGACTTTGCACGCATGGTGTTGAGGTAAAAGGCATATTAAGATATGACAGTAAGTAAAACCAAATGTCATCACAAGCTTTTTAGAACCGGTAATTATGTATAAAACGATGCGTTTATATATGTTGTACGTGTCAGTCTGTCACTGGTCAGCCTCACTTGGTGAACTGATGCGACATGTCACATGGCTGAGCACTCACAGGACACACAATACCCTTGACAGCGGTCAGAGGAGAGCAATTTCATCATGTCATCCTTTCACCTGCCTGTCAAACACTCACACCAATAAGTAACACCGAGGGCATACAGACCAGCCACTCGGCAACCTGCGGCTTTGAAAGGTAACGCCAACGTGGAAGTGCCTCAAACTTACATTCTCTGTCATGGCCACAAGGGGGCGACTCCTCCGGTTGCAGACAGAAGACAGATTGTATAAAAGTCTAGAAGAAAATGACCCTACTTCTCACTTGATTTATAACCTCCGTAAACACAAGTTTATGGTCTCAATCAATCAATTCTCCAACACAGCATGATGATGTAAAATAGACCATAAAGCAAGGTATGCTTTGGAGGTGGAGGGGGGCTACCTTGTGATTGACAGGTCGCTGCAACGGCGGTCCGGTCTGGATGTTGTCTGTGTTTTCATCTTAGATCTTTAACCCTTTCACAGTTCGTGAACGTTGATCGTAACACTGTGGTCCCCTCCAGATGTCCTATTCACCGGATGTGCTTCGCTCCACCCTCTCGTGTCACTTCTGGTTCCAAAAAAACAAGATGGCGTCTCACCAAAATGCCAAACTCAAGGCTTTAAAACCGCTGTCCACAAACTAACGGGGAACATCACGGTGTCCACTTCTCGAACACAGTCTGTGATGACAGCACATGAGGACATACCTGTGATCCGTTGATTTCAAGGTTACATGTGAAATGTATGGCATGAACATCCATACACGCTCGCTTGCTTGGGCGAGGGACAGTGTTGTCTGTGTGTGTGATTGTGTATGTGTGTGTGAGAAAGAGCCAGACATAGAGAGAGGAGGGAGACTGACAGATTGCCAGCCTATCATACACCCATACACTTGCACAAATCTATCTTGTCAGAGCTCCACGGCACGCCTGTAATTCCCTCGTCTCTTCACTTTTCCCCTTCTTTTCGTCTCTCTCTCTCTCTCTCTCTCTCTCTCTCTCTCTCTCTCTCTCTCTCTCTCTCTCTCTCTCTCTCTCTCTCTCTCTCTCTCCCTCTCTTTATATTTATCTGTCTCTCTGTCTCCCTTTCTCTCTCTCTCTCTCCATGAAGCAAATCCAATACACTGTAACATTATCCGGGCCTCGTCTTGCTATTTGGATTCTCTCCCAGAGCCAAAAAGGCACACACAGGGCCAAATTGATTTTCCTGTTGCGCTAGATTTGTGACAGTCGAGCAGAAATCACATTGCTCAACCGCCAACCTCCCCCTCCTCTTCTTCCACATCATATGCACACACACACACACACACACACAAACAGACTGTCATGTACGCACACATACACCACCCTCCTCCCAGTGCCTCTGAAGCAATTCAGAGCGTCCTCGGAATATTTTTCTCCTTCCGTGAGACATTGGGGACGAGGCGAGCAGAGATTCGTCTTTCATCCGGATGGATGTGGGGCTGAATGGGACCGCCGTCGTCAGAGCCTCCATCACTGACTGAGCTGTTGGGGGGGGGAGAGGCAAAGTCATCCAGTCAAAGTGCAAAACAACAGATCCTGGAAAAGTTGAGCCCGTTGATTTGTCTGTTTGGGTTTACAAAACTCTGCATTTTTCTGGATAGTTCGAGACAGATAACGTAGCGTTTGCTGCGTCTTTTTTTGAGTGCGTACATGAGCTCATTCGACAAGTCATCAGCAGGGCGTTACTTCCTGTCAGCATGGCGTTACTTCCTGTCAGCATGGCGTTACTTCCTGTCAGCATGGCGTTACTTCCTGTCAGCATGGCGTTACTTCCTGTCAGCATGGCGTTACTTCCTGTCAGCCTTTCTATGCCGAGAAATAGCCATATCTATTACGAGATTGAACCTGATGCAAATGATGATGCGCTCATTGACAGTTTATATCCCTGCTGCTGATGGGATTGAGCTGGCCCAGCTGTGTGAGATCAAATCCCACATTTCATTTCAGTTTCAACTGAATACGCTGCGAGAAAATACGCTGATCTTAAATAATCTTAAAGTAGCGAAAGTACTCTAGTAGAAGCCCGTTGCTTCATGAAGTGCAGTTGGCTTGAGATCGTGTCACTATGAAGGCCATTCATCGCCCCTGCGTGCTCTCTATAGAAGCATTAGCATTTGTTTGCTAAATGGGCTGCGATGTAATCGCCCGGGGCAACTCCTCCCTGGCAATTAACGTTGACTAAAAGTGCTTGCTTTTTGCCTCTGGCAGGCACAGATTGTTATTATAAGTGTCTGACAACATAAAGAAAAAGGACCCTACAGAGAAATAAAACGTTTCTGTTTTTTTACCTTTAGCTTTCTGTTATTGTGTCATCTGACTTGCGTGAGTGCCACGGACACTGGTGTTGTCAGAGTCTGTTGTGTTGAGAGTACAGAATGAGTGTTTTTCTCAAAGATTTTCAATGTCAAGGCTGATTTCGACGACCTGGATGCGACACAAGATCTCTCAGAGCCAGACTCACATTAAGCAAACGGTAAAGAAAAAGGTTTCACTTCTCTTTGGGATCCTTTCCATAATGTTGTCAGACTCTTGGAATAACAATCGGTGCTTGTTAGTGGTGAAAACAAGCACTTTCAGCGGGCGAACACTGGCTGTGAGGAATTGCCTCGAGTGATTGCTTTACAGCCCGTTTAGCGGCTGCCGTCGACATCGGTCTGTGTGTGTGTGTGTGTGTGTCTCAGTGTTTATACATTTGTTCCATTTGTGAGGACCACACAGCACAAGACTTCCACATTGTGCAGCTCCTAATTGACACAGAGAACATCCACACCTCCATGGCCCTGCTCGCTCTGTCTGCCTTAGAAAATCTCCCTCTTCTATTTTTCTCCCTTCTTTGTCTCTCTAACCACCAAGGTCCTCCAAAGTCCAGTCATCAGCCCCTGCCCACCGTCCCTCCGTCCCTGCTCCTCTCCGCCTCTCTGCCCACCCCTCCGAGTTTTCATTTTCTTCTAAAGAGGTGATTGGAGCTTGCGGGCGAGTGCTCAGGAGAGTTTAATCTGTGTATCTGCGCTCGCTTCAAGTGCTTCCAGGGCCGAGAAAAGGACAGAGAGGTCAAGGCGAGTGGAGGAGGGAGAGGGGAAGGAGGGATATATAGAAGATGGGAGACAGAGTGGGTGAGAAGGCCAGGCTTGACCAGTTTGTTAGCTTAAGGGTCCTTCCCAATGAATCTCTTCAATGAATCTCATCCAACCCATTTACATCTTGTCCTTTACATTGTCCTCCAGCGTAGCCTGTGGTTTTAGGCATTTCATTTTTCATTTCAGAAAATGCATTTCTATCTCTAATTGTGGTAATAAGAACCACGGATAGAAAAAACAAGTTTCCAATGATGCTGGCGTTTTTTCCCCCACACTGAGATCAAAGGTCAAACACAGATGCCTGCAAGGAACCATAGTGATGACCTCAGATCAGGATTGCATGCATAAATATGGTCTTTTTTTTTTTTAAAAACTCATGTTTAAACGGTCAGTAAACGACTTCCCCGTCAGGAAAATAACACAAATTTAACGGCTACAAAATATCGGACCAGAAGAGCCTCAGGGATGTTCAACTAAAACTTATATTCTGTTCATGGTGGAAGTTATTATAAGAAAGTGGTGGAAGAGGGTGGGGGGTTGAGTTTTCATGCAAGCGTGGAGTGTGTGGAGCGAGTTTTCCAGTCGCACCATTCCCTGAGAGGCTGCGTGGTGGGAACACTGCCTCTGGCTGTCCCTGTCCCTCTCTTTTTCTCTCATTATTTTTATCGCGCTCGCTTTTGCTTATGTTCCCTCTTGTGTCTCACGTTCCCTCGTCCCCACCCTTTCCTCCCCATCTCTGTTTGTCTCTGCTGCTTTTCTTCGCTCAGAGCAATGCCGTGGTACAGGCCTCCCACCGAGGAACAAGGCGGAATTTTCCATCCCTCTTATTTCCTTACATCTCTCCTCCAGCTCTCTTTCTCCACTTCCTTTTTTTTCTTTCTTTCTCCCCATCCACACATCAACCCTCCTACCCCCGTCTACCCAACTCTTTCTCACACTCCCACATGCCTCTGTTTCCTCCTCCTCCTGATGGCTGCTCGTGTTCGGAGTGAAACAGCAAAATGCCCTCCCCGCAGACATTATATTCACAAAGCACCGACCGCCAAAACCTGGGGAAAAAAAGAAGAATATGGTGCCGGCTTGCTGCGTTAGCCATTTAGAGAAATCCCATTCTATCTCCGTCCGACTGGAAAACCTTAACAGGAGCACAGTGCGCAATTATTTTCCCGCCCCAACACTTATTTTCTTGCTTTCCTCTCACTCTGGCGCTCTCTCCCCCGCATCTCGCTCGCTGTTTTTTAGCTTAAGCTGCAAGTTTTGCTTTACATACAGTTGCTACTCAGCATTGGAAGTAATGAGGATCTTGGGAGAGCGCTTGTTTTGTGAGCCACCGCAGGCCTGCGCACGTCCCCTACAGGGAAAGTTAACTGGCATTAGCCCCCGGCTCGGAGAGGCATTGACTCGCACCCATTGAGATCTAATCCACCATCATTGGAGCCTGCTGTTTATCTGCCTGTTTCCCCTGAAGACACGGCAAGGAGGGGATATTACCTTGGTGTGTGTGTGTGTGTGTGTGTGTGTGTGTGTGCATTTCAGCCAACGGGTTGTATTAAGAGATGGTGCTGAAGCAGCCCTTTCACTGTACTCTACACCAGTCAATTAGTGCTCACCAGCATTACTTCACTTTAGCAAAAATGGCCCCTGCTGCTCCAGGGGCCTTTATTTGTGAGAAACAGTTGAGGCGTGTGCGCGTACATGTGCATGTGTATGCATTTGTCTGCACACACACTTGCAAGCATGTACGCACATGTCTGCCAATGCACACCAGCACCCTCCTTTCATCAGCAATTAATAAAAAGCTTTTGAATGACCCTCTGGTTGACTTTTCTTCATTGGTATTATTCATACACACATACACACACACACACATACACACACACACATACACACGCACACACACACACACACACACACACACAGCTCCTCTGCTTAATATTACCAGGGCCCTGAAACAAAACAGAAATATGGCCACAAATACTTTCCCTCGGCTTTGAACTTCCCCGGCATTTGCGTTTGAAACCCTGATGAAAAAAAGCTTCAAAGACCACACTCCCTCTCTTCAAAGGAGTCAGGGTTGCCTCGACAGTCCTCGCGGAAGAGAAATTTAAAATGTGTATTGGGTTTTTAGCGAGGAGCATTATCTCCAAAAATGCAATGAACTCCCATTACTTTTGGCCCCGTTCGCTGCCTTGTATCATGAGCGGAGAGGAGAAAATGGATCTGCTTGCTAAGTGCCTTTTTTTTTTACAAAGAGGAAATTACAGTTGTTTGACTTTTCAGCACAATTCCAAAAGAGCATTTTCGTTCTGGATATCTTCCTGTTTGCTCTTGACTTTTAATGCAGCCGGTGCCATCGCTCTGAAACTACATTAACACGATGAAAACATCAGATCTGTTTGTCTCTGAAGCCTCGCGGGTCAGTGTTAATGAGTCGCGTTTGTAGACCCGCCGTCAAAAATCACAGATTGGAAGGATGCTTACGTTCTTTCAGGATGAAGTCCTCTGGTTTATATAGTTTGATTACAATTAATTAAAAGTAAAAGCAAGTTGCTTCTCATGTTCATTTGCATGCATTTTTTTTATGTTCATATGAGCTCAGCTGGGCGCTTGTGGAGGTGTTAATTGCCCGTGGTAATGACAGTGGGTAAAGATGCAGGCTGAGGGACAGCAATGTATTGCCATGCCACTGAAGGCCACATGTGTTAATTGTGTAATAGATTGCTTATGGGAACACTGGCACTACAAGGGACACACACAAAGAGATCTAAACATACATAGTTCAAACTAAACACAAGAATGAGCACAACTATTTAAACACAGTGCCAGTTACTCTTAAAAGCCCTCAAATTACAAACACTGAAACTAATCAAAATGAATAAAGTAATATTTAATATGAAAAAAATCCTCAGAAAGGGGTACTTATAAACGTTTAGTTTGAACTTTTAGTCAGATTTTATTCAGATTTTAACTACGCACTTCAGTATTGCGTAGTTTAAGGCAGTAAAGCAACTATTAACTCACACTCAGAAGAAGATAACCTGGATGGTGGAAGCAGTTATTTGTTTTACATTTTCATTCATACAGCAAGCAAAGATGGCCTTTTTTCTCTGGACAGGTAAAGATATACGGTCGGCTCCGGTTGACATTTAGCTCTCATCGCTCGCTCTCTCATCGGCACGTGGTAAAGAACTGCACGTCGAAGATTCTGCGTATGAATTATTAATGGTACGGATTAAACATGCCAGGGCTCACTGTTTGTTTTATTTGGACGTAATTATTTAATGGCGCCTTGTAAAAAATGATAGTGAAGAGAGGAGAGGAGAGGAGAGGAAGGCACGATAGGAAAGGAAGAGGAGACAATGTGGGAAGGAGCTCTGTCTGGACAGTAATTGGTAGTGAAATAATTACAAAGTGCTCCAAGCTTTACTCGTTTATTGCAGAGACAGAGGGAAGGAGGGGTGAGGCCTTGTCAGGCTCAACTATACTTCCACTCCTCTCTCATCTCTTCTTCAACGTCCCCGTTTTCAACAAGGATCATGTGTTTCTTGTCGTTCTCTCTCTTTCTTCTCTCTTCTCTCTCTTCTCTCAGTCCCACACGCACAGACGCAAACTCCGACGTCTTTGCATTAATCTCGTCTCTGGTGACAATTTACATGGGTCTGTGGAGAGCGTATTGGAGCATGGAGGCCACTGTTTTCTATTTGTACCTTCAATGTGGCTCTCACACACACACACACACACACACACACACACACACACACACACACACACATACAGCACAAGCTGCTGCCACCAGCACTCTGCCATCCAAACAAACAGAGTCTGACAGCATAGCCGGTGCCTGGCATGCATCTCTGCACACACACACACACACACACACACACACACACACACACACACACACACACAAGGCCTAGCTTTTATCACATGGTCGACATCTATTGTTTAAGGGTTCAGTAAACTCCAGCTAGCTTCATCCTCATGACCCATTCACCCATCTAAACTTAGGCTGCAGCTAATTTCGTGCCTCTGGCAGCGAGGGGCCGTGGCCCTCTGCAAGAGGCTTCAGACCCCTCCAGTCAGACACATGAACACATGAACATATGAACACATAGTAGTAATGTTTACAAACACAGCTGCACACATATCTGTGGTCAAGTACTGTACATTGGTTTGTGGTACTTATACAACTACTTTATAATATAATGTGCTACATTTTGGGGGGAAATGTATATCTTTTAGATGTAAATGGTACATTTTGTGACAGCTTCAGTAAAAGTTCTTTCCGTTTACATAAAACAACATATGATAATTTTATAAAACACCATGTAATACACAGATTACACTCCAACACTACTGGAAAGTAGTTCAAACTTGCTCCCACTTGGCCAACTAAATGTTGTGTTAAAAGAGCAACATGTAACATTTAGGGGGGGTTATCTACAGATATCGAATATAATATTTATAACTATGTTTTAATCAGTGTGTAATGACCCAAAACTAAGCATCGTTGTGTTTTCCTGAGCTTAGAAAAAGCCATTTATATCTACGTAGTGAACGGGTCTTCTTCCACGGAGTCCGCCATCTTGTGTCGCCAGGTTTGTACAGCAATGAGACAATAACCTGCTTAACGTCATCTGAAGGGAGAGGTGCGTTGTGAAACGCGGTACTAAAGGTGCCACGGACACTACTTTTGATTTGTATTAGTACTTAGTAAATGTTCTGATTTAATTTATTACCACGCTGCATTTGCTCTGCTCTCTCAGTCGGTCTGAGCTCCTCAAACTGCACACACACACATAGACACACACACACACACACACACACACACACACACACACAACAGGTGAAGTGAAAATTACTCGAGGAGACGGCAACTATACGCTTGTTACTGCACGTGCAAAAAACAATACTTCATCATTACATCTGTGAACATGTAAAACGACCGCTATGTTCACACAAAGACAGCATGAAGATCGCCAGTTTAATTCATTATTGACAATAATCCCAAAACACATATGTATCATAATAAACATGCTGAAATGGGTCATTTTGCAGAACAAGTTCTTTTTCAAAACAATTTCCTGCTTCCCTTCCACGATTAACTTTTCACACTGTAATTTGGTATTTTTTTTAAATTGTGGTATCACTTCTTTCACCACTGGCACCAGCACACAGACGTTCCTGTCTGGCGTTTCCAGTGTTATCTCTCAGGGTTCCTTCAACGTTTGCTCTCTGACGTTTCCCCTTCCCTCCACCGCGGAGTGACAGACTAATCGAATATTCCCTCTTTGAAGCAGCGCCGTTGGATCTATTCATGTGTGAGGCAGGGGGTCTGTGTGTGTGTGTGTGTGTGTGTGTGTGTGCGTGCGTGTGTGTGTGTGTGCGTGTGTGTGTGTGTGTGCGCGAGAGAGAGAGAATATTTCAACACATCATATGTGCCTTTGTGCTCTTGCGTGTTTCCTTGTGTGTTTGAGCGTGTTTATTTACACTTGTTTGTCCAATTACTTTTACATCGGTGTGTGTGTATGTGTGTGTTAGTGTGTGTTAGTGTGTAGGCAGCTTGGTGTATGGAAATGTTGTTTATGCAGTTTTATGCAAAGCAATTATGTTGACTTAATTGGGTTTGTTTATGTGGAGAGAGTGCCACCTCCAGTCATGTTTTACTGCTACCGTGGACACACCACAAACACACTCACACTCACACACACACTTCTTGAAATAGCTCACTTTCTACTGCGTGATTGAATAATCCGAAGTGTTTTCTTTATAATAAGGGATTTCTATTCACTGTGAGTTTGAAGGACAGTGTAGCAGAAACATGTTGGTAATGCTTCACTCCAGCGCTTCATTATGTGGCATCATGAGTAAAAGATTACTTTTGGCACGTAGTCCTATTTCAATAGAAGTCAAATCAAATAGCGTAATCGTGCAAATATGGAGTGACAATCATCACTGAACATGTACAGTTGAATTACGTCAATGTTAGGGCATGCTGCATCTCACATACATTATGTCTAACCACTGGGGTTTTCATACAAAAGTACAAACAATGCAGTTTGACAAAACAAAGCACTTTTCCTCTCGTCTGGCCCTCTCCTCATTGTCGCAGGTCTGAATCCAATGATAAAAGGTTAATTTGCCATCTCTCTCCTTCCTCTGGGCCAAATCAATCCACCATAGTCTCTGTCTGCCTTTGTCCTAATCAGAGCCTCAACTCACTATTGGATTTCAATGGAACAGGCGCAGCCCAAAGACCTGCACAACCACCGAATCAATGCTCCTCAAATGGTTCTGGTTTTCTATAGGGGATCGCTCTGGTTTTAATGCTTACACAAGGACGTGGCACAGGGTCCAATGGCTTGATATGTCCTCTGGAAGTGCATTTGTCATTTAGCTAATACTGAATCACAAACATCTTCATGTATAGTGATTGCGCTGGGCTCTTGGTGTGTCTTGAAATGTGGCATTGAACGGTCTAACAATGTTGCTTCGAAGCTAAAGAAACACATCCAGGGTCGCCTCAGTCATTGTGTTTCTTTTGACTGTCAAATTACAGATTTCTTTTAAAAAATTTGAACCAGGTTACTTCTGTGTCATCACAGAAATGCAGAAAGAAAGACAAAAGTGGTCGTTCTCGTGCTCTATTGTTACAGCAGTTCCTGCAGTTTCTTTCAAATCCCGAGCGGGAACGCAAATAAAGAAATGTAAATCAATTTGTTTCTATTGTCCTCGCTTTCATGCAAAGAAGTGAATGTGATTCATGCAAAAAACATTTTCTTTTAATGTGACAGCTTTTGTTACAGCCTGTTGAACATTTCTAACTCTGAAATGTGTCAAGCCAGTGCAGCACCAAGTGGAGATCTGGACCTTCATGTCTTGACTTCATGTTGTTCTTCAGGTTCTGCAATGGCCCCACAGATCTCTGGGAATGGACCAGAAGGATCCCACCCGCCAATCACCCGCTCACCTATGGCTCAGGAGAAAGGTATGTGTGTGTATATGTGTGTTTGTCTGGTTTAAGATTAGTAGCAAATCATCAGTTTTGACAGTTTAAAGTATACATGGAGTTTACAGAGGTAATGTTTGCACTGGGGAAGGCTGTGTGAGGACGTTCATGTGTGTTCATGACATGAGTTTTATTTTAGTGAAACAGGGCGGCTAGCCCACACAGAAGACCAAATGCATACATTGAAGTCTGTGTATGTGTGCAACAGAAACGGTTTCCATAAGGAATCCAGTTTGTACATCATACTCACATTAAAAGAGTCCGTGTAAGTCAAACGTGTCTTTCATGTCGTTTGTTTTTCTTTTACATTCCACACTAGTGGGGGGCATAAAATGGAGGATCATAAGAAAGGAAAAACAGTTAGCGAAGCTCAGAGAATAGCACCAACAAGGGTTATAATGAAACCTTTTCTGAGCGAGCAAAAGGACGTGGAGCCCAAGATGTTAGCAGATTTATGTAAACAAAGACTATGGCGAGTTCGGCCCAACGCAGGACTTTGTTCTTCTTTCTTCTGCTTTTCCAAAGTGCGTTCCTTCTGCAAGCGTACCGCTCGCTTTGTGCCTTTCATATTTCTCTGCATTTTTCTGAAACAAACTTTTTTTTTTGCCAGCATGTGACTGAAACGAACTTTTTAAACAGTTTGACAACAGTTGTTGTAGTTGAGGCAGCTGAGCAGGTGCTCTCACACAAACACACACACACGGACACAAGGTTTTACCATCATGCCTCATTTTTCCTGCATAGGCCGCGGGAAACCCATGGTTTGGTAAATATGTACCCATAAACACTTACATCAACTTATCCTTGACTGAGTTCAAGTCAGAGTGTGTGTTCTTTTGATAAAGCCACTTCAATTTTGCCCACACCTTGTTGCCAGAGGCTTGTAAAATGATTGCTAACCCACAAGCCGCATGCGCCTGCCAAATGGGAAATTGTTTCCAGCAATTATGGCCACTTCTCGAGTATTACCAAAAACAACAGAATTGCTTGTTTTAAAAAAATAAAAAAAAAATTGCATCCACACAACATTGCAATAAAAATGTGAAAGTCTGGGATGTAACCTTAATAGAACGACTGTGATGCATGCTCCTTCTCTATCACCCACCCAAGAGAAGTTGACACAGAGTGAGTGGATGGATGAAGACAGAGAGAGAGAGTGAAGCACTATAAAAGGTTATTTCCCAACCAGAGATTTAATGCTGCTCTCTAATGCCTGTAAACCAAGAGCCCTCCCCAGCCCAGTCTAGAAAAACACTGCGCCGGTTAACAGGGCCCGTAGTTGTTTTTGCTGTTTTCCTATCAAGGATTACCCACCCAGCCCCCGCCCCCCAACACACGCCCCACTTTGCTCAAGTGCCTGCCTCCCTAAGAGCATCTCTCCACTCTTCATTTCCATAAATCCGCTGAATGTCCCTTTTTTCCCCCCACTGTCTCTCGCGTGCTTCGCTGGCTGCCTGTTGTTGTTGTCCGGCTGAGAGCTTCATTCGCTTTGCCAGAAAGAGAGGAAGGTTTACGTGTGTGTGTGTGTGTGTGTGTGTGTGTGTGTGTGTGTTCATGTGTGTGTAGAGAGGGAACGAAGCAGAGAGAGAGAGAGAAATCCTTGAATGTGTTATTTGCTTTTAGCACTGTCTGCACAATGTTCCTCTCCCCATCCATTTTCCAGGCAATTTAAAGTGCGATATTACACACTGTAATTTTTTTCTCCTCCTCTCCAGAATCCCCTTACCCTAATGGAAGCAAAACATTACAATAATGTCCTCGCTCCTTAAACCCAGCACTCGCAGTCTAAGCACTTTCAGGCCCCAATCGCTCTTTCCCTCCGTTGCTCTGTCTTTCCCTCCCACTCTCACTTTCTCTCTCACTGCCTCTCTCACTTTCCTTCTCTCTCTCTCTCTCTCTCTCTCTCTCTCTCTCTCTCTCTCTCTCTCTCTCTCTCTCTCTCTCTCTCTCTCGCTCTCTGTCTTGGCCTCCGTCTCTCTACTGCACACAGACACTCACACACACAGACATAGAGCATTTATTGCTCTCTTTCTCCGTTATCTCCCCCCCGCACACTCAGAAACACAAATAAGTACACACATGTATGTGCACACAGGCATATAGTGAAAACGCACATAGCATTTTTAAACCTTTATCTTCCTCCTCACAGTTTTCACTCGCTCTCTGAGCAGAAACAAGGAATTATACAAGTGTCAGCTTGCACTTTCCAACTCTGTCGTTTCCCTAAACCCCAAACTCACTAAAGAGTCGGTCTGTGCACGCTCATTCAACAAAGCGGATAGCTATCAAAGTTTACAGTCGAGCAGACCCAATCCATTTCCACCTAATCATTAAAACTGAATCCCCTCCCTCACACAAACACATGCCCACACACCCTCATGTTTTTCCCTCAATGGCCGTCCAGTAACCTTTCCCCATTCGTTGTGGATTTGAAGACCTTTCTGTGGGTTTTTAAAAACCAAAGGGTCCGCTTGAAAGAGCGAAGCCCAGGCGAGGATCGCTCCAAATGTCAATTTGAATGGTGGAGGCGAGTTTGGGCCTGAGAGGCTTTGACACATCTATTGACAGAACGGCTTAGAATAACATAGTAGCCGTGGTCAGATCACCATCTTATTCTGTGGAGAGAATTCACACACAATTGGCCCTTTTTTTCTTTTCTTTTCTTTTCTACGCCCGCACACAGACATACGTGGCCTCAGCTTTTGCAGACATACGTGCATCTTTAAAGCCAGGGATACACTTGACCTGTGCTTTCACCACTGAAAAAGTTCACTCAATATTCTGTGTGTGTGTGTGTTTATTTGTGCTCAGGGTTCCTCTTCCATGTCAGCCTGTCCTTTTTGTGCATGTTTTGTCTCTGCACCATGCTGTGTTACTCACTGATGTGTATCTACGAGTAACAGGAGCCACGGCCAAGGTAAAAGATTAGAAAAGGTAGGGTCTCTTTACACGAGGAAATTGAATGGATGTCCCGGTTTGTTGAGTTAGAGAACAATTACACCCACCCTTGCTCAATCCCTCAGTCAACATTTGATTTCGCTGAGCGGGTACGTTCACTCCACTCTTTGGGTTTTGAGCATTTTATCAGCAAAGTGTTGACGTTCTTTTTGTTGGTCTGTTCATGTGTTTCAGGGTTCATGTCCAACATGCAGAGAAACCAGGGTAGCTCTCAGTTTGCCTCTCCTCAGTCCGGACCTCCTATGTCCCCACACCCCTCACCTGGGGGCCCATTGTATTCTGTGGTGGGACCCTACTCCCAGAGTGGCACTACAGGCCCTTACGGACCTCAAGGATCCCAGTATGGACACCAAGGTTGGAGCTTGTTTGCCTAAATTGATATTACAACAAACTTGTTATTATTGGTGCAATTTTCCCTCAGACGTTTTCTGGAAGATTGGCGTTCTGATTATCCATAAACTCAAACTCATATTAAAGGCTCTGGCCTTCAGCGTGACCTATTGAGCGTTTGAATGAGCGTAGTGACCAGTTAGTGAACTACTTTAGCCGACGAGCTAATCGCTAACATGGATCGCTACCAGTGTGAAACGTGCTATCGAGGGGGAAAAGAATCTCTCTGAGGTCACGAGTTTGCTCGCTGCTCGCTGTCACTTCGCAATCTTGCTGGTTGCTTACAAGATGATGAGTTTGCAGTTCATTCAAAATACATATTTGCTATTTTGACTCCTGTCTCATAACTGTCTGCATACTAGACCTCATTTGTGGAGCAGTTTATACTCCACAGAGGAGGGTTAAATAAACAGCTAACAAGCTACACACACCTCCATCTTGGACTCCCTCAAAGGTCAGCACTGCCAAGTTGCCTTGGTATTGTTTAATGGTGCAAATTTGCGCGTTCATCAAGGTATAGGTACAAAAATGTAAGTAGATTTACTTTTACTGTTAGGAAATTCACTAATTTCTGAGAATCCGTTGAAATTACTTGATTTTATTATCTTAATTTTTCTAATTTAAATGCATGTGTGACCATACTCGTGCAGTATTATTATTAATACTAACATGGGAGATTTTTTATTTGAAACAACACATTCATTTTTGGATCATTCAGATGAGAAAAGTACACATTTATCCCCATCTTTAAACTATTTATTAATCACACATATACACCAATGTTGTTAACAAAGTTAACACATGTTTGAAATTGTTTTTCTGTCATGATTTCTCTTTTCTCATCTTCAAAAAAGTGCCAGATTTAGCTCCATTTTGTGTTTACTAAAGTCTTAACTCAGAGCACCTGAGCCAATCTATTGATGTCAGATCAAGGAGTCTTATAATTTGTAGTATGATCAGGAAGTCTGTCTCCCCCCAAATATCATTGTATCCCATTAAGTAGAGGTACTGGCATTATATCGGGGCTCCAATAATAAATTGAGTCCTTGGAGCCTGGTTCATTGAAAGCCTATTCAAAACTAAAAAATATAGAATTGGATTTTGTACAAGCTATGACTCCTTTCAAACTTAACGATGAATAATTAATCATGAAAAACAAAAAACGGGCCCCGTGGTGACCGACTCTGTTGACTTTTACCTGACATCACTTTTGCGGAACAGCTTCTGCTTTTTGACTCGTCTTATTGGAGTGATGAATACCGCGTGCGTCTTTCATTCAGAAGGAGTTTGACCTCAAATGGGAAAGCCACATTTGTCTTTTTTGATGACTCTTGTCCCCCATTTCACAGCCACATTGGGCCTTGACATCAGTGTCATCGGTTTCAAAGAGGGTTTGCTAAAAAGGAATACAAAAAGACTAATTTTGAAAGACACATCCATCCTACATTTCTGTCCTTAAGTCTATCTGTCTCTGTCTACAACTCCCATACACACACACACACAGTTTTCACTCGTCTTGTGCGGCGGGTCTCTCTGCGGCATTAAAAACCCAGCTTTCTGAGGGTGTGACTCTCAGAATATTCATGAGACACTTGAACTCTGGACGGACCTCTTGGCCCTCCTGATGATAATCTCATGAGGTCGCTTGAGAATGACACGTCGTTAGGTTTATCCCATGATGATGATGATGATGATGTACAGTGGTGGAAGACGCATTCAGGCTTTTATTTAAAATTAAATATACTTAAAAGTGCCAACAGTAAAAGTACTTATAATTCAAAACGGCTTATTTTAGAGTAATGTAAATACATCTAAAAAAAGAAGAAGAATTTCATGCGTTTTAAAGTAATATAATAAACTCTTACTTTGCTAATTTGCTGCAGTTGTTCTAGATTGTTACCTCCGTTCCTGAATAATCCTTGTAATATTCAGTTCAGTGTACTACAGTACATACTGCCGGCCTGTTTGATGAAACATTTGGTAAATCAGTCACATCAACCATTAATCCAAGATTTCTTTCTTTTTTAAATAAACAGATTCCAAAAAATCTGGGGAGAAAACTTTGGATTCGCTCTCTGTAATCAAGCATTCTCCGCTCACTTGTTTCCACCAACGAACGACTCCTGGCAATCCAGCAATCGTTGACATCTGCTGTTGTACTTCGTTTTCCGCCTTTGGCGACACACCAGACGAAACATTATGGTATTTTTTTGGTAAATGTGTGTTTTAATGTGTCACCTTGATAAATGTGCCCATCCGTGCGTCTGTTTTCCCAAAGTTGCGTCCTCTCCCTCTCATTTGTTAATGTTGATTAATAGCCCTAATGCATTTGGTATTTGGTCTCCCTTCTCCACCCACTCTTATCTCTTAATGTGACTTTGGCTGGGCTGACAGCCCAGTAAGCAGACAGAAAAAAAGAGAAATAAAGTAAGCAGAGAGCGACAGCGAGGCGGACTAGCCCGAAGAGGCTCTGGAGGCAGATGAGCGTGAAATCTCACTCGGATGACAGGAGAGATGTTCCCATCAGAAACGGAAAGAACAGCTCAGGCTCGCTCTCTTCTCATCACACACACGGTATATACATACTGATGTATGTGTACTCTCATTCAAATTTAATACACTTGCAACTGACCTGCATCCGTCCTGTATTAGTACTCTCGGATTATTTCAGACAGCAGCGCAGCAAGTACCGCAAATGTGGCACTTCTTGAGTGGCTTCATTTGTATCTCCGCTTGCTACCTCCATCCAACCGTTCTCTCTGACCGCGTATCCTTGTTTTTTGATGCAGTCTTATTGCCTGTCTGAACACGACCATAACTTCATGTAAAAACGCTAACGGGAGGATTTTCTTCATATTTCCATCCTTTTGACTTCCTCATACAGAAATCTGTGCTACACAAAGAGACACTTATCAATCCAAAATATGAAAGAGTGACTCCCAACACCTTCGATACTGGAAAATATGAAAATGTGGACATCGTCGAGGGCCTGTTTAGGTTGAACAAGGCAGACAGCTGCTGGTTATTGTTCTTAACGACAGCTCCATCTGCTTCCCTTCCCTCCACTAAGCGCACTAACAAATTAGCCATTAGCCAACACAGAAACGCACTCCAAGTTTTTTTTTAACTCTGCGCTGCTGTTTTTCTTGGCTAACGCTACGTTTGGAGAACCCAACTCTTTCGTCGTTTGTGTGGTGTGTGACACAACATTTTCGGTAATCTTGTTTACCAAACACACACCAGCACTAACAGTTTGTCGCTCACCAAAGAGCATGTTTGGTGTTGTGTAAGTGAAGGCTGCAGCACTGCTCTTTTATCCGGGGCTAATGACTGCAGTACAGCTTGTGTAATCGACTACGTAAGCCCTTCCAGCATACGGTTACAGTGATGCATGAGTCTGCAGGAGGATATGGCCCTTCTACAAACAATACTAAAATATTTAGTACTATTTTCCAGAGATCTTTGATTACACAAGGCTGCTTCTACTGTAACCAAAGGTTTTCTCCCAGATTGATGCGCAGTCAAACCCCGCCGTAGCTTTCCCTTCCTTTGCTGTTTTCTTTTCGCGCGGTCTAATTGCGAGCTCTTAAAGTGACTGGCCAATATTTTCTCAAAATATATTTATGCCTCTTTATGTTCATGGCTGTCGTTAGAAAGCCCCCTTTATCCAAAGTTAAACTGATCTCGTACTGTGTGGAGACATCAGGCTTCTCAGGACTCAAATAACTCCAACAGCTGTTTTCAAGACGCACTTGGACATGGTTCAGAGCCGGCATGTTGACAACAGTGGACACACACACAGACGGGGGAGGAGGATATCAGGCCATTACAGGAGAGAGATTTGGAGTTTGTCTCAGCTCTGCTCTCTCTCTCCCACCAACCTCGAGGGGTTAAGCACTCGCTGGTAATGACCATGCCTCAGACAGCACTTTTAAGCCTTAGTGCCTTCCTGGAGCGGCAGTGTAATTCAGCCAAAAAAGCCAGCGCCTTGGGGAGGGAGCGGAGTTTTTCGGAGGAAATTGACAGTGTGTGGAGCTCGGCAGCCCCAAGGCGCACCCCGTCCCTGCTTAGGCTCAGACGCCCTGCCGGGGAAGGTGCTGAGGTGGCTGGAAGAGGACGTGGGAGCCTTAGGCAACAGAACTATCCATCCCAGCAAGTCATGCATGTGTACTGCAGTCTAACACAGAGTCTCAAAGGGAAGAAATCTGATGTTTGTTTTTCTCTGGTAATGGTCTGCAATGACATTATCAATAGCTGTGAACTGATCCGGCTCATTTCAAGATAGCTTTTAAAACAGATTAAACTACACAAGAAACAGTAAAAAAAAAAAAGAAAAGAAAAAAAAAAAAGATCCTGAATTATACTGAATGACACTTTAATTTGCATCAAAGGGGAAAATAGAGGAGACGGCACATCATAGCAACCATACTGAGTAAGATGGAACGAAATGAGGACCAGGCCGTCTTATTCTTGTCAACACGCTGCATTTCTTCCCCCAACCGAAAGTGGAAAAAATGCTGTTATTCATTTCCTTTATTTGTGTTCATCCACATGTGGACACGGACAGCCTGACCCGCTGCTGTCCTTGGCAGCTCAAGCGTGCAGCCATGTAATCTGCGTTTCACTCCTTATTGATGGAGTTCACAGATCCGGAGGCCCGTTGGTGCACCATCATACCTTACTCCGCCGCAGCCGGGAGAATGACTGCCTCGGCTGTTAGCATTGGACGGTCCAGTCTGCTGAGGAAGCAGTCGACGGTAATCTGCTTGGTCACAGTCCAGCTCTCCCGCAGGACTGCAGGGATTAAACTAGGCGCAGGATATAGCGTCCACCGAAGGCGTGACTGTGCCGGGAATTTCCATGTAATTGTGAACGAAGCACCATGAGCGCTCTTTCTCCTCCCCTCCATCATGCTATAAATACCACCAAGACTCCCCAAAGGCACCAAGTGCTCGAGAAGCAGGCAGGAAACCGAGACCGAGCCACAAGGACACGAGAAGGGACAAAAAATAAATTATGTCCTCCTTGTCCTCTTTTTCTCCGTGATTGGTACCCAGTATGAAAAGGAGGTGAAGTAGATGACAAAATGTCTTTCTCCTGGCCTGATTGAGCAACAGGAAGTGGGATCTCTGAGCACTTAGATTGTGTTGTTTTTTTAAAGTTAGAGTTTGCTTAAAGAAGCCACCAACTGCTCACAACTCAGAATAGCTTATATGAAGCCAGTGTTATGGCTAAGAAAAGACACACACGTTTGTTCAAAGATAGGAGGGACATTAAAACACTGATCTTATACTCTCGCCTCTCTCTCGCCCTGCAGAAACCTGCGATGATCTGTTTCTATACAAAACTCTCATGACTTCCATATTGGCTTTTACTGCAGAGATAATTTGTGAAATGCACCGAATACATATTTTCAGTTCTATGAATGTAAGACCATAAGAGCCCATCCTCAATTTAGTCATGGAGTAAGTTTACAATAATAATACAGATTTTGTCAAATTATGTTACATTATATTTGTTGTGACTGTCATGTAGGCGTGATAAATGCATTCTGTGCTATCTGTATTTTGTCATTTGCCTCCGCAATGATCCGACTTTCTCATCTGATGAAATCTGAACGGCACCTTAGAAAGCATAAATTACTCGTTTGAAAACACCTAGAATCTCAGGGTTGTGCTCTCGCTCATTTCAAAAAGTGGGTTAGTACACTATCTGTCCTTGAAGAAGCACTTTGGCGTAGCACCAATCCTTCAGGAAGTGAATCATTTTTGTCAGGACGGAGCAAGACTCTCACAGGAAAGCTTAGCGTTAACCCAGTCCCACAGCCACTCTGTCTTCTCTTTGTCAGCCGAGTCAAACATAGCCCACAACTAGAACACTTGGAACGGTAGTACATCACGACTGATAAGTTCTCCGTGTAGCACACAAACCTCTTCAGTTAGATTTGGTTTGGCATCTCTCACCCCTCTCAGTAAAGTTGAATTCAGCCTCATGGAAACTTCCAGTAACTCCCATCTTTGGGGCTTTTAGCTCGTCTGCCAAATTGGGGAAAAGAATGCAGATCGTCCAAATGGGACTTCTTGTTATAAACAACTCCCCGGGAGGTGTGCTGAAGCCTCACTCTGCCACGAGGGCCAAAAACCACAGTGTCCGCCCAGGCTATTGAGAATGCATGGCAGGCAGCCATGACATGGGGCTCAACAGCTGTCCAAAATGGGCTGAGAGAGGTCGCTAACTGCGGCCTTGTTCATCTGCAGCAAACCGAGAGGAAGGAAGCTGCAGGACACCGTTCCCAGGATTTTTTTCCACAGCGTTGTAGGCAGTCGCTTGTGAGTGGAAGGAACATGGAAATGTGTCTTTCAGTGGTTGCAAGGTCTCAGAAGTATTATATATGCGTTCACACAGATGGACAGACACACACACACACACGTACACACACATGTACTGTGCACCATACGTATCCTCCTGTGTTCGTTAGCAGACATCCTTTCTTCCTGAACGCTTCCCTATTATAGCCCCAAAACCCTTGACAGGTGTCAGCCGTACTCAGCTCACCGACTCACCAAAGCCTGCCCAGAAATAATCCTCCTCTTCTTTTCCCATCTCCCACAGTAGATTTCATCACAATTTCTGGACAAATTCAACCGAAGCTGCTGACTTTTATGGGAAAGACTTTTATTTTGATTCAATATAAATCCTATCTCGGGGCTTGGGGGGGGGTGCAGGCGCTTTTTCCCGCTAACTTCTGTTTCCCCCACCCTCTGCTGCTCCCTCTCGCTCTCTCCCTCTGTTGGACTTGCAGGCTTATGTCATGTGGAAAGTGTCTTCACTGAAGCAGCTCGAGGACACTGAGAAGCCATTTCCATTTTCGTAGAGGTTTTCTTTTTTTTTTCCCCCACTCTTGTGGAATATTGTCATTCAACTTTCCCTCGTCTGAGTGTGCAGAAAAGCCTTCAGGTTTTAAAGGGACTTGATCCCCTTTTCCAGACATATTCACAGAGGATTAAGCAGTGAGGCCCAACTAAAGCACCCTTAATCAAATCAAAATAAATAGCCCCCTCCACAATAGAGGATGCCACATTTTCCTTTCTATCTTGCGGGGGATTTGTCCCAGGGAGGGGATATCAGTCAAAAGGCCCAGCAGTGCCTGCAGAGGGAGTACAATGTGATGTGCTCTGTATTGGGGTGGACTGTACTTACATGTACAGTAAATGGTTTAGTGGGTCTAAATGTATGTACATGTTGTCGGTGACAGCATTGTGACTCTCTCTCTCTCTGTCTCTCTCGGTCTCTCTCGCTCTCTCTCTCTCTCTCTCAGCTCTTATTACAGCTGGTGTTGGAGGCGAGCTTTGCTCTTAGAGCCAAAATGGAGGGGTTTAAGTGTGCCTTAGGAAAGCTTCTGGCATCACGGTCGTGTGGCACTCCAGGGCAGCAAGAAAGCATTTACTGCAGATTAGAGCTCCTTTCGAGTGTTTCACAAAGTCAGCCTTAAGATTGACAATTGTTCCCATGGCCATCCAGCAACCTGCAGCTGTGAAAAATGTCGGCGCAGCCCACACCATATAGTTTTTACGGTCTCCTCGGGAGGTTAAAGGGGTTATGAATCAGAATTTCGTTTTGCTCTTATATTTCTCGTCTGTCACGAGATTATTTTCTTGAGGGATGGAATTGCTGTATGTGTCACTGTTGCATATATAATGGTAACAGCTGACAAGCGCTTGATAAACTCCATTTCCCTCAAATGAAGTGATTCATAGCACCATTCTGAGGCTACAGTATTTCACAACAGCCATTTTGTGCCATTCTCGTAAGCAATCTATCAAATTCAAGTGAGAAGTTGAAAGTCTGAAGCGACAACCGGTCATGTTTTACGTTTTGAGTGACATTGTGTAATCAATTTAGACTCATTCACGTGTTGTCTTCTTCCAGGTAACTATCCTCGGCCATCCAACTACGGCGGCGGGCCTGCCAGCACCAGCTACAGTGGCCCCGGCCCCGGCATGACCAACAGTCTGGGGATGAATGCAAGCAGCCCCATGCACGGCCAGGGGCCCGGCCAGCCCATACCTGTAGGTCGCAGCCACGGCCCGGGCAGCCAAAACAGGGTGTACCCGCCCATGGCTCCCAGCTCCCCCGGCATGCCCCAGCCAGCTGGGCCCGGGATGGGCCCTCCTTCTTTGGGTAATTCTAACCGCAAGGCCCAGGAGGCAGCAGCAGCTGCCATGCCGGGATCTGCCAACTCAACACACAACAGGTGAGAGCACAGCATGGACTCAGCCCTCAGTCAATCTATACATGGGTTTCTGTTTCGCTTTGTGTTGCATTTCATCTATGTTTGTGTGTGTGTGTATATATATATATATATATATATATATATATATATATATTGGTGCTACTCCTTAATTGTCCTAAGAGATCTTGACAAAGGAGATTATTGTGTAAATATTATATTACGGCGCCACTCAAACAGAAATGGCCCAAACTCCTTTGTGCTACTGAGTCTTTTATTATTTCACCTGGAAATAGTGCTTTGCTAGCAAGCTCTTCTATCTCACATTCGGGTCATCTGTGGGGAGGTGTGCTGAAAAGCACCACAGAGAGTTTCTGTGTCACAGAGTTTCCTTTTTTATTTTTTTTTCAACAGTCTTTTCAGATGTGAAAGGAGTCGTTCTCAGGGGCTCCACGCTTCTATGAGCCATTTGCGGAGCTATCCCTATTTTCACACATCTCATAAAGTGCCTGACATTTTGATAGCTGGCACTATACACCAAGTGCCATTTGTTGCAGAAGGAGAGATATTGGTCTGTGAGCAGAGTGTATGGGTTGAATACTGCACTGTCAAAACATAAAAGAAGAAAAAGCAAACCATAGGTTTAACTGTGAAAACACCAGAGAGAGAGATGATACCAAGCACCTTATCACAAATACAAAGCACTTTGATGCTATAATGGTAGGCTATATGAGTTAAGGGATATTATTTTTCCTTCAGGGTTGGAGCTGTGAATATATGAGTGTTGGTAGCATTGGAGACCGGGGCTGTTGTGGGAATGTGTGGGCAGTAAACTTTTGCTGAACCCTGCCAGGGGAACTTGTGGAAACATGGCCGTCTTCTGAGAGGAAAGGGTGGATTTATACACTTCCTCCAATCGATGCATGTTTTGCCTAACAATGCATCACGGGAGCAGTCTGGCCAGCCTTTTCCAGGCTGAGGTGGCATATTCATATTTGTCAATGTTCGTCGCCATTTGCGATGATGCGTGAGGCCGACTGGAGACTGTGAGCGAGTGATGACGTTTCAAGTGAAGGTTTCTCTTGTCGTCGGGGGTCCGTTGACTCCGATCCACAGGCGGCCTCCATATGCGAAGTCCCCGGCCCAGATGCAGCCGCCCCGACCTACCTCCACCCACTGGCCCACACCCCAACCCGCCTCCACCCGTCCACCACCTTCCCCTCCACTCAGACCTCACCATCCACCCATCCTGCCACCCTCACATTCACAGCACTATCGGTAGGTCCACCACCCTCATATTACCTGTGTGTGTGTAGGCCTCAAAGTAAGTACTGTCTACATGTGTTTGTGTGTCTAAACTGAAGGGACATTTTTCATGGTGATATTTCTCACACGTTCCCTCTCAGAGCAAAACAAGAGCAGTCATCATTGTTATCATTGTAATTGCCATCATCACCTTCAGCATCATCACTGCAGTCATCATTATCATCATCAGCCTGTCTTAGTCACTCTCACGGCAACAACAAGTGAGCCCAGACAATATGATGCATGGACACACACAGACACACTCATTGAGCTTCAGATGGTCGTGAGCACTGCGTTGGCATTGTGTGGTGTGGCTGACAGTATGTGTGATTAATTGCGTGCATCAGGGGGGGGGGGCAGTGCTCTTCACACACACACACACACACACACACACACACACACACACACACACACACACACACACACACACAGCAATGCAAATGCTGGCCCAGCCATTAAGGGATGGCTGGGCTGTCAATAAGAAGTGGCATGACATGATCCCCACTGCTGGGACCAATCAGACTGACTGTCAGTCTCTCCTCACGTTCACCCAGACACCAGAGAGGTGTGGTGCTGCTGGAGGAGAGGTCTCTCTCTCTCTCTCTCTCTCTCTCTCTCTCTCTCTCTCTCTCTCTCTCTCTCTCTCTTCTATGCTGTGTGTTGACATATCTGTGTGAAAAGAGTGTTTGTGTCTTCATGTATTTCTCCTCTCAGTGATCCATTTTTATTCACAGTCGACTATGAAAACATCCCTGGGTTTCTTGTCTTTGTTCGGTGTGCTATCTTCATCTTTGGGCACGATGCTGTCGTTAATGTTCTTTTTTTAATTTTTTTTTTTTTACTTCATTGCAAAAGGTCATGTTTGAAGCAAAAAGTCCAGCGCAATGACGGCTTTTAGTTTGAGTTTCCTTTGGAAATCTGTCTTTTCCTTCTCGGTTCTGTTGCTAGGCATGCTCATGCTCGCATCCAAATTTGTGCTCATCGTGTTTATTCAAAACAAATATTACCTGCACAGCACTTGAGGAAATACCATTCAGACACAGTAAATACTTGTATAAAGTAGCTGCCTGGTGTAAAAACAGTCTGCCAACTAGTTGAGACTATTTGTTTTCAAAGCAGAATCACAAATCTGAATCATTTGTCATTTTGCTGCTATCTTCTTTTTTCAAAATGTTATTTATTTATTCTTCTTCCTACAAATAGGAATTAGTTTCCTCGCAGGAAGTAGTTTTGACTGATTTAAAACCTCAAAAGAATCTAACTGGTTGTTAATATGGGCATTTTTTGGAGAATACTCCGGTTTCTGTGCTGCCCTCAGAGTTGTTCCTGTCTGCTATCGTTCATTCTACCTCTTTCATCCATCCCCGTCTGCATCTGTTCTCTCTCCTCCCACCTGTTTCACTCTTTTTACCAACTCTCCCGACTGTATCGCCCTCTCCGTCTCCATGCAGCTCTGTTATCCTACCCAGACTGTTTTATCTCCCTCAGTCTTTCTTCCTCCCAATTTGCTTTTTCTTCTCCGCTGTCTCCAGCACAGCCTTGTTATGTTTTTCTTCCTCAGATCCCACTTTAGAACATCTGAGGGAGATCAGGAGAAAATTGGCCTCCGAAAACCTGCAGTTAAAGGCTCCAGTTCCCCGTTTGCTCTCCAGATCGCAGTGCAACATTCTGAAACATTCAGACCTAGTTCCTCTCTGTCTGAGAAACAAGTTGTTAGTCGTAGCACATGTCTCATTTCACCCTTTGAAGCATCAACCCGGAGTGAACCGCCACAGCCGCCCGCTCCCGACCTTCCAAATCAGGGGCTAGTTAGCAGCGATGTCATTGGCTGGTCTCTTCTTTTCTTCATTTTCTTAAACACGTCCCTTTATTACGTCCCCACCAATAATCGCTCTACATCTTCACCTCTCATCCCCCATCTCCATCCAACCCTGACTCGCACACACCCTCACACGCTAGTAGACACACTCCGGCTTCATTACGCCGAGTGAAAAGAATGCCAAATGAGCAGAGGAGGGCCACTTCTGCTATCCCATGGCTGCAGGCGTGAGTCGTGATTAAATCTTTATAAAGTGTGGCGAGTGTTTTTTTTCCCTTGAGTTTTTCCTCCACCGGCCGACTGGATTATTGGTTAATCAGCTGCATCAGTGGTTTAGGAGGAACAGTGTCGGCCAAGAGAGTTATGGGCACCCTGTTGATCCACTAAAAGTTAACCTGAGGAGTGAAATGTGTCTTTTTTTGTTGTCAGAAAATCTTGCTTATCCGAATTTTGGTAATCTAGGTGTATTCTGCTGTTGCAGTTACTTGTTTCCTAATTTCAAAAATAGATGGTGGTCTTTCTTGGAATTACATTTGAGGAAAATTGGCATCCGTTTTATGAAAAGTTGACTCTTTGGGCGTGCTAGGCTGCCAGTAGTCAGTGTGATGAATTGCAGCGTAAAAAGTCTGACATGTCATCTTCAAATAACACGGACGGTGTCGAGCCTGTCAGTGTGGAGGAGGTACACGTTTGCTTGGAAGAAAGGTGCGGGACAACATTTTTTTACAAGCTGTGGATTGATGTTTGGGGATTTTTTTTTGTGGGGGGGGAGAAGAGAAGGGAACTAAAAGTATTAAAAGGTATAAGCTTTCCTTGGCAGCAGCTTCTGAGGACAGAATTGGCTTTCCAAATGACTTTCCAGCGCTGCCGGCGACACTCCACAAAAAGTTCCTGGAGCTGTAGGAACAGGCTCTGTCGAAAAAATAAGCACTTAGTAGGAGAAGAGCAAAGCTCGAGAAAAAAAAAAGAGGCGTAAATCAAAGGGAAATTGAAGGGAGAAAAATGTTGGAAGAGGGAAGAAGAGAGGAGAGGAGAGTGCTCCAAGGCAAATCCTCGCCAAATAATTCATTTTTGACCTCCTTAGTAAGTAAATTTGCTAAATAAATAAGAGCAGCGCTTGAATGTCAAGAACGAGTGATGCTGCCTGTGGTGCTTTGTCGCTCGCAGTCTTGGCAGTGTTGCACAGCGCTCTGCTTTCATTAGATGGACAAAATAAATGGCTTCTCCTCCATCCATCCTGAGCTGTTTGATGTTTGGAAAGCAGGGGAGGGAGAAAGGAAGAGTAGCTTTTCTCTGGATTTAATATGTTAAAAGCTGTCCTTTTATTTTTTTATTCTGTACCCCCCCCCCACGTGTTTGTGTGTGTGTGTGTGTGTGTGTGTGTGTGTGTGTGTGTGTGTGTGTGTGTGTGTGTGTGTGTGTGTGTGGTGAGTTGAGTCAGGAGTTTGGAGGAGCTATGAGCCCAAGCTGCCCTGAGAACAGATTGGGTCCATATATAATTCATGGCCTCCAGCCGATCCACTCCATCCTTCCATCCAGCAGCCTCTCTCTGGCTCGTTTTTTCTTTTTTTTCCTCTCACTTTCTTCTTCACACTCTTACACAAACCCACACACACACACAAAGCCAAGGGATCGATAGGGAGGGACGCTCAGCCATCACACACTCCTGCAGTCCCAGCGCTTCTGCTGTCTCGTCCAGTTAGCAGCGCTGGGAGGCATCAGCGCGGCCTGTCACCACGAATGAAGGACAAAGGCGCTGCCACTTCGAGAGAGACACCGTCAGCTGGTTGGCTGGCACCTCGTAACCATGGCATCCCCTTGGCAACAGCGCCCACCCCGCGCACGAACACAAGGACACGCTCAAACACACACTGTCACACACACACACACACACACACACACTCTGCCCACGGTGTGAAAGTGGCCTTCTCCGATGCCCTTCACACATGTGGACTGAATAGCAAAAAGAGAGCGATGGCTCTGTGTGTGTGTGCGTGTGTGTGTGTGTGTGTGTGTGTGTGTGTGTGTGTGTGTGTGTGTGTGTGTGTTTAGAATTAGGGGAAAACTAGAGGGAGAGTAAAGGACAGCCAGGGTAGAGTATTTAGATAGAATTAATAGAAAAACAATGTCCGTTGTCACTTTGAAGTGGTAAAAAAACAACTGTGTCTGTTTCTATTAATGCATGTCTACTGTGAGAGGTGAGAGCCTTTCTGCCCCAATGGTGTCTGGACAGGCCGAACAAGTCCCAAAGCAGAATTTTCTGAAACCTTCCCAGTATTGGGATGTCGAGACTCTCACGCAAACTTTTGGAAAGAGGAAGAAAAAAAAAGCTGAAAACTCTGAGAGAGTTTGCTGTTTCTATCTGTCTCCCTCCTCAGGCCACTCCTAAACAACAAACTGAGAGCGCACTGGCCTGATGGTGTTAGTATAGATGTTTCCATGTTTCGTACTGTGTGAGGTTGTGTGTGCGTGTGTGTGTGTGTGTCTGTGTCTGTGTGTGTGTGAGTGTGTGTGCGTGTGTCTTTGAGTGTGTGTTCCCTCGGCTCAGTCTCATGGAACAGCGATTACCTCCAGCTCTGGGGCCCTGAGCTGAAGATACGCCCCCCATCGGTCCACCAGGGACACATACACACACTACTCAGGCTTCCTCTTGCCTTAATTTCCCTCCCTGCTTCTCTCTTTCCCTTCAACTCCCTTCTTCTTTTCTTCCTCTCCCCCTACATCCACCCCTCTTTTCTCTCTCTCTCTCTCTCTCTCGCTTCCTTTCTTCACTCTCTTTCTCTCTCTCTGCGGCAACAGGATGGGTTTTTTTTTTTTCCCCGACACAAAGGTGCCTGAGAGCAAGATGAATGCGCTGTGCCTTTTTTTCTTTCCTCCCCCCTTACGATAGCGGCGCATGCATATATTAAGTGTGATTAAACGCTGTGCAATGCCTCCATCAAGTGCTTTCTAATGGGCTTTTTTATGACATGAATTAGTCATAATGGGAGAGTGCCACAGTTGAAAATCTCCAACCACTGTTGTTGTTGTTGTTTTGGGTATTTCACCATTCACATGAGAGCTTCTGCTTATATTGCTTAAGCTGGGTGAGGGGCGTTTTTACAGTTTGGATGGATGAGGTTCTCGGGCATTTCCAAACTTATTTTTCCTTTCTGACTCTATAGTGCTCTCTTTAGTGGGAGTGTGCGTGCAGCATGCATTTTGACTCGCGGGGAACGTTGCAACGATCAAAAGGTACATTTATTTCTGTGTCTTGACTCACACAAAGCTTTTTAGGTAACACGTAGGCAGCAACGAAGGAGTCTATATTTCCCCCTATTTCTATGGAAATGGGGCCAGATAAGCGTGGATTTGGTGCGAGCTTGTTTCTTTGCCATGGAGCTCCCCTGTGCACCTCGGCCCCCATAGAGGGATTACATATGTATCATCAGCCGTGCTCTATGACTAATTACATCTGTGAGATGAGATTATGGGGAGGTTTACCAAGCCAATCCCTCCTCTTAGGCTATGTGTATCGGTTCCAACATGAGGTATTACACTATGTGTCTCTGTGAGTGTGTGAAAGAGAGAAAGATGCCAGTTAGAAGGGAATTGACTGACATAAATCCGGATAAAATGTTTCTTTACTTCCACATAAAGCGGTGTTGCATTTTGGGCCAAATAGTCATTGCCCAACTTGGTCTCTCTGATGTCTTCCTTCCTTCCTGCTTTCCTTTCATCCTTTCTTCCTTTACATCCACCTTTGCTACCATTCACTTCCTCAGTTATCTGCCCTTCCCGCCTCTCCTTCTACTGTCTTCCTTTCTTTTTGTTTCATCCTGCATGTTCAGTCTGCCACCTTTCCTCTCTTCTGTGTTCTGTCGTTTAGGCCTCTGTCTCTCTCCAGCTCACATGTGTTTTTTCTTCTCTCGGTCTGCCTCCCCCTTTCCTCCCATCCTTCTTTTATATGGTTGTCCAGGAGATAATCTTGAGACAGCAGGAGATAGACCAAATTGTTCCAAACACGGTGTTCCCTTTCAGCCCCCATGTCACTGGCTTTGGCCTGCCTGGCATGCAATGATAGATGTTGCCTTCAATCACACGCACACACACACACACACACACACACACACACACACACACGGATGGCCAGCATTCAGCAGGTTGCAGATAAGCCCCTCTGATGTCACTTGCAACACCATGTGATGAGCCGCCTGAGAGAGGGGGAGAGGGAAGGGAGGCTCAGGGAGGGAGATTGAGCGGGATTGACTTCTGCTGTCACCATGGCAACAAATAACATGATCCTCTCCAAAAGCACACCTTAATTAGTTAAATTATGACATGTGGGAGTGAGGGAAGAGGGGGGGGAAGGGGAAGACGGGGGAAGGGAGGGTTTGTAGAGGAGAAGAGCAAAGAGAGGATGTGAGATTTTCTTTTTTGATGCTGCGTGCTCATCTTCAACCTTTTGGAAGAGCGGTTTGTTTGATCAGGGATATGTTGTGTACTGTGCTTTCATGACTTTCAGATATACATGCTGCTCAGTTTTTACTACAACAATAAATCAGTATGGCAGTGACAGACTGCCAAATATCATCTTTGTACAATTTTGTGACTTCTGTTCTTCGGCAGCTTTCACTGTGTGACCCACTTATCTCTCCACAGCCTGTCATTACATTGTGAATCTAAACTGGATTCATCTCTTGCACTCCTCCTAACATCTCTCTCCTCTTTTCTGTGGTAGGCAGGGCAGCTATCAAGGCCCTGGCATCAACCAGGCGAGCACCATAGCTACTACTGTCCCCAATAGCCAGCCAACGGGAAACAACAATTCAGCCATGGGCAACGCACAAGGTCCCGCCTACAACATGCCGCCTTCAGGTATACTTGCAGACTAATTGAAGAACCTGCTGAACAAGAAATCGCTAACCTTAAAGTTAATATCCAACTGTACACTGAGCCACTCAGGACGAACCTGGGTTCTTATGTTGAATGTACAGCAGACGCAACTCAGGACTGATTCAGAGACCGATAGAGAGAGGGAGGACTAAAAGGAGCAAAAGATAGCAAAAGGCTAAGAATTCAAGAGTTACTTTCTGAGCTCTTACTTCTTCTGTAGCGCTGGCCCTCCAGTGAGCAAAGATTAATGCGGTGCATCCGTTTTTCTTTCAGCGCTTCATCCGGCTGCATTGTTGCTAAATGCACCTCGGAGAGCACTGTAGCTACT
This sequence comes from Clinocottus analis, assembly GCF_023055335.1. Lineage (NCBI taxonomy): Eukaryota > Metazoa > Chordata > Actinopteri > Perciformes > Cottidae > Clinocottus > Clinocottus analis. The sequence continues at coordinate 5,246,705 of NW_027175898.1, forward strand.
GAAATGAAAGGCAACTTGTATTTAAACGCAACTATCAGAATGCGTGACATTTGGAAAACTTCAAACGAATTAGAGCGCCAAGGTTCCTCAAAACTCATCTGGTTTGCCCCTGGGCACGGTAAAAAGCCATTAGTTTTCCCACCGTGCCGCCGCACACAAGGGAAAAATAAAGAGGGGAGCCTGGTATTCAAGGACCCCTTCTTTCTGCTAATAAGAAATATGCAGCTGGCGCTCTGAAAATCAGTCTTTAAGGACCTCGGCCCTTCTTCAATTAGAAACCTTGTGAAGGTACACAAATGTCTTTGAAAACAGAAACAAGTCAGCATCTCTTTCCCTTTCTGTTGCTCTGTGCCACTTTGAATATGTGAGATCATCTAAGATTTCTCCCACACGAAGAATGTGCAGTCAGCAAGGTTGCAAGAGCGCACCGGCTCGCTTTAGTGGAGTCTTATCTCCCTCTCTGTCTCCAGCGTCCTTAAGGGGAAGACTTTTAACAGTTTCTTTTACACTTTTTAACTTTCTTTCGCAATCTTTTCTTGGAGACGGATGGCTGGACAGACTTTAAAGGCCCCTTGAGAACACAGGCTTTACATGTCTACATACAAACAATCAGCTTTAGGACTCACAAATAGGGCACCTTTCATTTCAGGGAGTAAGTTGAATCATATTGAATGGACTTTAATACAAAAACATGACATTTCATTGTGGTGAAAGCATACCTGCTGGTGACAAACCAGCAGGTATTATATTATATATTTATACTATTTATGGCCAAAGGGCAAAGCATACCTGCCTACAGATGTCTCTCGCTATATGTTTTAATGTTTCCTCATTCTTGGTGAAGGAGCCATGGGACTGTCAGGAGACGGGATGATGAGCCCGGATGGGAAATCGAAGACGGACGTAAAAGACGACAGTGGCCCGGCCAACGAGCCTCACAAACCAAAGGTGACTCCTTGACCTTTTTCCTCTTTGCAATTCCCTCTCTTCCTCTCATTTCTTTTGTTATGTTTTTTGATCTTACACCCCTAATGAAGCAAACCAAATCTGATCAGCATACGCTGCCTCAGCACAGTGGGCTATTTCTCTGTTGTTTTCTCGCCATATTTAATGATTTGTTTAACATTTACCATTCCTAATGTTTTCCTCGCTTTGTTTTCGCCCCCAGCAGTCTCTTCTTGCTGATGTTTTGGCAGCCCCAGCTGCAAAAACACAGAGAGACAGAGAGAACGAGAGAGCTGGGCATCTGCAGTATACAAACATTCAAACACAACACAGGAATACAGTGCATATACACACACACACACACACACACACACACATATACCTTCATTTATTTGATTTTACAAAAAGTCAGGAAGCCACGTACTGGCCTCTCCAGAAAGTCCACACACACATGCACATTACTTCTTCAGTTCCTCACACATACACACAAACACACACACAAGTCCCAATACACAATGCTGACTTCTCATTTTGCCCTACAATTGCAGCTCGGCTTGGCTCAGCACAGCAACAACAGAACTCTGCTCTTTGCTCTTTTCTACCCCCTCCCCTTGTTTTTGCTTAACAGCCCCTCTCTCTCTCTCTCTCTCTCTCTCTCTCTCTCTCTCTCTCTCTCTTACACACACACACACACACAGACATGCACAAACACACTCACACGGCTCCATCACATCCACTACACGTCTTTTCCCTCCAAATCCCTGTCTTTTCTTTTGCTGATTGCAGTAGTAGGGCCTTTTGAATTATTTAAGGCAGTCAGAGCAGCCAGAAAGACCCCGAGTGCTCCCAAAAGAGATGATCTGTCTGCCAAGAGAGGGAGGGAGTGAGAAAGAGAGAGAGAGATAGGGAGAGGGAGAAAGATAGGGTTTTGCTGACATGAGCATTCTGTACATAGACCAGAAGCACTTGTCAAGCTGTTGTTCCCTCTTTCGCAGTCTCTTTTACACACACACACACACACACACACACGTACGCACACGTACACAAAGCTCACACAATAATGTAAGCTAACGTGATTTACACAAAGTGAAGCGCACACACATCTATAGACAGACTAATCATACTGAGCTCCATGCATCTCTCGCATGTAATCACATGCATTTATGCATGCAGACACACAATAGCAGTAAGACATGCAAAATCTTTCACACACACACACACACACTTGCCAAACTTTGACTATAGGGCTATTTTAGCCAAAATGTAACTAAGTACATGTATGCAAGTACACCACTTATGTATAATATGGTGATTGTACTTTACATGAGGAATTCCATTTTATGCCACGTTAAACTTTACTACATTTCACAGGGAAAAATGTACCAACCACGTAATTTACATGATGCCTGAATAATTATACACACTATGCATGATTCTGAAATGGTACATCCCGTATAAGAAGTGCATTTGCTTTTAGTGCAAATGCTTTGATACTACTTGTATTACTACTGTTAGTATTCCTAAATAGTGATATTACTACTTTCACTTCAGTACAAAATCAGTGTACTTTTTCTATCTATATTTTAAAAAAAGTACAATATACAAATATATAGATACAGATATAAATGAGAAATACCCAAGTGGAATGGAAGTTCCTCAAAATTGTACTTAAGCACAGTACTCCGTGTACTTTATGTATTTTCCACCTCTGGGTCCAAACATATCATCACAAACACACATGTGTCTGTGTGCACGCACGCACGCACACACACACACACACACACACACACACACACACACACACACACACACACACACATCTGGACTCATTTTGGGTTATCTACCGTTGCAGACTTGAGCTGTGACCTCACTCTTGTTGTGTGGACCGTAGTAGAACACACCATTGTGCGATACTGGGTACACTTGTGGGTGATGGATGCCTTTTCACAGATAAGCTGAAAGTCATTTTTGTCTTTACCCTGCTCACCAGCTACAGGACGGCTACAGCAACAATAACAGCAGCAGCAGCAGCTCCCAGCAGTGTGTGTCCCAGCCAGCCACGCCGGGCAGTGCCCTGCCCGTGCCCTCCCCGCTCTCCCCCAGCCCAGCCAGCCTGTCCTCGTACCACGGAGACGACAGCGACAGCATCAGCAGCCCCCCTTGGCCCATCAAGACCCCCTCCAGTCCTGTAAGCACTGGAAGCTCAAACACTGTTGGATGGATGGAAGTACAGGAATTACATGAATAAATAGACACAGAAACCAAACCAAGCGACTTAATTTCCCTTTATGGACAATAATGTCAGCATAATCTGTTAGTTTGATTCATTCATGTATGACTGAAGGATTATTGTGTAATTACATGATCAAAAGCTGGTTCTTAGGCCCGCACTGAAGCCAGACGTGACTGTGAGAGATTAAACTTTGTCCTCCAATTTGAATTTGAGGGATGTGAATGAACTTTGAAGTAAACACAGGCTGCACACTGAACAAAGTGCTCTCCAGAAGTGTTTATTTTTGCTTGGTCGTTCAAACCAAGGGCCTCCTTCAGGATGTGTAAATATGGGATGAAACTTTAATGATCCAGAATTTATTTGCATATACTGAGCAGGATTTCCTCAGATTAACATGTTTAGAGTGATGTAGAAATATGTAATCCACAGGACAATGTTTTTCATTGTGCTTACATACGTATATGGTCTACCACATATAGTTTACATTTTATTTCCATGATACAAATGTGAATAAAAAGGTCACTTTCTTACATTTACTGTACTGCCTCTCTCACCAGAAAGCCAACCCAAACTCCTCCTCCCTCAGTGGGGAGCGAATCACGCGCCTATTTGAGCTGGGTGTGGAGCCGGAGAGGCGGGGCTGGGTGGAGCGATACCTGACCTTCATGGAGGAAAGGGGCACGCCTGTGACCCAGCTTCCCGCTGTGGGCAAGAAGCCGCTGGACCTCTGGAAGCTCTACATAGCTGTTCGGGAGATAGGAGGCCTCGCCATGGTAACGTTTAATGAACACGCGCAATGTTGCTGGAAACATGTGAGATGAAGTTCAACTTTACTGTCTGAGGTAGCAGACAGGTCCGTTCTGTTCTAAGCCCAACATAAACAGAAAAATGGTATCGTTACACTCTTCTAGAAAGGCTTTTTTTAAAGATTTTTGAACCTGCACAAGGTTTGCTCCCATTCAGCCACACGAGTGATGAGAGTGAGGTCGATCACTTCCTGGATGTTGGGGAATAAAGCCTTGACGCTGTGCAGGCCAGTCAAGTTCTTCCACACTTGAATCTGGTCAAATAATCTCTTTATGGATGTTGCTTTAGGCATCACACATTGTCATGTTCACCTTTCCCCAAACTGCAAAACTGTAAGTGTTCTTGTTTCTGACGTTTTGTGTTTTCCCCTAATTGGAACTTGAAAAAACGTGAAAACAGCCCCAGCTGTGGTCAGGGGTGTCCACTTGATTGTGGGTGTAAAATGTTGTACTTTTTTTGCAGTTTCTAGACTAGAAATGGCAATGTGAAAAGTATATGCAATACTCAAGATTGACCTCCAACTCTGCGGTTATAGTAAATACAAAAACATTAAGTGCTCAGCCGTAGAATAGTTTAGATTGATTAAATTCAGCAGGCTGTGGTCGACCATCCTCCAGCAAAATGACAAGTGCGTGGCTGTTGCTCCGGGGATCCATTACTAAAGAAAGAAAGGACACGAGCACAGTTGTGCACATTCATTGTGATCAGTGATCCTCATTTGATGAATGTCTTGTCTGCTCTCCCCTCAACCACTCAGGTAAACAAGAATAAGAAGTGGCGCGAGCTGTCCACCACCCTGAACGTGGGTACATCCAGCACCTCCGCCAGCTCGCTCAAGAAGCAATACATCCAGTATCTGTTTGCCTACGAGTGTAAGATGGAGAGGGGAGAAGAGCCGCCGGCAGACAGCAGCAGCAGTGGCAGCAGCAGCGTGGCTGGAGGGGACAGCAGGAAGCAGGTCAAGATCCAGCCGCCCTCACCTGGTAAGGCCTGATAACAGACACAGTTTTTTGTTTTCTTTTTTTCACGTCTCCACTCTCCCATCTGTCGGCAGCCAAACAACAGGTGCTGCTGATCAAACTACAGGTGTCAGGAATCTACAGAGGAGGAGTGATCTGTATTCATGACAATGTGGCGCACAACATCACCACAATAAAGGTTTCACAGCGTCAGAAACCACATAGTGAAGGTAGCAGCCGTGCTAATTTGTTGGTGGACTGGGAACTGGCAGACGTGGTTGTGTAAATGTGTCCCCGAGTTTAGGTTTTGGTGACAGACAAAGTTTCAAGAGTCAACTCATTCGGCCTAAACAAACAGTGCGATTCGATTTGGCAGCATATTAGCTTTTCGCTGTAGAATAAAAGGTAATTGTATTGTTGCATTATCAGAAGATTAAGCATTGTTAAGTAATTAATTTGAGCCCAAAACATAAATGATCCATGTCTATCCAACGCTGCAAAGACATGTCATAGAGGCACTGACAGTTAAAGGGTCAGTTTACCCAAATTACAATGAAGAAAAATGACAAAGTCTACATCATAAATACCGCTCCTTCCTAGAGAGAACATGTTTGGCTGTAATTAACCTCTTAACAACGTTCAGTTTCATGGCCAGCCAGTGTGAGCTAGATGATTTAAAATAGCATACGTGAACACACCTTGAAACCCAGGAGACGGTTGTGAACGTTAGCACTGTTTTGAGATGGTTCTCAGTTTAATGAAGTTGAGCTACGATACGATCAGCACTTCCACCTCAAACCCGGGTCTCGCATTTATTTGATTACAGGGCTTGAGAGGTTAAGTAATATTGTTTTGGCACAGCACCACAACACGAAGGATACTTTTTCTTGTGTAAACTGCCTGTTCACACCGTGTGTCTCTGTACACAATGATGACGCGAGAATCAGAAGAGAGGAGGGAAAAAAGTTGGAGCGATATAAAGCGTTAAGGTCACGTCTCTAATTTGCAGCGGAGATGAGAAAAGTGACCCTGGCTTTTAAATAGAACATCAGAGCACCTCACCTGCCTGAGACACGGCAGATTGCTTTTCCTGGTGGGTGAAAAAGAGCATCTGCCTTCATTTAAATACACACACACATACGTACAGTATACATAACACATCTGTATAAAAATATATATATTTATACATAAAAATCATATTCTCTCTTGCTCATAACACTTCATAATTCTCTATTCAGCCCCCTCTCGTCTATTCAACGGGACCTAACCACGCCAATTTCACAGAATCTCATTTTGCCCACATCGGCTGATGCAACCGCAGTGCACATAATCAGAGATAGCGTCTGTATTGTGAAATATGGAAAGGTCAATACTAGGGATGTTTGGACGGCCTGTTGGATATGCCGCATTAAAGTGTAAAGTGCTTATGCTGCAACACTTGATTGAAGTGAGATCTGCTGCATAATTTGTATATCACCTGCTCGTGTAAAAAAAGGATGGCCCTCGTGATATTTCAACCTCTACATGTCGTACTGCAATACTGACGGCAGACAAGAACATAAACAAGTATTCTCCTTGTGCTAAAGGGGATTTCATAGTTTGTGCTATCATTATTTCCATTGAACTCATCAAGTTCACTGCTGACAACACAGACACACTGGTTACAAGAAGGTAGACACGAGCAGGCAGGGTTGAAACTGAACTAAAAAGAGACAACAAAGGCAAACAGTAAGACCATCACCTGAACGCTCAGTTGTTAAACCTTCATCACACTGAACATGTGTACTGAGGCTGTGACATAATTATTACTATCGATTAATCAATGAAATGATTCTGTCTCTTAATTCTGTGACACCGCAGCAACAAAATGCATCCATGTCCTTGTTATGCCTCTTTTTTGACCTCGTAGCTGTGCTTTCCTGCTCCAACGTACAAACTGCCCTACTGTCACACTCCTCGCTTATATAGACTGATGGCCCAGTGATGTCACTGAGGAAGCTTGTCTGGTGGGGGTGGAGAGGGTGTGTGTGTGTGTGTGTGTGTGTGTGTGTGTGTATGTGTGTGGTTGTGATGGTGGGGGGATGTGGGGAGTGATTAATGAGGACTGGAATGTAGAACGTAAACAAACTCGACCTCGCCGTCACCTTTCATTCACAAAACTGGCTCGGCTGACTGACTCCCCCCCCCCCCCCCCCCCCAACACCCTCAACCACCACCACCTCTCTGGATTATGTCACCCACTGACACGCACACAGCTCGTGCGCACACATCAAACGTTAGCCACATGGCTTTTGCACACACACTTTATTTTTCCTCATGGCCTGCTCTGTCATTCTTCTCTCCCTCTAAATGTGGAGCAGAGGGCAGTTGAGTTCACGCTCTCCTCCACCTCCCCTCCATCTTCGTAACCCCACTGCTCGGTATTATGTATCTGTCTGCTCTTGAGGAATGGTAAACCTGTTAACCCTCGCTAACCCCACCGTTGTTTGCACTTGCCCGTATGTGTGTGTGTGTGTGTGTGTGTGTGTGTGTGTGTGTGTGTGTGTGTGCGCGCGCGTTGGTGCTCGTCTGAAGCAGGCATATCCCAGGAAGTGAAGAATCCCTAATGCTCATTGCCCCTTCCTCGCCCTCTCTCCTCTACCTCTGCTCATCATCATGGAATAACTCCTCTCTCTCTCTCTCTCTCTCTCTCTCTCTCTCTCTCTCTCTCTCTCTCTCTCTCTCTCTCTCTCCATCTCCTATGATGTAGCGGCAGGGGGTATTATTGAATAATTCAGAATTAGCATGAATTTTTAAAGCTTAAGTCTTTCTTTCTTTTTTTTTTTCCTGTGGAAACGTGCGGTGCAGGGAAAGGCCACTGAGGCTTTTCCAGAGAAAGTCTTCGAACGCTAAATGCTCATTAGGATACTTTCATAGTCTCTCTTCTTCTGTCTTTGTCATCTTTTAGCCGGAACGGTCCACGTTTTCTATTAAACCTGCTTCTGGGAATTTGTATCCCTTGGTTTTATCTTGTTGAACTGAGAAATTCACAGAAATATGGTGTCATAACAAGAGAGCACACTAACCCAGTTTGAACCTCAGTTGGAGTCTCTGTGTGAGGGGATGTATTTCTTCTGGAAAGAGGTTACAAGCATGTGCTTTCTCAAGCTCTTCACACATATTTAGAGGATGTTTGTAAGTATTAGCTTGCACATAATTTAACTCCACCCGCTATGTACACTATATCTTCTTCAAATGCATGTGTTTCCCCCACATGAACCCATCATTTAGTCTATGGCACACCAAAAAAGAGCCAGATAAACCATCTTCAAACTGCTTCCAATTAAAGAGCTGTGCTGCGACCGCCCAACGAGGCAATTCTCTCTGAGAAATCCTTCCCATCTCTCCGCTGTGTTCTCTCTCCTTCCTTTCCCTTCTTCTCACTTCAACTGTTCCCTCTTAAACAGTCCTTCCGCACTCGTTTTCCACTGCCGTCACGTCGGCTGTTTGTTTGAGCTCAGGTCTCGTGAAGTCTAACACTGTCAGTGCTTTGGCCTTAAGTCCAAAGTTATCTCTCTAATGCAGCACCTAGCTGCAGCGAAAAGCCCAGTTTGGCCGCTCTGACTCAAACCAGCTTCAAGATCCTATCTGAAGACAAAGGAGCCCTGCGGTCTGAATGTGTTACAGTTTTTACTGCGGATCCTTTGAATCGTCCAACTATATTGATGATAAAAAGGATACTTGTGTCTTCCAGCTAATTCAGGCGGCTCCCTCCAAGGCCCACAGACGCCCCTGTCCTCTGGCAGCAGCTCGACAGCCGAGGCGGTGGGGGACCTGAAGCCCCCCACACCCGCCACCACCCCCCTGGGACAGGTCACACCTCTGCCCCCCAACAGGTACCACGCAGGCATACTGCACCACTAACAATACTACCGCAGTACTGTGATGCTGCTGTACTGCTATTACTGCGTACATTCATACTGCCGCTGCCTCTGCCACTACAGTAGTGGTAGTTCTTTATTTTCCATGGTCAATTTTGCAAAAACTAATCGCAGTGTGATACTTGTTCCTTCTGTATGAACAATTGTTAATACAGTTAATAAATAGTATAAATAACAGTGGTGGAAAGTTATTCAATAAATCTACTCTTTTCTACGTTTTTGAGGTGTTCGTACTTTACTTGAGTATTTTTCGATGTTATGCTACTTTATTTGACAGTTACTAGTAAGTTGTACATACAAACAGTGATACAGTTCATAAAGTATAATTTGTTAGAGATTAAACTGCCCTAACGTTGAATAAAGTCGTTTGAATTTGCTTTACCAACTATAACTTTAACCAACTGCATACAGGTCTACAGTAATGCATCTGTAATAATAATCCAATCATATAATATCACACATGAAGCACTTTTACTTTTAAAAGGGGCATTTCGCTGCTGATACTTCTTCACTTTAACCTTGAGTTATTTTGAATACACCACTAACAACAAACTACTACCACAATAACTCTTTTATGTAATATATTAAGTATTTTAAAAAATAAACATCCTTCATTGAAACCATTTTATTTTTAAATCCCTCAAAAATAAGAGCAAAGAGCTCCTTCACAGCGCACATCTTATCGATGTCTTCAGTCTGTGCAAGTCCATGGTTCCCCCTTTCTCACACAGCTTCTCCTCTCTCTCTCTCTCTCTCTCTCTCTCTCTCTCTCTCTCTCTCTCTCTCTCTCTCTCTCTCTCTCTCTCTCTCTCTCTCTCTCTCTCTCTCTCTCTCTCTCTCTCTCTCTCTCTCTTCCCCTCACCCTGTCCAGGAGCAGCGTGAGCATACAGGACCCCTTCTCGGAGGTGAGCGACCCGGCTTTCCAGAAGCGTGCTGCCTCCCTGCCGGCCTCAGCTCCTTACCAGCAGGGCCTCAGCATGCCTGACATGATGATGAGGATGCAGTACGACGCCAAGGACCCCTTTGCCGGGATGAGGAAGAGTGAGTGAGCCACACGCTGTGACACCCTCTTTCCCCAATTTCACAGAACATTTTGAGACGGCTGTGAATAAACAGCTTCTCACGTCGACCATTTGAACAAACTATTTTACACTGTCAACTTTAAATGAGTATATTTTAAATTATAATTCCATCTCAAAACGTACATGGCTCTTTGTCAAAATGACTCATGTATCCCAAAGCCTTTGTTCTTTCGTCTGTCTCGTTGAGCTAATTCATTGTCTAGTCAGGACAGAGTGCGTGTGTGTGTGTATGTGTGTGTGTGTGTGTGTGTGTGTGTGTGTGTGTGTGTGTGTGTGTGTGTGTGTGTGTGTGTGTGTGTTTTACTGCTGGAATTATGAAAGCAGATGAGAACTGTTTGTTACGCCACACATCCCTTTATCGAAAACACACCAGCTCTTCTGATGTTCTTGTAGCTTAGCCTTTGTCTCATCCTAACTTTGTTCATCCTTTTCATCCTCCTCGTATTCAACCTTTCATCCTTCCCATCCTGCTGAGAAGCACCTGTTTCGACCAACTCATGCGGTTTAGTTTTGAGAAAGGATAGTGGCTCCTCTGAAGGCTGGAAAGAATGGAGTCTGAATGAATAATATGGTGGATGTGTTAGCTGCATAACAACAGTTGCAGCCTTAGAACAATAGATTTAATCATGTAACGTGGTGAATATTGATGGAGGAATGCTGCCACCTGGTGGTTACCAGGACACTGATACTTTGACTATTTTTTAGCTTGCTGCCTGTTCAGATCTCTTTTTTTTTCTTTTTAATTTTGTTCATGTTGCTTCAATCCCTACATATAATATAGTCTGATGCATCCACCTCATTTGTTTTCCTCCTGCGCAGTGGCGGGAGCTGATCCATACATACCAGGCCAGATGCCCGGTGGTGGCATGCAGGACATGTATGGTCGACCCCCGTCTGCCTTGAGCATGAGCCAACGGTCGCAGTATCCATATGGACCGGGCTACGACAGGAGGTAAAGCACACTCATCAACAGAGGAGGGGGGAAGCTGTACATCTCATTATATGTTTAGCATTTCCCCAACACGAGCCCTCGGGCCCACTGTAGCCGGGGTTGTTAAAAACATATTTACAGCTGATATTTTTGTCAGCGATTTTCAGTCAGAAGCATGAAGACTTTGCTGTTGTTTGATCCTCAGACCGGACCATGTCATGGGGATGGAGGGGAACATGGGTCCCCCTGGGAGTCAGAACAACATGGGACCCTCGAACAGTGAGGGCAGCATGTACTCTTCCAGTAGATACCCTTCACAGCAGAGGTCAGCACCCATGTGTGTACAACTGCCTATTAGAGTTCACTTGTGGAAAGTCAAAGCAATAGCACAATTACATATTCATGTTACTTTGCTCATCATTTTTTACCCAGCAAGTGACTTATTCCTCCTCTCCCCTCCGCTCTGTTTCAGACACGATGGCTACAGTCAGCAGTATCCCAGCATGCCATATGGGATGCATCCATCTGGGATGTACCCTCAGCAACAGGTGAGAGAGAGATGTAAATACAGCCGTTTCACACTGTTCACTGTGGCTTAATATTGTAGGAATACAATATATGACATTTTGAACAGGAAATGTTCTCATATTGTGACAGTTTAAACTACAGATAATGTTATCAGAGTAACATCTGTATTCCAATAATCATTTTCATCTTTCCAATTAAAGGGGCAATGCTTTTTTTTTTATTCTTAGCATTGCAAAAACATGTAAAAGGTTATTATTATAAGTAGTATTACTATTAATATTATTGTTGTTATTGTTGTTGTTGTTGTTGTGTTTATTATAGAACTCTACTGAAGCAGTGGAATGATGAGAATAAGTTCTTCATGGCTGTTTTTAACTAACTATCTGCATTTTGCATCAGCAGGGCTACAAACGGCCCATGGACGGCATGTACGGCCCCCCACCCAAGAGACACGAGAGCGACATGTATGCCATGCAGTACGCCAACCAGCAGCCGGACATGTACAACCACTACGGTGGAGGCTACTCAGGCCCCGAACACAGACCCATCCAGGGACAGTTCCCCTACCCCTACCCCCGCGACCGCATGGGTCCCTCAGGTCAGAGCCAGCACAGTATGATGGGTGGGGGGCCCACTCCTAACCATGCCGCCGATGGCCCCAACGTGTGGCCATCCAGGACAGAGCTCGGCTATCCCTACCCCAACCGACAGGGGCCGCCGTCACAAATGCCTCCTTACGGCTCAATGGGCAGAGATGACATGGACGGACGTCCGGGGCAGGAGCAGTGGCACCGTCAGTCTGCCTACATGTCATCGTCAGGAGGCATGACTCCCCTGTCCTCACGCCAGCCATCTTCTTATTCCAACTCTCCATCCATGGCCAACCACCTGTCCAGAGCACCCAGCCCAGGAGCCTTCCAGCGCTCCATGGACTCTAGGATGTCACCCAAAGGACCGTTCATGTCACCCATGAAGATGCCTAAACCTGGCATGACCATGATGGGCTCACAGGGACACTTTCCTCCCAACCTGAGGCGGGACCTCAACTACCCACCAGGATCGGTGGAGGCCACCATGCCGATTCTCAAGCCCAGACGCAAGCTCACCTCCAAGGACACTGGTGAGATGAAGTCACATTATTTCATGAATAACTATTTTGATGAGGGCTGAGAGGTGGATGGGTTGGTAAGGCTCTTTAGAAGATGCATTGCTGATTGTTTAATTCTAGTTTTGCATTTGAAAGTGAATTTACTGTACTTTCATGCTCTAAAAAACTCTGTTATCTCTGCCTTATATGAACAGCGAAACCTAATTTTCAGGTTGAACTAGCACAACATGAGACACATTTTATAAAAGGAACTACAATGATCTCTGTTCAGTGTCCCATTTTATCATTTGGACCATGTCTGATCACCACTTTCTTTTCTTCCGGGTTCCAAAAATCCCCTTGTTTTACCACCAGGAACGCCTGAGGCCTGGCGCGTGATGATGTCTCTGAAGTCTGGCCTGCTGGCAGAAAGCACATGGGCCCTAGACACCATCAATATCCTGCTGTACGATGACAGCACTGTGGGCTCCTTTACCCTCTCGCAGGTAAAACCAATTTCAGGACTACACCTCACTGCTGACTGAGTGAACGAATTCATTCAGCCTGCTGGAGCACGCTGTAAAAGCATGACAATGCGCTGTGTCTCTTTGAACCCGATCTTCCACATTAACCTTTTTCTGTTGTAATAAAGATCTGTAAAAAAATCTGTAAAATTCACACAAATATTCAGAAGACCATTATGTCGCAATGTCGTCCAAAGGATTCAAGATATTATTTAAAAAAAGTGACTGGAATTAGATTTATTTCTGCTTAAATTGCTGACATTCCTTCTATCTGTGTCTGAACAGTTGCCAGGATTCCTCGAGCTGATTGTGGAGTACTTTCGCCGTTACCTGATTGAGATCTTTGGCATCCTGGAAGAGTTTGAGGTGGGGACCGTGGCCCAGAAAAGCCTTTTGGACCCCGCTGCTGAACAGAAGGAAGAAGTCATCCCTGACCAGGAGACGGACTCTAACGCCCATCCTGAACCCGAGTCAGCTCCGGCAGAAGAGGCGCAGGCGGAGCAAGCAGGAGGCATCGTGGAGGAAGCTCAACCGATCAGTACTGCAGAGCCAGAGTCAGCTGAGGTGAGCAGTGAGAAGGAGGAGTCTGAGATCAATATAACGAAGGAGGACACAAATGACGAGGACCGAGAGAAAGAGGGAGAAGAAAAAGAGAGTGAAAAAGGAGCAGAGAACAAAAGGGAGTGCGTGGACCAGCCTGTTGCAGAGCTCAAACCGAAACTCAAGCAAGCCAGTAAATATGATAAGCTCCCCATCAAGATTGTCCACAAAGAGGACCTGTTTGAAGACATGACAGAGCGCTTAGGTTACGTCACCGAGTTCACTAGCGGGTTGCTACACTGGCAGGCTGGCGGAGGTGACTCCACCGCACACATTCAAACACAATTTGAACCCCGGAGTGAACCGCCTCCCAGGGCAGAGGGAAAGACCGGGAGAGAAAACAAAGAGGAAAACACCATGGACGATGGGAAGAAACAACACATCACTGCTACTATAGATGATGTTCTGTGTGCTCGGGTTGACGCCCTTTCTTACGCCCACCCCGCGCGCTCCTTGCCATCCTACCCCTTCAGGGTGCATCCGGATGGGGAGCCGGACCACATCACCTTGCTGGAGGATGAGCCTCGCTGCCTGGACGAGCCTCCGCTCTCCGCATCCTCCGCCTGGCAGGACTCACTGGCCAAGCGCTGCCTCTGCGTCTCCAACATCGTCCGGAGCCTGTCGTTTATCCCCGGGAATGACTTGGATATGTCCCGCCACCCCGCTCTGGTTCTTCTCCTGGGCCGGCTGCTCCTGCTGCACCACCAGCACCCGGAGAGGAACCGATCGCCCCCCAGCTACCAGAGAGACGAGCAGAAGGAGCAGGGGCTGTCGAGCAGCAAAGAGGAGTGGTGGTGGGAGTGTCTGAGTCTGCTCAGGGAGAACGCCATGGTCAGTCTGTCCAACATCTCGGGTCAGCTGGATCTCTCCACCTATCCAGACACCATCTGCCTCCCCATCTTGGATGGCCTCCTCCACTGGATGGTGTGCCCTTCGGCTGAAGCCCAGGACCCCTTCCCGTCAGCAGCACCCCACTCCCAGCCGACTCCCCAGAGGCTGGTGCTGGAGTGCCTCTGCAAGCTGAGCATCCAGGCCGGCAACGTTGACCTCCTGCTAGCTACGCCGCCTTTCAGCCGACAGGAGAAGCTCTTCACCATCTTGGTCCGCTACGCGAGTCAGAGGAAGGCGCAGGTGTACAGAGAGATGGCAGTGGCTGTGCTCTCCCACCTGGCACAAGGAGATCCCACAGCGGCGCGCGCCATAGCCATGCAGAAGGGCAGCGTGGGTAATTTGGTGGGCTTCTTGGATGATGGCGTTAGCATGGCACAGTACCAGCAGAACCCTCACAGCTTGCTGCACATGGGGCACCCCCCGATGGACCCACCTAGCATAAACATGATGTGCAGAGCAGCTAAAGGCCTGTTGGCTATGGCTAAAGTGGAGGAGAACAAGAGAGAGTTTGCGTTGTACGAAAGCAGATTATTAGACATCTCCATTTCCTCTGTGCTCAACGCGGGGGTGGTGGCTCTTGTTTGCCAAGTTCTCTTTCACCTAGGGAAATTATGACAAGAGGAGAGGCGGGACTCACACAGCAGACGCTAAGGCAAACAAGATGCTTCTGTGGTTTCCTATTTTTATTTATCAAAATGACAGAAAATGTTTGTTTTTTTAATGACATATCCACAAAATATCTCTATATATGTATAGCTTCTGGGCCCTGTTAAAAAAAAGTGGGTTTGGCATTTGAAAGCTCATTTTAATACAAATATTTAATACCTGCTGGTGTTGGATTGCTGATTTGTTTGTCATTTGTTTTTGTTCGTTTACTTTTTCAGCCAAAGCTGCCACCAGATGTTGGTGCTGAATTACGTGGTTCCTTTTGAGTCGATGAGTCGTGGAGATGTTTTTCAGTTTTATAAACGCTAATATACTCATCAACATTTTGTTAATGGAGAGTATTTATTTAAAATGTGACTCTGTACAGTAGTTTCAACTTTTTTGCCAACAGTTGTGGAGGGAAAAAAAACACTGACTTTTCAAATTGAAATGTATATGTCTCCATCGCTGGAAGATAAATTGTGCAATAGGACTCTAGAGCAAGTTGTCCCTTTCTGAGAACAAGAAGAATCTTAAAAGATACCTGCAGTGTGTGCTTTAGGCCATGAGGAGGCAGCATTGCACCAGCCAATCAACATGAGAGGAGAGCATCTGTTAAAATAAGTGTCTAATTTATCATATCCTCAATGACTTTCACAGATGAACTTTGTGTTTCCTAAGCACTTGTGTTATGTCTGTATTTTTTCATCACTGTGTATATAAACCGTTGTACAATGGACGCACATGATTCTTTCAGTCTCAATCAAGCATAGCAAGAGGTGGGACTTTCTGACTATTATAACAAATGCTTTTATTGTTGGTAAAATTTGTTATTGTTATTATACATATTTTGTTAATGGGGTCAAATATTTGAACATGGCAGATGTAACTGGTGTTTCAATGTAAAAAAAATCCTGTATGCATTGTATTATAGCTGAGAAAACAATCGCTTTGGTAATCAAACGTGAAAGTGCCAGGGTGAGAGGATATCTAGGCGAGGCTACGTGAGAAAACTGAACATATTTCTGTACGTTACTGTCCTCCATCCATGTCAATGGGCATATTTTTGAATCTAGATGATGCTCTAAAAAGAAACGTGTGAAAAGAACCTTCAAATGTCATGAAAGCTCATTGTAAAATTTGCCTTTTTTCGTATGACTCCATGTCTCTCTTTTATTCAGTATACACATTTATACTCTGTGCTGCACATGTCACAAATAAATGTATGATGAACATCGTTACGCACCGGAGACGTTGCATTATGTCCAGACAATCTTAGGCCAATAAAACAAACATCAACCGCTTGCAAGGACTGCTTTCATTGATGTCATTCAAAATAGATGAATCCTCCGGCCTTACAATTCAATTATACAATAAAATGCTGCAAGAGTCCCGAGGGCGCGTGATAATTTGAATATAACCGCTTTACAGGTATCACTTCAGAGGTCTTTGATGTATGTTCAGAACGTTCCTGTTCATGAGTCTCGGTTTGGGATTTGATCTCTAATGACAACCAGGACATCAACAGATCAGCTGTATTACTTTTTAGAATATATTCTATGTTGAATGTGTGAGATGCTTCTGAAATGAGTGGAGGAGATGTGAGTGTTTCCTGAAAAGGTCAGTGCTTCTTGAACAGTGGACCATGTAGTGACTGTAATACAGGGCTGTTCCAGCTCACAGACCATCAATCATTTGAAGAGGGTGGAAAGTCTATCTGAAGATGAGACACACATCATCCAAGACGCTGAATCTGAAGCCGTTTGCAATTTGCAACAAAAAAATGTACATGCAGCAACTTTCTGAACACGTATGTGAAACTATGACACTGAGCAGATCGCCAGGCGGACTCGAGTTATATGAAAGAAAATACGTTATGTTGGGGTTTACGTTTATAAATAGGTCAATTAACAATCCCTTGATACTGATGTACTCTAAAATAATGGCATTAAAAGCATCTCTTCTTCTTTGTACAATGTATAGTCAGATTTAAAAAGGAATGCAATAATGAATTGATTAACCCATTCACTGATGACTTGGTACTGCTCATGTTCTGCGTCCAATGGAAAACTAGTATCATGAATACCTATCGGACTCACGGGACCCCACACTCTACTCGAACAGCTCCTCTAAGAGCATCAGTTTTCATAATCCCCTCCTTAAGAAAGAGCTCCCTGACCTTTCTGCAGCCCGTTCCCGTCTTCCTCACAACCTCTACCAGCCAACTCTTCAGGTGTTGTTGTATTCAGGAAGGACATCCCTAAACCTTTAGAGAGGGCTCGGGGAAGAAACAGAGACCCCACTGATTAAAACTGTCTTCTCTGCACGTTGCATCATGCATCATAGGCCTTTTCCACAGGAGACATCTTGATGTATCATAGCAGGAAGAGCACCGAGGTCACTAATAACATTATTGACGGCTCTGTTCTTTTCAAGTGCCCCAGTAAACCGGGACAGTGTGACATTAATTAGCATGAACGATACCAGGACCCGAAGACGGAAGCAGCGAAATGGAATTCAGCTGTCATTAATCCCATTATTTACACCTGTGCTTTTCCTTCTGTGACATGTCAAAGTGTTTCTCTCCCAGGGGGCATCCCCTCCCCCGAGCTAACCGTGACCCAGAGTACGGACACTTTGTCACAGGAGCTAAACTCTGGTCGTCACGGACGGCTGAGGCACACCACAGCCTCTCCTCAAAGACACGCAGGGGATTTTATTGGTAAGTATGAGTACTATAAGTGTTCCTCAGAGTACATTTGGAAAAATATATTTGTCTGTTTTGTTACTCCATTATGGTCACTGAACGTGACTATAGCGCCTTCTCGGAATATCATTTTGAATTGTTTTCTTTGCGTTTACGATTATTTTTGTGTCCCATATGAGCTCGTCTTTGTTTCCTCTCTGCGCCCTGCAGAGGAGCACTGAGTTATGGACACGCGTATCCATGATAACTTTGTAAGTATATGACCTGCTCTTCTCAATCTAAGCATCCCTGAAGACAAGGACTTTCCTCTCATATCTATTTTTCTTTTTTGTACTTTTTATTCCTAATTGAACAATAAAATCCATGTCACAGTCACATGTCACAAATCATGTTTGGCCTTCAACGGATACGGCTTTATCTCAATTTTAGAAATGTTGTCTTTAATAATCCCTGATTAGAGATTCCAATATAAAATCAAAGATTATTTTATTTTGATGAATGGGTAGCACATTTTGCTCTCCATCAGTAAAGCCATGCAGCTGTTGCAAGTGTAAACACAGACATCAGATAGGAATAGTTTTAAAAGCAGACGTAAACACAAGACTACAGTCCTACACTCCCTCTTGCATCGGTTCATAGCATTGATTTGTAAAAGAAGTGTTGAAAGAAGACACAACTGCCAAATACCCATTTTATTATCTTAGTTTAACACACGAGGGGCTACATATTATCATTTAATTTGACTTTGACCAGAGTCCTCAGAAGTTCTACTTCCTCTTCAGTTGGAATTTGAAATCTTTCTCCCAACTTTCCTTTGCCCGGGAAAATGTGGGCATTAGACTAAGTCCTATTTTAAGCTTCCTTTAATAATAGCCTTCCTGATGTGTTGACAACACAGGCAATGACCAGGTTGGGTTTCAAAGACTGATAGTTAGCCGGGTTGCTTGGCTGCTGGTACAATCACTCATCTTTTGATGTTATTGAAATCTTACCGACACCTTGAAACTACTCACTTACTTGATTGATGTTTAACTAAAGCACTTTTCTGCGGCAAAAGAAGCCATTCGCATGCTTGTGGGTATGTCCTGGCATCTCGAGCTGCATTGATTTTACATGTGTGCACCTGCACATGACAAACAGACTTAGCCCACGTACCTTACAGCGTTTTCAATTCCATTCATTTAGGGATCGGATGGAAAGTGGGTTCGCTGTACTTTTTCGGTGATGGAGGATGCATTTCACGTAGGCAGCCAACCGCAGGAGAAAACCTCCCACACTCCTGTGCCTCTGAGAAGCTGAGTCATCGAGCTCTGACAGAATGATGTGGTGGCTGAGAGGAAGCCAGGCAAGTCATTGGCTACCACTGGCCTGGGTACCGTACCCTGCTGCCTCTCACCGCTAACGTAGGGAGATGAAAGAGCATTGGGCGGACACAAGAAGAGACCGCTCTGACCTTTCCAGGAAAGTGTTTTATGTGTGTGGTGAACTGTGTGTATGCACGTTTACCCGATCAGGTCAAGTCCAAGAGCTGTGGCTATACGGACAGTATTGGCCTCTCGATGGTGCTTTGATGTGGCTATGTGCTTTCATCCAGTCCAGCTTTCTAACCGAAACAATATTGCCTGGATGAGGCCTTGGCAGGATGTGATCCAGGCCCATGTTGTTCTTGGATTAGTTACTGAAAGGCCCTATCATGTCCACTTTTTTTCCCAACACAAACACAGCTTCAGCCATATGTCATCACATCGCTTGACGAGCCCCACGGTTAAGGAATTAGACTTGAGGGCTTACAGATCATTAGCAACCATTGAAAACATCCACGGCTTTCCAACAGATTAAGTGAAACATGTGCCACTTGATAGCTTCACATGCCCAGCAGCGGCAGCCAATTGCGATCTCTGCCAGTTTTCATGACACAAGCTTCAACAGCGACAACTTACAGCACTGTACACGACCACATGCTTAGAATCCAGTAAGATAAATGTGCCTGAATGCTACGTCCTAATTTTGTACAACAAAGGTAAGTATAAAAGTACAGGAAAACATGTTTGATTCTTTCCTCCTGTCAGACTGTGTGTGTGTGTGTGTGTGTGTGTGTGTGTGTGTGTGTGTGTGTGTGTGTGTGTGTGTGTGTGTGTGTGTGTGTGTGTGTGTGTGTGTGTGTGTGTGTGTGTGTGTGTGTTTGTTAAGAGGAGGACAGATGACAGAAGAACTGTCGACTGTTGACACAATCATCAGAATTGATGCAGGTTGAACAGGAAATTGCATCATCAGATTGTACTTACAAAGTACGAGCCAAGTGGTGACATCATTACATAAGCATTTCAGTAGAAACAGCATTAATGTGACTATTCTTACCCCCGGGTATTGAATGATTTACAGTCAGTGATATTGTTTGTTTTGTTATTTAATTATTGATTTGTGCAGTAATTATGCTTCCTGTTCCTGCTGTGTTCAAGGAAACATTACTAAAGAACATTTTTTGCAGGTGACAACAGGTCAATAAAAGGGCATCTTCTAACTCCAACTGTACTCATGTCCAAGTGTGAACTAATGCTGCATTAGACTTTTCTTTTCTTTTTTTCGGGACACACTATTACACTGCCCTGTCTCATTTTTAAAGTCTTATCACAACCCATCTTTCATATTTCTGGGACCACATGATGTAAAAATGACTAAATATAACACAAGGAATAATAATTGGCAATTGGAAGTATCCTGTCAAGAGTTTCATGCACACAGTAACACAGTCCTCTAAATACTATCTGACTTCCCCAGTCGGGTGGTTCTCAGCCCCATTTCCATTTATTCCTTTGAAAAGACACAGCTCTATAAACACGGGTCCTAAGTATATGATTCAGACAGCTGGGAACTGTAGTTTTCATCAAACTTTGTCACACCAATAGGCATAACTAGGGGGTCAGACTCATGGGCTAATGCTACGTTCACCCCAAAAGCGTTGTGAAGATTCGTGCCGTGTTTACCATGTCAATTTACTCACGAGACAATAATGCTGTGTTCATACCAAGCGCGTTACAAATATTATGCCATGTTCACACCAAACACGGCGCGAATTATTCGCACCACGTTTGGTGTGAACACCCTTTTTTATTGCGTGAGTAAGCTGACACGGTAGTGTGAACGCAGCATTACTCTCACCTGAAGAGGGTGTGGCTTGGTGTGAACACACCATAAGGACTGCTGATGCTGACTGCTGTCCTCAGTTTGTCATCCCCATCTCACTTTCACCTCAATTTCAGTCAACTCTTTTGTGTCGGCTATCAAAGGAATAACACAGCCAACAATATTAATAATAATCATCTGACAAAACAGGGGTTAATTTGTGTATTTATTGGGGATTATTTTCTGTTGCAGAATCGGTGTACGAGTATTTAACTGGAATTGACACAAAATAAGCAACCCTGGTAAAAAGGAAAACTTAGACCCGGTTCTATTGTATTTATAATATGTCTATGACAACAGTGTAGCTATATGTCACACAGGGATATTATGTATTATTTATTTATTACCAATATGGGTTTTGGTCTATTCATGTGATTTGTCTACAGTGGGAAAAATATTGAATATCACTTGTCCTACCCCCTTAACTCCTGTTTTAGCAGCAAGCTGCCAGTCTACATATGAAATGCCAGTTCATAAAGCCAGCGGCTGGCTTCATCAAAAAATGATTCTCAATAATAATCACATGCATACATAGGCTTTGACCACAGCAAACCCTCAGCATCACTCCTGCATGCGGCCCTTCTGACGGACGCCTGGAGGTCCCTGGACCACGGTTTGGGAACCCCCTTTAACAGCTCGGTCTGCCTTTGCACCTCCTCAGTTCAGCCTCGCTTGGAGGGGGAGGAGCAGGCAGCGAGGCTGTGCTCTGCTCCCATGTTGATGTTTGTTGTTTGCGAGGGTGGCAGCTCTGTGTGAGTGTGGAGGGACACAATCGTTGGGGTTGCCGGCCTGCTTCTTGGGCAATGCTGCGACTTCCCCGCCTAAACCGCGGCCGAATGGTGAAGATTGCTGGTGATTATTCGCCGTATGTTGCCGTGAACCACTCGGACATGAGGCGGTGAGGCTCGGCTCGTCTCTTGTGAGTCAGGATGCTGGAGCTGGTCTGAGAGCAGCCGCGTCGAGCAGTCTTTCCCCTGGATTTCCCTTTTTCTTTTTCCTTTTTTTTTTTATAAACCAACCCGGCAATCGGCGACGAGCTGCCATTTTTTTTTTATTTTTTATTTCACCCGTAAACTTAAAAAAGAAAAAGAAAAAAAAGAAGAGATGGTGTTCTTCGCTTCGTCGTCGGGTCGCAACAGCCCTGGATAAGGAGAGCCGTCGCTACGTGACAACACCCCGCACGACGACCAGCGCTACTTTCCTTCGCCGAGGCAGCGCGTCAACCGCCGCTTTCAGCGGAGCGACACCGCCGGGTCTGTACATGTGATGAGGCTGACGTTTAAAACACCTTCGTTTCAGCCCCTCTCGAGCGGGAGAGTTGAAGTGGAAGAGCCAGGTGAAAGACTGGTTCTCGTGTTGGGGAAGAGAGGCACCCGTTAATTGCAAAGTTGGTCAACGTAACTTAAACCGGTCACCTCATCAACTCGCTAGCTTGTTAGCCTGAGAGTCACTTTAGATTGAGTCGCCGTATCAAAGCTAACCAGGTTGCTTGCTAAAAAAAAAAAAAATGGCGCTATTAACGTGATGCTATGTTATGTGTGAGCTGCCTGTGAAGTTATTCCCCAAGTTAGCTGACGACAGAGCGGCTAAACGTACTTTTTTGACGCAATTTTGTAGCTTTTATTGACTTCACTGGTGACTAGATTCGCCTTCCCGAATCTACACACGGGTGTAGTGTGGGTGTTAGCTAGATATGAATAATATCAGGAAGTGTGGCTTGTATTTTTTCCTACAAACTTGTTTTTCTCTTTCTCTCTCACCCACATTCACCTCTCATGCAGTTGTATGAAAAGTTGTGATCTGGGCCTGTAAACTGAACCGGCTTCTTCTCTCCACACAGGTACATCTGCCCCAGGATTTATCCAGCTGTGGGGATTTGAATCAGCAATTGATGCATCTCGGGGTGTCAGAGTCCATGAGAGAGTGCGAGTACAGCCAAATAAGCACTCGCAGCTCCACACCAATGGAGACCCCTTACACGAAAAGGACCCAAAAGAGGAGGAAGTGGGAGTCCTTCCCGGGTCGGAATAAATTTTACTGCAATGGGAGGATTATGATGGCTAAGCAGACGGGGGTTTTCTACCTCACCCTTGTCCTTATTCTAGTAACTTGTGGACTTTTCTTCACCTTTGAGTAAGTATCGTTGTAAGCATGTTCTGTTTCTTTCGTGCTCCCATCTGCTATTTACACGCGTGCAATGACAATGTGGATTAGGGATTTAATTTCATGGGCTCAGCTGTCAGAGGAAAAAGTTTAGATGTAGGTCAGTTATGTGACTGGCATCACTCTGGAGTGGGTGTATGTCCTCTGATCTCCTCGGGGGTTCAGGGAGATGTCAGAACAAACTGGTTGGCGATTAGGCAGACAGTTCTCTGTATTCACAAGTAAGCTATAATATAAAAAATATATAAAGTATCTTTAATGAAACAGTGTGTTGTGCCAGCGATGTTTCTGGTGGACACTACTGTGTGATGTAGGTTTCCTGTCTTATATTGCTTATGGTTTGCTCTTGCAGTTGTATGTGGGATGCATGTTAGACAGCCTTTTGTTTTTTTATTCACCGTCATTATTGTTGTTTTGGGATGCTAGTCTCGCATGTAGGGAGCACGCCAGGTACAGAGTCGAACATCAACTTAACCAAAGTGTCTTTGAGCGAGATCATAACCAGTTGCTGTTCTGAAGCAGATCCGGATGCCAAGTAACATGATTTTATGCATAATGTGTAGTTTGGTAATTTTACCTTTTTTATATTGACAACATGATAACTTGGGCGCAGGCTACCGTCCACTTTTTGTGTTTCTCGTCAATCTCAGATCATTCACTCATGACCTATAGAGCAGACTGCACAGTGTTACTCTCTCTCTGTGTGTGCCACTTGCGTTCCCTTAATCACAGCTTCACGATCCCCAAAGGAGCCTCTTTCTATCTCCCACTGTTGGAAAAACCTGTAATCAACAGACAGAATGTACTCCTTTTCACTGTCTCATCCAACTCTTTGTCGTCGTCCCTAGATTGACCCACTGTGACTGGGGTGCATGATACAGCATGTAGACATAGACCTGAGCCCTACAGTGTGGACAGGGAGAGTGAGAGCGAGGGAGAGAGAGAGAGAGAGAGTGCATTTTCTCTTCCTCATTAGGCCCAAGTAATCACTGGCATCTATCATCTCAGAAACCTCATCTACACTGGATAAGAATCCTGCTCCATCAGGAGATTTGTTGCTCAATCGGACAGTCTTTATCAGGCCAAAGTGCTTTAGCGCCAGAGAAAGCTTAATAGGCAAAATATGTGCTGTTGTTGATGGCTGCTGTTCAGTATGTGGATCGTAAAGATAGCCAATGCTTAATGATCTAGGAGTACATCAAAAGACAGTAAATAGTATGCACACAAACATTATTTAAACAAAAAATGTCCACATATAATTTAGAAAGGACTTAATATTATGTAATTATGTGTGCCAAAGATATGTTGGAAAATGCCAATACAATGAGTAGATTAATCAAGCCACTCATTGACTGAAAAATAATCATAATAATTTTGATCATTGGAGTATCGCTTTTACTTATTAGACAAAAACAAGAAACATTTGTCAGTTTTCAGTTTCTCCAATGTGATAATTTGCAGTGTAGCTCTGTTTTTTCTTGTATATCGAATACCTTTGGACAGTTGGTCTGAGAAAGACATTTAAAGATGTCACATTGGGATCCTTCTATCTTTCATCCCAAACCATTGGCTGAATTCTGTTTTGTATGCTCTGTGTGTGAAGTCTTTCACAGACGCATCTATCAGCATTGACCTCTGGACCACGTCATCTGTCAATACATTGTCACCTCAGCAGAGATACAGACACGACCCATGACTAAAGGGCGGACTGCTAGTGAGCTAAAACTTCAACCATCTTTACTATGGCGCAGATGATCCAAATATTGAAATGGGAGGGGAAACGCACTTCAATGTCCATTTGAACCTGGATGTTCTCCAGCACCCACATGGAGGATACCAGATGCTTCCTGATGATACCTTCAGATAGCTTCATTTCCTACACTGTGGCCTGTCAATGGAGCTGTGCCCAGTGTACTGTCCTCTGTTTGTTGTGACTACAGGGGACATTTTTAGGAACACTAGGCGACCACAAAGACGCTTTTCAGCTTAGCACTGTTCTCCCTCTTCAACTGTTTATGCCCCCAGACTGACCGGGTCCTCCTGGCTTTCTTCCTCTCACTGCACCTTTCCACACACACTCCACTCCCATCAGCTAAAAGGAGACATTTATCGGACAGGGCACGAGTCAGCAGACCTGCACATTGGCTTCTGTTGTCATTAAGTGTAATACATTTCGATTAGATCTGTTTTTCTAACCCCACACACGCCAGTTGTCAGCATTTTGCAGAGCAGCTCCTCATTCTGTTTGTAAGGGCAAATTATTTCTGTTGAATTGCCTCTGTGTCTTAATATGGTATTTTATATTCGACTACGGTATCATGACATCTGGTCCGTATTTGTTTAAAGATGATCTTTTGATATTTAGGGTCCAGAAGGACTCACCGGCTGTGTTTAAGGAAGGAGACATGCACAGAACGTGTACCAGAGAAGGAGATCTTCCTACATCTCCATATTTCCTTTAGCTTGTTTTCTTTGTCTGTCTGAGGGGTGCTCAGCCATGCACAATAAACTCTGTTAGTGACCGGCAGACTTTGGTCTGTTTATTATTCTGATGCAGCCCCCCCACCCTCCAGATATCCATGTGTGCTGTTGTTGCACATGTTGCCGTCTCGCTCTCATGCCTCGTAAAAAAGTTCACCCAAGCAGATGTTTAAAGTGATGTTGTTACTGTGTTTTTGTTTTGATTGATCTTAAGAACTACAGTTTTGGACAAAGAGAAGGCCTAACATTGGAGTCAGTGGAATTTGAGGCAGACCATGAGGTGTAATGCAGTCATTAAGACGAGGCAGTGACAATAAGCAGTGATTACTGGCTACATGTGTGTTTGTTATTTTAAGACCTTGTTCCAAGTGCTGAAATGAAAAGTCTGCATTATTATAGTGCCTTTTGTCCAAAGCTTTCACTCACTTTAGTTCACCCATTCACACTCTGATGGCAGTGAAAGTATGCTCATTGCTGGTTTGACAATTGGTATCAATTGTGGTTGAATATTGTGCACTTTGATATGTAGACAATAGCAGCTGAGGATCGAGCCGCCAACATTGTGGTGACTGGACAACACGCTTCACCTTGTGAGCTGCAGCCGCCTCTTGATCGGTGGTTTCATTGATAGTCGATCAACGGAAACCTTTTTTTAAGCGAAGCCGTTAAACAGCGTCCAAAGTGTTAGGCTTTGTTTATGCTCGCACTTGCCGTCTTCCGAGTCGGTTTCCAGAAGCGCTTAAACTCTTAGGTGCTTTGCATCGCACTATTCTCCAATACATCAGAGAGCATACAAACAAAATGTACTGTGAAGAATCAAAAAGGCAACAAGTGTAATCCGTAAATATGCCCAGAGACTGTAGGTGTGTAACTGACAAAGCCATAAACTAAGCTCCACAATGCTGAGGAGGCATTATGATGATCTGTAAACTCGTATCTCATTTGCATGGACTACTTTATTGCCTTTGTAATAGCGCTGTAAGGAAACAAGTGCAGTACGACGTGCATTATGAGGAAACATAGGTTGAATATCCACTAAACGTTTAATTTGGCTGGCAAAATATTTACTTGAATGAAAGTTTTTAGGACTATCTGTCTCTAAAGCATGTAAAAGTGAATTAGCCTTTTTTTGTATAATATCCATACATGTAAATAATCTTTTCAGTTATCTATTTGTAATATTTGAAAGTGATTATGTCATTTATGGTGCGCCAGCTTGACTAGGGCTAGTATAAACTAAGCTTTAGGTCTTGCTTTCTTTTTCTTAAATTTATATCCAATCTGATTTTTATACATTTGGGACCAATTGTGCCCTTTTATGTAAATGAATTTTGGAGGTTTTTTTTCTTCATACAAAGGGAATTTTTACCTTGCTGACATGTTTGGGTTCATCCAAACTGCACTTGTTGCCTGCAGCTCCTTGAACTGGTAAAAAGGAATCTGAACTTTTCTTAGTGTTTTCTTTTCTTTTTCAGTGAATAGTTCATTAACTTGTAACGTTCGCATATGTCTGCTTGTTACAAACATACCATGTAGAAAAGCTCACATTCGTTGAATAAATACACTGAAACTAAAGTCTTTCGGCAGGGAATCAGGGCAGCGCATCTCCTTGATATAGGCATATGTCGGCTACAGCTCATTTCAGTGGTAGAAGAATGGGTTCGCCTTTTGGCTGTTTGAGAGATTGCTTGGTAGATATCCTGGTTTGAATCAGAAAAATAACATGGTCGACTTTGGCGGGTGGTTTGCTCCAGGGGTCTTGTCACATGGTTCTAGTTCATGAAGACAGACAGACTCGGCCCTACTCGCAAACGTGCGTTCACTTAACATGGAAAAAATCTCAGAAAGCTTGATGAGTAATCCACTTGAAACGAAACAGTGTATTAGGTGTTTTGATGACTATGTAGTTGTTTTTACCAATGAAGCCTCTGCATTTTCACTTGATTTTGACAGGATAGAGAGTTGGTTGCCTGAATGTGTACCCTCTTTATAAAACTATTTAAGTATGTGATGAGTATCAACTAAAAGCTCAGCAGTTTTAGAAGGCGTCATTAAACTTCACTGTGAAAAGAGGTGCCAAAGTAAAGGATGGGTAGGAAGAAAGCAATAAGGAACCAGGCTTTTCTTTTTTATTATGGGACGCTATTGACTGTACATTAACAAAGAGTAAGGGTCTAATGTCCAAGAGTATTTGAGCAGGGGGTGTAATGTAGACTATCTTGCGTTATGGAGTCTTGTATAGTCTAGGTAGCTCGTAGCTTTGATGTTTGTTGAAAAGTAACCTGCTCAGTTATTGTAATCGCACAAAACCCCTTTAAGATGGCATAGTCGTGCTCATCCACAGGTTTAATATCGTGGCTTCTTAGGCGGAGGTCAAGTTCCTTAAAAAGTTGACTTCGGTCATCTCTTGTGAATGGAATAACAACCCTATTTTATAGATAAATCAAACTATTGCGAAAGAATCTTTCCACATAATTTGAACTGTCACACCCATGGTAGGCGTGGTTTCCTAAATCCTAAGCATTCCTCTCAAGCCAAGCTGTCAAATAACAGTTTTGGGTAGTGTGCCATTCACAGGCTTGCATTAATCAAGGAAAATAAATGCATATTTTCACACACAAGCACAACATAAGAGTATGAAATGTGCGATGGACACGCCATACTTTGTCATGTTCAGTTGTTTCATTGTCAAGACTTGGCCTGCAGCTCTTGCCCTTGCTTGCCATCGAAAGCAATCAAAACGTAATAAAAGGCAAAGCTGACAAAGCCGGGTATCCATGTAGCCCAGATGAGTAATGAGACTTTAGAGTGAGAGGCCACAATGCCAAGTGCTTGAAATGCATTTTTAACACAACGTTAAGCACATTTCAAACACCATCTATTCAGTACTGCATCACTATTGAGTAATATCTTTGTAAATCATATCTCTTCTAAAGCAAGGACTGGGGAGAATTTCCGGTCCAGATGCTGTTAATGTTGTGGGGGTGGACGAGCTTTGTTTGTCAGACCCATTTTCTGCAGATCACAGGATATTGATTGTCTTCAAAGATGTATGTCTGGAGAAAAAAGTAGACAATGGTACAGTTTATCCCAGGTGACACTGAAGGGACAGCCAGTGAACCGTGCCGCAAGCTTCACATGGTTACATCAAGTGGAGATGAAAGTCCCCCAAGCTTAACTCCCAGCTGAGTTTTTAAAAAGGGGTTGGCACCATAAGAGGATTTAGTGGGAAATGTGATAACAGTAATCTGGATTGGATTATTGTTGAGATTAATGCACCCTTTGGGAGGCAATTGAGTAGGGGAAACCTCGGGAGACCCTTGAAGTAGGGTGACGCTACTGGCAACTTTTATGTTGAATTCAATTTATATTCTAGCTGCTGCATGAAAAAAAAAAGTGATTTTGTATAGCAAGCAAAGCAGAAGTTAGTCTTGGAGACTCAAGAAAACTGACGCCCGAAAAAGGGTAGACAAGTTATTTAAGAAGCTTTTAGTTTTGTATGTTTTCTTCCTCACTGCAATTAATCTGCATGATATATTGTTTTTAGCATCGACATTGCAATGTGCGCATGCCGCAATAGTCGCATTGTAAGATGTGCAATGTCAGCAAATCATTTTCATTTTATGTGTGTCCAGCATTTCGTACGCTACTTGTAAATTAGACCTACGGCTTTCCATTTATTCAACAAGAGATGTTCATTACATAAAATGGTATTCATAAATACAACATGTCTGACTGGAGACTAAATTATATGATTCGGTCAAGTTCACTGTCCATTCTGTGCCCATTATCACTTGGATCAACAAATCGCACTTCTTTAGATGCATGCGTCATGACTAGCGACGCACTTCCCCACTCAGGTCAAAGTTTCGGTCCCTTCCTCGCTCAAGAGTCTTTCTGAGAAGTCCTTATTCAGAAATTGGGATTCAAACCAAACGCATTGGAGTACTACATAATCTCATCTGCTAACCTTTCTGTGTGTCAGGCTCAAGTCTGTCTGTACCTACCAAGTGCTCCTCGCTCTCAGAGCAACGGAACGAGGCAATGAACCTACCGCATTTAAATGCAAAGCAAACATTAGGTTTTGCTTACGCCGCTATAAAGCATCCTGCTGCTGTCTACTGCTCTCTGAATGCTTGTCACCATTCTCTGATTAAAGTCCTTTAGGCGTTTGTGCATTATGCTATTATTTGCTCTGCTGAGACATGGATTAATAGCTCTTGCAGATGTGTTAACCATATATCATTATGGTGTTTACCCAAGGAATTGTCTATCATCGTTTCATTGTGCTGCCTTTAGCTGTCAATCATTTTCACCAACCTCAACAGTCATGCTGTAGACTTTGGTAAAGGGTACCTTTTTGGTGAGTAATTATCAGCAATAGCTATCAAAGAGAAGTCGTCTCAGACTGTGGCTTTACAGGAGATTTTGGTTGACTTGGCTTGTTCCATCATCCTACTCAGCTCCAGCTTTGATTGACTAGCAACAGTATTTGTGTTGGCTTGATGCTTCAGGAACTTCAATGAGCTGGAAAAGAGTTTTGACAATCTTTCCAAGAGGAGTTTATTTTTAATATTTTCCATTCTGAATGTTTGGATAGTTTGATTTAAGATGATCCCATGGTGACCAATGATGGATATGCCTGCCTGGGGTTATGTGTTGTGTAATCTGTGTATTGGATGCTCAGGGTACCATGTCTGTGTGCGTATAGAGCCGAGATCTCCGTTTTGTTACTTTTTTGATTACAGACCCATTTCAAATCCAACAATACATTGGTCTCCTTCCTCATCAACAAGCCATTTAAAATGATTGTAATGAAAGCCATCACGCTGCCTCTGTCTTGTTGAACTTCTTTGTTTCTCTTTTTCTTCCTTGGCGGCTTCGGCTCACTCATGTGGCTGTTTCCAGGGTAACCACATTCCCTTTCGAAATTTACCATGTCCGATATTTGATACGGTACCATTTCCATGGCAACAAAGCCCCTAAATACCCAATTTAATACAAGATTTTTTATCAAACTAAAAGGAAAATTAAGATGTAACTTTGGACATGCCCATTTCCTTTGTTCATATCCACTCTTCTCTGTAAAAGAAAGAATGGTTGCTGAAATTGCTTGTTGTCTTCGCCGGCCATGTTCAGTGATTTTTAAAAAATGGATTCCTGAGACATTGTCTTCAGAGGGATCTTAAACCAGGCAACATGTTGCCTGCCTACAGCTCGTCCACGTATGTTTATTGAACCGCGTCTGTATAAGAGGCAGGCTGGATGTTGCATCTTCCCTCTCTGATGGCTTCAGTGTTTAATCTCTGTCCGTTCCTACAAGCCGTCACTTTCCATAACACGCGACTGCCTTTTCATTACGTTCCTGATGCCCGACACATTGCGACACAGCTGAAGATGAAGGCAGCGGTTTGTTCTGCTCTCTCAGCCATCTCCATCACGACTTGCCAGATGACAAGTTATGAAATATGTTTTTTTGTTTTTTTTGGAAGGGAGCACAAATATGATAATCCTCACATGTCAGCACATAATGCGGTGGATTTGTAACCGTTGCATATATTACATTACATTTCATCTCTCTGACTCTTTTATCCAAAGCAGCCTACAATAAGTGCATTCAACCATGTGTACAAATTTAAAACAAAAAATCGAGAAAGTACAATTTCTTCAAGAAAGCAAAACTACAACTACAATAGTTGAGTGTTTAGCACAGTGACGGCGCTATGAGCTAATGGCATATTAGTGGGGGGCTTGACGTCCTCATTGATTAGCTACTTCAAAACCATTCAAGTCATAGCTTTGGGTTAATTGTTACCGATGTAGCACCCTCACACAAGTTCGACCAAGCTTTTTACAACTGCAGTGATTTCTCATTAGCGCCTGTAAATGGTGGATTCATTAATGTGATGTGTAACCAGTCAGACAAAATAGAGGACGGGTGAATAGATGTAGGGTAATGACATCAGACCTTAAAATGTTCTGCTTTTCTGGGGCAAAAGCAGACAGACGGCGCCAAGCTTTGGAACGTACTCTTCCAGTGTTAATCCACAGACGTGGACACGGGTTGTCTCATTGTGCTGTTCTGAAATACTAAAACAAGTTATCACATGTGGTTCTGCGGTTTAGCATTTTATACATTTTCCCTGATTTATTTCTTATTCATCAATATTTGTAAATTGAATTGGCTGTTAGCTTTTTCTAATTCATTTGAATAAACACAACAATAAATATAATAACAAAGTACATTGATATAAAAAGTGAAATGTGCTTGTGCTGTAGACTTAGATTGGTTAACGCCTATTTGTCCTCGTGGAGCTACAGAGAATAAAGCTGTGTTTATACTCGCTCCGAGTACGTATGTACGTTTATACTCTATGCATGGCATTATTCTCCGAAATATCAGATGCTTCTTTGTATAATTCCTCGACATGTAAATAGTGTTTTTACTATTAATACATTAAATAGGGAAAAACTCTTTACTTTGAATATATTTTAGTTTAAATAACCAACAATAGGCTGGTTGTTTGTGATGTTGATGATACATTTTTCATGCACTAAGTGCAGACAGGAAACAATCATTTGAGTTGTTTCCCTGCATGTCTGGAGTAGTCCTCTCTTTTCAGCATTTCTTAAACAATGGTCCTTTCAGCACTGCCTTAATGGTCAGAAATCTGCAGGCATTTTCTTATTTGTTTCCTCCCTGGCAGTCGAAGCAAAATGATCGTTGTGGAAATAAAACATACATATTGTTACTTCTTTCACAGATGAGCAAGAAGACCGTTTGCTTATTTTTTTCCAGCGCTTCCTAAAGGTTCATCTCAATTGTGACTTTTGGTCTTTACGATACACACGAGACAACCTTGACCGCTTCAGGTGTGATCAATCAAGATGGATGGAAATTCCCTCTGTAGGCTTATACTTTGTGTTTGTATGATCATGTCTGCTATTTGGAGACAAATGGCAGCCAAAAGGATAACCTGCAACGGGTACATACAATGTTTGCAGTCAATGTTTTTTGAAGACGGCTGATTTGAAAGATGATGAGCAGAAAGATAATCTGGAGCACTGCCTCAGTCAAACATGGGAATATGCCCTGTATTAGATTACAATATCAGCACACAGTGTTGGAGGATGTGTCTCCACCCAGCCCAGTTGTGAAAACAGGGTTGTAAAATGGAAGCCCTGTTAGCTGTTAACAAGTTGTGTATATTGTCAGTCATTGTACAGTACAATGGCATTTGGAAGAAATGTTTGTGCGGCTCAGTGTTTTCCTCTCTGCCTACTGATGTCCCCAACCACCCAGTGTGTTTTGCTTTGCTCTCACTCCAGATGTTGAACCAGCAGGAATGGTCAGTGTTCACTCAGATGGGAAAATGGCATGAGTTGTAGGTAGGGGGTTTAGCACAGATTATGCATTGTTCAAAACGGCTCAAGGATTGTGTGCGTTCGATTCACAGAGTTTCTTTTTTTTAATTCATGAAAATTTGTTTACTGGATTACAAGCAAGATTTATCACTGAGGCACCTGAGAATGTGGAATAATGCCAGCCGCTTGTGTTTATAAAAGAAGAAACGGTCAAAAACACTTTCAAAAGTGCACTAACACATTTGTAAACCTTTGTGTTTTTTGCTTGGGTCTCAAATATTTGCTGATCTTTCCCCCAGCCTGAAGGGAGCATGTGCACATGATGCTAGAACCAGGGATGCATCGATACTTTTTTCCAGACCAAGTACAAGTAGGCCTGTCTACATTTGAGTTCTTGCCAGTACACAGTACCGTTATAATTATACTATTTCAGTGCTGACAATGACTTTCAAACTTGTTTTATTGTCATCAGACGTTCCTCACTCTTGACTGTAATAAATGATATACAACATGAGGGTATGGCTGACATTTTAACATTTAACCTTTTCCCTGATACGAACAGAGCATAGTTTGGGTGTTAATAAACAACCTTCACTCAAAATAGTAATTATGACCAGTAATGGTATCGGAGCATCCCTAAATAGAACCCATATCAGAAAATCCAAGTAAATTCTCTGGGCCCATTGTTACAACCTCTCCGTTCGCCATTACTAGGACCCAACATGGCAAGCCTAAATATAGTTTGGCTTGGTTGATGAGAATAACTGCTGTTGGCATAGATCAGCGGATGTAACTGCCCTCCTGAGGCGTTACCATCTGAAGGCTGGTTAGATAGGAGGACCATGATATGCTGTCCATCAGCAACTTATCATACATTATGCTTGCAGAAAAAAAACTCGTATTGCCTTGATGCAATTAAATTGGGGCATTACAGTGTGACATTTTGAAAAAATCTTTAATGCAGCATTTCAGTAACATTAGTAATAAAATAGGTTTGAACACCTTTATCATTTACAGGAAGGGTAACCACAATTGTTAACCTCTATCCCTTATTATAGCTATCGGTGCCACTTTAAGCGTCCTCAGCTCTTTCGTAATCTGTCATTGTTTCTCTGCATTGATTTTTAAATGGCAGTCAATCATGTACTGCAGTCCAATGCACTTAGTGAATGGCCGTAATACACATCCACAAACCAGCTCCACTTTTTTCTTCAGCATTGTAATTCAGCCTTTGTGCATAACAGTGTTTTTCCTGCAAGAGTCAGTCAGTTGTTCATTATAGTTCAGTACATATACAATAAATGCTCCTTTATACCTTCACTAAAATGAGGCACTTTGAAGATTTTTTTTAAACATCTGTTCTTAAGTTTATTCTAATAAAAGTCACTTGACAAAAGTATTTGATACATATGGATTTCCACAACAACAACAACAAAAGAATCCATACTTCAAGGTGCAATCATCCCAACATGCATTTGGCCCTTCATTTCAAAAGATGAGATGACCAAGAGCCTTTATGTAAACACTGATATTGTGAACCTTGGCTCAACTCGCAGTGCTTTTTAACGTATCTCAACAGCGTCCCTGATAACGTATGGTTACTGCATGTTCATTTAGTTTCCTTTGTGTGAATGGCACCTCTTTGCTGACCCCAAACTAAATCCAATAGACCAGAGACTAACGGATGGAACGCTATGCGGCAACCTGTGCTCCACCTATTGGACTAAATGTGATTACTGTAATAACTACCTGCACTGTTGTACGTTTAATGTGATTAAGCCAAATTATGTTAATAGAACGGATTACAACAAGGGGGATGGACCCGTCTGTAGATCCACTTACTGTCAAGTCACAGGTGTTAACACTTCCTGAACTTAGTGCAGTGTTTTTATGGGTTTGAGTGTATAAACATTGATGCATAGAAGAGCAGGTTGTATTTGGGCAGACACATGCCTCTCGGCTGCAGCTGATGTTTGTTCAATAATCCTCTAAGATTCTGGCTATTTGAACTTTCAGGTTTTTACTACTCAGCATTACTAGTCAGACGATGTGTCTGTTTGCTGATTTTGTCTTCCTCTGTCCATCTCTTCCTGTCCTACCAGTTGTCCGTTCCTGGCCCAGCACCTGACCCCAGTTATCCCAGTCATAGGAGGTGTGCTGTTTCTGTTTGTGTTGGGGACTCTCCTGAGAACCAGCTTCAGTGACCCAGGGGTGCTGCCCAGGGCCACCGCAGAGGAAGCAGCTGACCTGGAAAGGCAAATAGGTAAGACTCTAATTTAATGGTTTTAGATATGAAAATGGGCTTTAAAAACCCCTCCTGCCTTCTCTTCTCAATATTCTCTGACCACCCCTGTTTATTCTTTTCCCTACCACTATTTTAAGCTAATGTATTTTCTTTCTCCAGGCTCTTCCTCCCGGTCTGAGCCGGTGGATACCTTTTTATCTTAAATACTAAATGCCTACGCATGGTAAAGCGAGCTAGTGTGTGTCTTTACAACTTCTGATAAAGAGTGCCAGATTATCTTGCTGATGTGTTTTAGAGTGTGTCTGTGTAGCCTAAGAAATGAGAATCAAGCTTTTACTGACTTTGCATTTAGGCTGAGGTGAAGTATTGGTGCTGCTTTGAGCAAGTGGCAATCATTCAGTGCATTTCACTCCACTTTATCCAAGGGTCCCCACTTGATTTTGACCTGACTCTTGAATTTTATCTTGATAACTTCTCAATCTAATGTGATGTGAAAGGTAAAACTGTTGGTGTATTTGGAGCCCTTGATATGGTTTAACTGAATTACCGGCATCACAGCACTGCCAGTAGCTCGCCATGAGTCAGAAACAGCTGAGGGTTTTTGATGAGGATTCAGTCTTAAAATGCATGCATAATGCATGTAATGCATTATCTGGATGCATTGGATACAGTTTTGTTACGAATGTTATTTTTTAGCTCTGGTATTAGCGTTAATGTTTTTATTTTAAATTAGGAGATATTGAAGTAGGTCAAAGTGTACTACGTGAGGCCTATTTCAGAGGAGAAGGAGATAATAAAGGGCACTTTGGCATTTTTTCCAGTGTAAAGTCTAGTTTAGTAAGTTGCTTGACTAAATCGCCTGTCTCCAAAAGTGTCCCGCTGCCTTGTAGCTAGATGGATTATCACCACTTTACTCCAAAGTTTAACTTTTTAAACCTTCTTTCTAATGCCCCCTTTAAAGTTTTGGTCCTTTATTTTTATTTGGAATGTGAAGCTTATTTGCCAGCGATGGTCCTTGCCGTGCTTCAGGCCACTAGGGCCTTGTTAAACAAACTCTTGACTGGCTTAATTAATCTCATTAGGCGACTTAAAAGCTTTTGGATGGAAGGTAAAGCACAGACGGCTTGGAGCAGTGGACTGTGCAACAACATCATGTTGTATTGGCAAGCATTTTTTTCAGAGGATGGCTGAAAATATGAACAATGTTGACCTAAATACCACACTCCACCAGCCTCTCTGTCATCGTTTTATCCCAATTGGCTTTTGTGCTTCGCATTATCAAGTGTAGCAAATTGTAAATTAAATCGTTTCTAAACTGGAATCTGTTGTTCACCGACAAAGATTGTTGTTGTTGGTTGCCTGGAGCTAAATTTGTGTTTTCACAGGTCCTGAAATGATAGAATAAATTAGGCTTTTTTCAAGTGAGAGTTTGCGTGTGTGCATTCTCTATCTATCTATCTATCTATCTATCTATCTATCTATCTATCTATCTATCTATCTATCTATCTATCTATCTATCTATCTATCTATCATGATTTTTTATTTGTCATTCTAATATTTTTCTCACCAGCTTAATTGCACAGATGTGTGTTTACGGGGATTTAAGGCAGCGTTACGAGGGAGTCCATGGCATCACTAACATAAGACTTGCATTCAGACAGATGTTCATCAAGTCCAAGAAGAGGTTTATCTGAATGTTTAAATTTAGAAGTTACGCTTGTGTCAGTTCTGGAATAGCTCATAGCAGTAGACTAATAGACTTCTTTAATGTGGTGCCGTTATGGTTTCCATTATCTTCCATTTGAAAGAACCTGGCTCGTTATGGAGCAGTGAAACATATCCTTCAGATGCTTTTTATCCTCCAGCTAGTAATGTTAGATTTAAGCCATTGGTAAAGGTCACTTTGTTTTCTCCAAGTGGTAGAAAGGCAGAAATGCGTTTCATTCATTGAGTTATTGCACTCTTGCTCTTTCGTTCCGTCGGTCTCTGGTAGTCCTTGTAATGTAGTGTCTCTACTGACACTCATTGCTCTATCTTTGTAGTCAAACCACCTCACTGGCTTCTTCGTCCAGAATTGTGCAGCTCAGTGCTGTTTGGTTCTAGCCGTGGCGTAGCAGCTTGTCATGCAAAACATGAGTAGCACATCTGTGAGCTCTCAGTCTGATCATCCAAAGCACCAACAGCTTCCAGCCTTACAATGTCTTCAAGGAGAAAACATAGATGCCTCTTCTCTTGTTTTGTCTCCCTTCCTTTTTTCTTTTTCAATTTGTCTTGAAGCGTGGCTGAAAAAGAGTTGCGCAATAGTTTATCATTTCTGCGTTCACTGCCAATGTTAATCCTCTTATTTAATAATTTTGTGTTTTTTACATGCTTGCTGTCACGATAACGCTTTCACATGTCAGAGCTGTCATAACGTAATGGCTCTTTTCCACTAGAGGCTTTGTTTTCCAAGCCTATGTTTTTTGTTATTTAATGCACTGCACTTGTTCACTCGATTTGTATAAATGTCACACGTGTATCTCAAATCAAATTTTCCATACAAGATCATGATCAGAGTGTATAACTAACATGTATTGTTAGTGTTACAAATGAAAAGCTACCTATTTATTAGACTCAGTTATATTTTGCATCCTTGTGCATATGTTTCTATTTATGCATGTAGCTGTATTAATTAACTTCAATCCCTGAATACTTCAGCCTCCAGTTGTCCAAGAAGGTTTGTATTTCACCAGCAGCCTCATAAATATATAATGTTCTCAAATCAAAGTGCCACACGACTCAAAATTGATACCACCCCATTGATCTGTTGACAAAACAACGAGCAGGGACAAAATATCTGTGCAATATGAGACACCAAGGCCGCCCATGCTCCCTGTACTTAAGAAGCTGATGGGCCTCCGCTGTCATCACTGTGAGCAGATCTCTGCTGTCAGCCAAATGTCTATGAAAAGGAGGTTAGAGTGGGTGGTCTAAAGTTGAGCCTACATCAGACAAATTAAAATAATGTTATGTTTGCATTATGTGAAACCTGATGCTGTCTGTGTCATCCTCACAAAAGGATTGCCCGGCCGTTACTCCTGCACAAATGGGACAAACAGACTCCATAATTTTTTATGTGCCAGCAAAGAGTGAAATTGTATATTGTCACAGTGTATTCCCAATGCAGCAGACATACTGTGTGCACCCATAAAGGGTTGGAGGAAAGAGTGTGGGGTTAGGAAAGGTAGCACAGCGTGTTTCTTATCCCAGGTTGAGATGGAGGTAAGAGTTGATTTGTCTTCAGTGTTCTGCGTTTGATGTCTCTTCATGTCTGCCTGGTGCCCAATATGTCTGCACCAGACAGGCTGGCATCAATTCAGCTACCACTTGCCAAACCCAGAAGACTCTCTGAAGCATTAATCGGAGTGAGAGATGGTCATAGCTGCCTTCCTTCCACCTAATATTGTCCAAGCTAGCTGGTGAATGTCAGGGCAGCCACGCTGTTTTTCCAAAGCTGCCAGCCAGACTCAAGGCCAGCAGAGGAAACAGGTCTTGGAAAGCTTAGCGCTTGAGCTGCTGGAGGAAG
This sequence comes from Clinocottus analis, assembly GCF_023055335.1. Taxonomy (NCBI): domain Eukaryota; kingdom Metazoa; phylum Chordata; class Actinopteri; order Perciformes; family Cottidae; genus Clinocottus; species Clinocottus analis. The sequence goes on from NW_027175898.1 coordinate 5,285,566, forward strand.
GACGGCCACATCAGTAGAGGCTGCAATGACATTTAGGCTGCAATGACTAGAGGAGCAGTCAATATGGATGTTTGAGGGTGGCGACTTTAGTGCTCTGAATAGGAATCTTTTTTCTTTTTAAGTGTCTGCGCAGGCTTTATGGCAGACATTATGAATGTGGTGTTTCAGGTCACAGTGACCTCATTTTCATGACCATATCTTAGGAACGCCTTGAGTTTGCCACAAGCGTCCCTGATTATAACTTAGTGGTGAAATAGGTGTGTATCGGATCGTAGTGCCTTGTACGAATCCTCCCTCCACAGTTAGATTTACAACTTCTGATGGTTTACACTGACATAACTGGGCAGTTGAAATTATTTTTAATTTACCAATTGCTACACAGAACACACAACAACAATAAACATATAATCAGTATCGGCCGATATGGCTTATTGATGATTGGGGAATTTTTTGTCAATGTTACATTTGGTCCCTTTTTTGTTGATCCAAGCGGTGACTCAAAAGAGTGATTAGAATTACAATGGTAGCTTCTTTTGTGGTTGTCACCTCATCACCGTTGGCACTGCCCCATGACAATTTTCACTCCAAGTGTGTATTGTCATAACACACTGCTTTGCTACTGTGTTACACTTGTGCTGCTTGTACAAAGCTTGAGCCTCGATAGGGGTACAAGAGCAGGACATGCTGATGCAATCAGAGATATTTCACTGTGTGATGATTCTCTGTAATTGTTCAACAATAATAATCCTAGGTACTATGGTATTACGGTAACTGCTACAAATTATATGGATTTCACTACAAAGAAATAAACTCTTCTTCATTATGAAAATAAATAAGTGACCTGGGTAATGGACTCATCTAACTACAAATTACAAACTAAACATTAGATTTTAACCAGTTTGTTTTTAATAGAGATGTTTCGTAATGTTATATTATGGACAAAGCAATTCAATAAACCAACATAATTCTTGAACTAGCACCCCGTTTTAATTACATTGTGTATCACTTTTGTTGTTGTGAAATATTTAGTTGGGATTGGTTTTGTCAGTATACTTACCAGAAAGTTAATTCAGAGGCAAAACTCAAAAACAAAGCTCATTACCAGCCAGAGAGGGAGAGAGAGAAAGACTAGCCGAGGCTATTCTCTGAGATTAGATCGAGCCTAATCGCATTAGATGCAGCCTCCTCTCCCTGTAGCGATAACACACTGTGAACGGGCTCGCTGGTCTTATAGGTCTGATTGTACCGCTGACTTTGGTTTGGCTGGAGGCAAATGTGAGCGTAAACTTAGGCTCTTTTCATTATAAGCCGTGTCCTGCACATCACAAGATGTTAGAGGTGGCTACTTATTTCCATCTCGGCCATTGTATCTTTTAAAGTCTGACCACTGCACTGATTGATGCCATGAAACGAGAGAAGAAAACAAAAAAAAACGGGCACCAATTTGCACTCATCATCATAGATCGTGCAGTTCACAGGGCTGTATTGATTCTGACATTCTTTTGGTCTCCAACTGTTGAAATGAAACAAGTTAAATATAGCAGCCACAATGCTTCAGTGACTCTAAGATGTGCTCTCTCACAGTGACGAGGTGTATTGGAAGCACAGTCTCTTGAACTTGTGTCAAAGCCTCTTTTGCCCTGGCCACGAAAATATACTGTCTGTTTTACAAAGGGCTGAGATGTTTGTCCTGTTACAAAAATAATGAATGAATACCTTGTTTTGAATGGCCGTCCAATCATAATTCATGCTGTTACATAAATTGCTACCTTGACCGACTCCCTCCCTCCTCTCCCGTCTCGGTTTACCCGACCGCCCTGGGTCACATTCATGTTTGACTGCCTTGTTATTGGCTGAATAATAAGTAATATGTGTGCAGCCAGTGGAAGGAAGCTCTATTACTAAGCCACTTGACATCTCAACTTGTACATTTGTGAATTGCTTGTTCACGGACCTGAGCCTCTCCTCTGTTCTCATGACGAACAGAGGGGCATGTCGGCATAGAGGGTAGAGTTTAATAGATGCATGACACGGAGACAGAGAATCTGTTAGGAAGAGAGGACGAGAGTGTAAATGGCTCACTTACAACACGCAGAATGATAAACACGTGCAGAGGATACAAGTTCTCATGATATTGTACAATTTCTTTTTTTTACATTGCCCATGGGAAATTTAAAGTTGCCGATGTATTGCGTGTATTCATCAAAAGGAAACTGTATCGTTGCTTTCCTTTCTGAGGAGAAGCTTTCTTCGTTTAGTATCGGCTTGCAAAACCCCAAACATCCAGGACAGGGTTATGTAACGCAGTCACAGATTTATCCACACTCCTTACAACTTCAATCATATCATACAAACCAGCCTTTATGTTAATTTGATCATGTGTATAGTCATTTCATACTCTTTGAGGCACCTTTTGGCAAATACCTCCCTCCTCTGTTCTTCTCAGTCTTTCTTCATTCTTGGCATGGCCCCAGGCATACATGGCCACGGCCTTGAAAAAGACATGGATAAAGAAATGATATTTAGGGGATTATAAAGCTGCAGGGGGCAGCGACAGAGGAACAGAAATCTCCAGGAACAGAGCCGTCACTGTAGAGCTGTTTTATGGGAGACAATGAAAAACCAACTTGTGGAGGAGTAATTACTCTGGCCTGGATTGACCTAATATGCTGATCATCCACTCTCTCTTGCTCCATCCTTTATGTCTGCATTAAGCCATCTTTCTCTTGCACTCATATACACACACACACACCTTTTATCCTAATGCGCTTCAATAACATAAAATATAAATGTATGCAGGAAACCTGACAATGCATGCTCTGTATCCTGTGAAGTTCAAATGAGGTCATAGTAAAGACACTACCACATGATCAACAATATCTTTAGTAGTAACGTTCTCTTACTCATCTGTGCCCGAGATTGCCTTATTGTGAAATGGAGAACATTTCACAACAAGGCAATGTTTAGCAATGTTGCGCTAATTATTTCAAACACTAGAGCACACAATAAAATCCAGGAGTAGAACAGCAAATTCAAAGTGTACTATCATCATTTGTGATTCATGTCGGGATTGGCTTTGCGTGTCTTTGTTTGTATATTGCCTTCCTAAAGCTGCCACACTCTATATGTGTGATTCAGTGTGCAGGAATGCTGCAGGAATGAGTCCTAAGACCCGGGAATCTCTTAGCACTTTAGCTGAATGGCTACCTGCCTGAAATAAGATCTGTTGTCAACACAAGCTGAAGAGGTTTTAGTGTTTTGTTCTATGACATAAATATGTCGGTAGCTAAATATCCCACTCGTGAGTTTGTAGGTTTTTGAGTGGCTAAATGAGACGAATAAACATCATCTCTCGAACACTCGTCTGTCTTTAGCCTCATGGTGGTGACATAAAGTCTTGTGACCGTGGTTTCGTTTGTTGAAAATGATCGTGCTGAAAAAACAGGCAAGTATCAAACTTTAGTTGGCCACAGAGCTAAATGTCTGCAATAATCCGAAATGGAAATTGCTAAAATGCTAACATCGCAGGATTAGTTTGCAAAAATACATCAACCATCAGCACTATATGTTGCTGCCACTTTTGTTTTATGTTTTTGTGCTTTTCTTTGAGCTCAAAGTCTGTGATGTCTGCTGGTTTTGGAGCGTCTTTGCCAACGGGCTGCTCCACATATTTTACGCTGTTGGATTTTACTGGCCACATATTTAACATAATAAAAGAGTCGGTTGTAGTTGAGCTGGTTTCTTAACAGATATTCAAATAACTCTACACTCCTTAACAATCACAGTGGAGCAGCACATCAGACTAGAAGAACATTGCAAACACTGCAGTGTTTTGTTGGGCCTTACTAATGCGGCTGTTTTATGTTGTGGCCACCTCAAACATTATGCTTGGCAGAAAACCCCATTTAAAACAGCTTGGCACAGCTACAAAAGTCACATAATCTGGCACGTCTATTTAAATGGCATGCAAAGCTTGTCGGCTTCTTCTGTTTTAAGTGTCACAGGTGTTACTTGTCATGGTTTGGTCAGACAGTAAAACTCTAACATAAACTGATAATACCAACAGATCATCTCTGCATATCTCACTCCTTCTCCCTACTCTTTTGATGACTATCTCCATGTGAAGTTAGGTTCACTGAAGTGAACTGATGTGCAACAATTATTTTCTTAGGCAATCTAGTGTTGTGCTCTGTAGTTAACCCCCACCAAAATGCTGCTTATTTAGTTGGTATACCAGTGAGTCATTTAGTCATCGGCTAATCCTTACCTGGCAATTGTTTTGAAAATTTGGAGCAACATCATCAATATTCATCTGAGTGGTATAAAGGTTTCCCTATGAATTCCTGTGATATGATTTACTCCTAATTATGGCCTTCAAAGTCAAACTATGTCAGAGAGGGAGAATATTAGCCCAGATATAAAGAAATGGACCCTACAGGTAGTTGGTGGGGTAACGTTGACTGTATATAAAGTTTGGTGAACGATGGATTCGAAATAGCAGCTAATCTAGCATTACAACTATTAAAATTATCCCTGAAATAACAGCGTTTGCTTTAATCCATTCAAAAAGGAAAGTAGTTGTACTTGACCTTCGTTATTTATTTATAAAGTAACACATTATTATGTTGTTTATCAAGTAATGTCTTCCGACACCTTTTGTACACGCACTGGAGACTGCAGTAGGAGCTTTAGTCCTTGGTAGCATGTGCACAAAACAACTTAACCTCAACTTTCCACTGATTTTTCAAGAGTTACAAGATGGGCATATATTCATTCATATGGTTTGTAGAAAAAAAAAAAACAGCATCGGATAGACTTCGCTGCTAACTGTCCTTTTGTTTTTACAAAGTAAGTACTACTCTTGTTCTTAATTGTGAAAATCCTTTATTTGAAATCGGTTTAATATCTTTAATTTCATCATCGATAATTCCCACTTTTTGATGGTGCGTTTGAAATGTTTTTTGTCTAGTCAGTTGTTGTGTGCAAGACCTTGAAATCGCTGCTTGACTGAACAGAATTAGCTGGTGCCTCGTACCTCTTGGCAGACAGGTTGAGGTCAGTACTTCTGTATTTTAGCCAATAGCCATCATCATTGTACACTTTTCCATCTGTGAAGGTAAAGGTCCCTGTTTTTTCTCTACACATCCACAGCAGGATAGCAATTAGTTTCCCATTATACCTCCAACAGGCAACGCCTAGCACAGTTTGGCTGACATTGAATCCTCATTTAGCTTTGTGCATGAGGGTGTGAGTGGGCACAGTGTGTGTATGTGTGTGTCTGTATGCATGGGTGTTCTTTTCCATCTCTTCTTATTCTACCTATCTTGATTTTAACTTCAAGCTGTCAGGCGTCTGAGGAATCTCCCACTAGACACTGGCTTAAGCTTTGATTGGCAGCTACTAATAGCTTTGTCCAGCACGAAAGCTACTTTGAATCTGCTTTTACAGTAGTTGAAAAGGAACATATCAACCTGTGACAACTGAGAGGCTAGGAGGCTGACATGATAGCTTCTTCCCACTCGGCTGCATCTAATTGCTGTCTGCTTGATATGACTTTAACGCATCATTTGTATCTTCACCTTCCTGACAGCTATCAGATATCAGAATACTATTCAAAGAGGTTTCATCTAATGCTTACGAAAGAACCCACAGTTTGTTGTCACAGCTCTTTTTTTCCACCTACAGTGCTAATATAGCCAGAAATGTAACTGCACCATGAACAGCTAAACAATGGGACTTCTTCTGGTGGTTTAACACTGTAGGAGCTGGACTGTGCTCCAAATTGTTCACACACTCTCCTTATTTGTTGTCTCCCTCTGTGGAGACAGAGACAGAGGCAGAGGGAGTATGGAGGCGAGTGGAGAGCAATCTGTAGGTATTGATCACAATATAGCTGAATTCAATACAACAGAACTGACTGGCTGCGTTTCCTCTGCTCTCCTTTAGAAATGTCAAACACCCACACAATCCTCTCGGTCCCTATACAAGCCCCACTGACACACATATACCACTCTGTTAGCAATGCTACGGGCCTCCGTGTAAATTATCTCAGAGCGATCTTCCTACACACACTGTCTCCTACTCTCAGGGTGCCAAGAGTGCTCAAAGTAAGCTGAGCAATACTATGATGCAGGCTCTACTTTTTTTTATGGCTTGAAATCACTATCATTGCTCATATCCTCACCATTTAGCCTGTCATCACAGCTGTCTTACTCCACCAGAAGCCATTTGATGCCACCATTTTCTTTTTTGTATTATAGTCTGAGGATCGTGGTGTTAAGTGCATGTTAATTTCCAGTCTTGGTCATATTACCTTAGCTAGGTTTCAAGTGAAGTCGCTGTAGCAGCTGATTTCATGTTATTCAGAAAAGACAGGGCTTCTTATTGTAGGTTAGTTTTGTTTCATCAGCAGCACAAAAGGTTTGACACTGAATCTGTAAAGCTCATCCAAAGGAACTAATTTAATATAATGAGCTGTGTGGGTTGTCCATGTTCAAACCGTTTAAGCTACGGATATCATGACGTGTACCTTTTTTATCAGAGCGAGAGATAATCGCATATCAGTAAAGATTTCACTTCCCCGTAGCCTTGTAGAGATTCAACAGTCATACAAAGTCAACCAGACAACCTGAACGCATTGCTCCGAGAATTTATTGGCTCATCTTATAAATCTTTTCTATACTTTTAGAGTGCCTTGAGTTTTTACATACTTAATTTCATTTTGCTGAAGAAATACTGATTCAAGCATGAAATTCTTCATATATTATGTTTTGAGGTTTTGAAAGGAGCATGGCATGTATTCTAGTTTTGCTGGTCTTTAACATACATCTTTAAGGTGAGCAACACAAACTGAACATGGACAAAAGAAGGAGTGACTTGGTCCTCACAGGGACCCTTACTACTGAACAGACTGTTTATGTTGTTCCCTGATGAAAGACAAATGTTTCTTCTGGTACAGAAAACAATGTATATACTGTTGTTGTTGTACTGCATATAGGAGTCCGTAAGGGCTTGAGTGAAGCTAGCAGAAAGCTGTGTATTTAATGGTCGTATTACTTTGATTCTTATGTTTCTCTCTTGTTTTCTCTCTTTGATCTTTCCAAGATGTGGCTAATGGCAGTACAGGCTACAGGCCTCCTCCCAGGACCAAGGAGGTGGTCATCAACGGGCAGACGATCAAGCTGAAGTATTGCTTCACCTGCAAGATCTTCAGGCCGCCGCGTGCCTCCCACTGCAGCCTCTGTGACAACTGTGTGGGTGAGTGAAAATGATATTTGTATGACCGAGTTTCTATGTTTGGCTGATATTTTCTGTGAGCATTGTAATTTTGAATTCATTCATTCATACGTTCATTTTGAGAAATTAGTATTATCAACATAAATAGGGAGACCGTCACCAAACTATCCTTTTCTACAATTTGTAAATTGTTTCATCTGAACCACTTCCCTCCATATCTGTGTGAATGTATTTAAAGGTCAACATAAATCTGACAAACCGATAGATTGCTGCCTCACTTAATTCAGGGTTTTACCCGATTTAGCAAAAATGAATCACAAGGTGAGAATACAAGATAAAGATACATGTTTAGTTCATGATGCATGTCTACAGTGAACATACAGCACATATGCTGAGAGGCAGTCTCATCCACACAGAGGAAAAGGAGGGAATAGTTACCATGAGAACAACAAAGAAGAAACCGCAGCCTAATGGTTGAGTTTTACTGCTCTTCACAACTGCATTCTCCGTCTCTGGAGACAAAGGGAAGAACACAGCTAGACAATTACTAAAAGATAGAGACGAAGAAACGGAGACCTGTGTGTCTGTATCTTTCTCATCAGGGTTTTTTACGCTCATTCATCAGAGACTACCCCTCCTTTGAATGTGTATTTCCTTGTCAGAAGGGGTGCTGACTGAAAACCTGGGAGACAAAGATGAGGAAGTAGTAAACACAATAAAAAAAAAGATGAGGTGGTGCTTGTCAGATGTGGCAGATGCACACTGGCAGGAAGGAAGACAGACTGGCAACTGAACAAAAAGACCGAAGGGTAGTAATTGTTACTAACCGGCTATGTTCTCTTTTTAGGTGAATTATTATATTCCCTTTTGAAACTGGTAATGCTCATTTTCTGTTTGAAAGTGAATTTAATTAGATATCCTGCCTATAAACATGATAAAGCGATTAGTTGGTTTAAACCAGTACAATCACAGGAAATGCTTTTGATTTGTTTCAGAAACAAACATGGACACAGCACTGTTTGATCTTCTTCATCCATCATTAGGGATGAGGTTGAAATGTTATGTTTAGATCATAGTTGTTGTGAGCCACAGATGGGAGGGAAGTGAACAACTGGAAATAGACACATAGTCGGTCTGTCCATGTGGTGGGAGTGATAAACTCCAGTGATGAATGTCAGATATAACTCTCTTATGAGATCTACTTTACCTTCTGGTCTCAAAGCTCCAGGTCTCCACACAACATGGCTCCATATCCCAAAGTGAATTTAGTCAGAATTTAGTCAGGGTTTATTATGAAGCTTCAGAGATGAACTGTATGAATAATGGCACAGGGAATAAGATCATATGCAGGAGGACCAACATGCACATATTCTATATGGTGAGTTTTCTCAAGGAAAGTCTTACTAATCTTTGTTCATAAACCCTGCCATGTTGTTGTTTTTAAAAATCAGTAATAATCTATATTAGTAAATTGGATGGGCACTTGAAATGTGCATCGCATTTAAAAAGTGGTATAAGTGCTTCCCCTCTCTCCGTGTCTACCTTTGGTGCTGTAAACGCCAAGGGGCTAACAAGCTCTTAAATAAGTTAACAGGCAGAATGGATAGGGTCTCTCTTGTGAAAGAACAGGATGGGAATAGAGTCGCTTCCTTTTAAAGAGGGTTATCCTCGTGGGAGTGATGGAAGAAGCGCAGAATTGTGACACGCAAGTCTTTCTCTTTTTTCTATATATATCGGGGAGTAAAATTAACGTGTAGGGGTCATTTGCTGAGGCTGTATTTACCATATCAAATGCACTTAAAAACTAACTTTTACACTTAAATGGGGACACTTATACATAGCCATACGGAGTATTGCTTTTTTGTGACGCTTTTTGGTATTAAAACTTCCCCTGGAAATTTGTTTGACCTGTAATTTTAAGTGTTCTCAAATATTGGTGCTTGTTGATCTGTTAGAGTGATTTTTAGCTCTGTCTCCTGCTGCTTTCCACCCTCTCGTTTGCTTAATTACAGGACATTAGATTGAGATTTAATGACACTCTTGGGGAAGTAATGTTGCTTTGTAAGCAAACAAAAAATACATCAAAGAATTGAGTCACATGAATAAGAATATTTTAGCTCATCATGAAGCGCCAGAGTTGTTTTTGCATGCTCTTGGTTTTACTTTAAAGCTGCTATTGAAGGGATGATGCTACTGAGCAATCAGCTGCCACGCCGGGTCTCTATTAGCAGTTGTTTCTTAAACCTCTACTCCATTTCAACTTGAAGTCTAAAGTTAATCTGAGACTTTGTAACAGAAATCTGTTTCTGTCACAGTGCGTTAATACCAGTGAAACCTCATTCTTCATACATCGTGTCATTGATACATGGAGAATATGAGTCTATAGACAAATACAGAAGAACATAAAAGTCTCACTTCTCCTGTCATTGTTGGTCAGTTAATATTGTGGAAAGGTTGTGTTAATCAGTGTTAATCAGATTTGACTAGTGGTGGAACAGATCATAAAACTCACGGTTCAGAAGGCATGTTAAATCCAGCCAAGAGCTTCTTTCACCATCTCAAACTTGCACAGACTCAAGGGAACTGTTTCAGCCATGTTGAGTCTTTTATTTGCTGATTTTTTTATTTTTTTAAAAACATAAATAGCCAGCTTACGCAATGTGAAAAATGTGTATATTGTTATGTCGAGACCCAGAGGAACACTTCCCCTTTCCCCTACTTTCCTCGGCCTTCGGACTCCTAGTTGGTGTTTTTTTTTTAATATAACTCTCTTGTTAATAAAAAAAAACCTGGTTTCACTAATTGAGCATTGACAAATCATAGACGTCTTCTGGAGAAACCAGATTTCTATGTCTGCATAACCCGGTTTCTGGTTGGGTTTTTAAAGAGCAAATGAACTAGACGAAGACTTCAGACAGGAGGAATATCACTATGTCAGCAGCCTGATGGGCTAAAAGGATATACGTGTGTGATTGTATCCAAAATACTTTCCCTTCATCTGTCTCGCTCGCTCTCTCTCTCTCTTCTGGAGAAACCAGATTTCTATGTCTGCATAACCCGGTTTCTGGTTGGGTTTTTAAAGAGCAAATGAACTAGACGAAGACTTCAGACAGGAGGAATATCACTATGTCAGCAGCCTGATGGGCTAAAAGGATATACGTGTGTGATTGTATCCAAAATACTTTCCCTTCATCTGTCTCGCTCGCTCTCTCTCTCTCTCTCTCCATGCAGAGCGCTTTGACCACCACTGTCCCTGGGTGGGGAACTGCGTGGGAAGGAGGAACTACCGTTTCTTCTACATGTTTATTCTCTCGCTCTCCTTCCTCACCATCTTCATCTTCTCCTTCGTCATCACACACATTATTTTACGTAAGTAGATGAGGGCGGGGTAAAAGTACATGTGTTCAGACACGGCACAGGCAGACACACACACACGCAGACACACACACACACACACACACACACACACACACACACACACACACACACTGTCTCCTGGCTGTGCTCTTGATGCGTTTCGAGCCAGCAGGTTGTAAGTGGGCGTTGTGAAAATTTGCAGCATTCTGGCTTGTAACCATCTTCCCAGCTGGGTGCAGGCGATGGAAAGTTGAACTGTGTGTGTGCGCGTGTGTGTGTGAGACCGTCAGTCAATGATCAATGTTGCTCTGGGAAATAATTAATGGGCAAAGGTTATCTGGTATCTGGTAGAAAATTGTATTGCTGATTAATACTCTTGTTCCTTCTTCTTTGTTGTAACACTACTGTGTTCAGTCACATTTGGAACATCTCTGTGACTTAATTCTCTGTTCATGTTGTAAGCATACAGAAGACGTGCAGTACGATTGTGCTCAAAGGTAGCTGCAGTCCTCCTGTCCTAACTCATCAGCTGATCGGCCATGACCAGTGACTAATCTTATATAGTTCAGGATGCATGACAATTTTGCAGCGACCTTGACACACACACGCACACGCACGCCAGGCAAATCAAACATACCGACAGCACACAGTACAGCGACACACACGCATGCTGTCAGTGTGGAAGTTCTTCAGCGAGAGTGAAGAGGACATAAAGCTTACAGTTTGTATCACTGTCGTCGACAATGGTATATTGTGACACCACTAGTGAACATTAAATCAAACCTTCCATTACAGAAAAGTTTCAAAAATGTTCAAAACAGATTGGCAAGAAAACTGCAATTGGTGCATGTCTAACAGCCACACAGATTGTTTGCTTTTTCTTCTGACTGTCCTCCTTATACGTTGGACTTAAATTTGAAAGAGCGCTGCCCTGCTCAGTTGATCTCGACACTTGAACCAAGAAAGGGACTTCAGCAAGTTAAAGGCTCCAGGGTGTGTAGTAGTACTGCATATCTCATACAAGTTCACACATGCAATAGGTGTTGTTTAATGCTGACATGCAAATGTGTATGTCTGTGTGTGTGTGCGTGTGAAAGCGTTTAAGTGATGGCAAACACAATTGTATAATATTCTAATGGAAACTTGTATTTCTCTGTTCAGTCTCCCATCAAAGCAGGTTCCTCAACGCACTGAAAGAGAGTCCTGCCAGATATCCTTTCACTGAAATTTACCTTTTTGGCATTTACTGTGCAATGCGTGCCCATTAAGTGTTTTTTTGCTGCCGTCTGTTTTTCTTTATATACTCCTCTGTCCATAGTGGCACGACTAACTATCCCGGTGAGGGCCGATACAGGTCATTCAGTTCATAATAACTAGCATAACATGCCTTCTCGACGCGTTCACATCAATCACTCCTGCCATGTTCTGCAGAGTTGTAGTACTTGAATAACTGTAGTGCGTCTGATCAGTGTTGCTCCATCAGGGTAACGCAGCACGCGAGGCAGAGCCTCTCGCCGTTGATTGACTCAGTCAGCCTTTGAGTTCATCTGCTCTACTTGCTCCCTCTACAGAGATGTTGTTTGAGGGGGATTTGATCTGAGCACTGCCATGTCGGTCTGTGTGCTGATGCCAAGTGTGTGAGAGACGTCTTAAGCTGCAGCTGTTACAAATACCCTGACAGTCAGCTTATTGTCTCAGCACAACATCAGTGATAATCATGTGAACTGTGGTAAACTCGAATGAGTCGAATGTTTATTTTTGACATTGCTGTCAAGTTAAGTTTCACACCACTTAGTTTTTAACTGGAAGTCCAGCCAGCAAAGGTTGGACGCAGTTACCGAATGTCAGACTTAAAATGTATCGTCACATCCCAACATAATATCTCAGAGTAGAGCCGGACAGTTACTTCAGCCTAAAATCTACTGAAGATAAAGATGTTCTTTTGTTTCAAATGTATCAATTCAATGCGATAATCTGAACAAGTATCCTCTAATAACCAAAATCAATAGGCATGTTTGGAGAATCTGAATTGATCTAATCTAAATAATATCCAATGCTATTTCTAAGCCACAAATCAAGGTATCGCTCTCTCTCCTTTCTCTCTCTCTCTCTGCCTGAGTGAGATAACTGTTTCTCTGGCAGAGAAATGTGTGCCAAGCCAAGCTGATAATGGTCTGTGTCCTACACGACTTAAATAAAGGGGAATTGCATTCGATAGTATCGTAGCAGTCCTTTGTACTTGGTAAATGATGACATGTTTTGTCCTTGCTAAGGAGGAAGAGGAGGATTAAGAAAGCAAAAAGGGTAGATTGTGGGCGTTAAGTTAATTTTTACAGTACAGTTTCACACAAGGACTCTTGGTTTTTGAGTAGGTAATATTGTACTGACCTACCTATAAGCCTACAGGGACTTGGTGGCTGGGTATTCATAGGTCTTATTTCATGAATAAATATTATTTTAGAGGCTGTATCCGAAGATGTAGTAGGGCCACTGTGTTTTTTTTTCTTGTTTCGTAAAGACAGGATTAATCAGTGCAGAGAAAATTCACAGTGTCCTGCAGTCCCAGCCAGATGAACTGGTAACTAGGAACTATTGGCTAGAGGAGGACAGCCCTGGGGCTGTAGGTCAATAGGCTGGCTGTTAGGACTCGTGTATATTTTGTCCACGCTGGCGCCGTATGGCTCTATCATGTATCTGTCTTTGTGTGTCTGGGTTTTCACATTACCGTCTTTCTGCCACAGTCTTTAGTGAGCCCATTCTTGCATTTAGTGAAACAATTATTCCTTGACCAAATTGTGTTACTGTGCTGGAGGTGGTGGTGTGTTTCTTTTCGATCTGGTCCATAGTGGGCCTCTCAGGCTTCCATACCTACCTGATCAGCTCCAACCAGACCACCAATGAAGACGTGAGTATGAACGAGACGTCAGACATCATGACGTGTACTGGAAAGAAACCAAACTCAGTATTTTTATTGTAATCCAGAACATATAGCTTACAGATAGATTTGTATAGATTTTTTGCTCCATATTAACAGAAAATATATTGTTATTTTTACGGTTTAACAAGTAGTCACAAGGCTTTCAATTCAAACATTTCCATCCATCCATTTTCCGCCGCTTATCTGGGGTCGGGTCGCGGTGGCAGCACACCCAGCAGACCGACCCAGGCTTCCCTCTCACCCGCAACATTTTCCAGCTCGTTCTGGGGGACCCCGAGACGTTCCCAGGCCAGCCGGGAGATATAATCCCTCTAGCGTGTCCTGGGTCTTCCCCGGGGCCTCTTCCCAGTTGGACGTGCCTGGAAAACCTCTAATGGGAGGCGTCCAGGAGGCATCCGGATTAGATGCCCGAACCACCTCAGCTGACTCCTTTCGATACGAAAGGAGCAATTCAAACATTTATTATTATTAATTTTAAAAGTCTGGATATTGTTTTCTACTTTACAACTCGTGGACGGTTAGAGTTCGAGGCTAACAGCGCTATAGTCAAGAGTTTGATTCACGTTCATGCCATGAACATATTTGGCCTTCGGCAAGACACAACACTCAAACATTATCTCTTTGTTGCACAGAGTTGAGATTTTTCGAGCAGTGACACTGATGATAATTATCTGTTGCATGGTCTCTTCCAGATAAAAGGTTCATGGTCTTCTAAAAGAGGGAAGGACAACTATAACCCCTACAGCCATGGCAATATATTCACCAACTGCTGTGCAGCACTGTGTGGACCCCTGCCACCAAGGTATGACTCAAGTGTATTTTAACGTGGTCTTTTATTAATTATTAGATGCCCCATAATAAATAAGCCCCATCACTCACTGCTCTGAGAGAACCTATTGGGCATTTTCTCCCCTTGAGTGTAAAACGTCACCGCACCTGTTATTCCGCCCCCTCATTGTAATGTTGAGTTTTGTCCAAAGGCTATTATTCAAGACTCGTTTTGATGTGAAGAGCTGCTTTGAAACCAGTCTGCCTGCAGCCTTTTCTCTACACATAGCTACTAAGATACAGCAATAGTGCAAAAGATTTCAAGCCCATTTTAACCAAATCCAAGATCAAAGTTGGCTTGATTTATTAGATTTCACACTTTTGCTGTTCATGTGATTTAATAAAAATACAGGCCAACTGTCACAGCTACATTCTCATGTCCATGTGACTGTAAATGTCAGTACACTTTGCACATTTCCTCACAGCTTCTTCCACTTCAGTATTTTGCCAAACAATTCTCACCAAGCCATTCCTGCGACTGAAACTGCTCTTTCTTTTCTGTCATCACGGTTTGAAATGGTTGTTGCTTATCCACTCAACAGAGATACATACTATCTACTTTTAGTTTTACTAGCAGTAACATTGTTGTATCTATAAACTTTTACTTTGTAGATACAACACTCAAAATGACAAGACGTCACAAATTGCTCTTAGCCTTTGGAACTGGCAGCCTTTACCTTTTGGCCTTTGCACTTATTTAGGAGCACACAGTCTCTAGTTCAGAATATGCATAAAGTACCATCTCAACG
Organism: Clinocottus analis; assembly: GCF_023055335.1. Lineage (NCBI taxonomy): Eukaryota > Metazoa > Chordata > Actinopteri > Perciformes > Cottidae > Clinocottus > Clinocottus analis. Next base: position 5,300,674 of record NW_027175898.1, read on the forward strand.
TACTAAATACATAGAGGCAGATACACACGCTCAAAGTATAAAAAGAGCAGTGATGGAGGCATTTGGCATCTTTCTGTCAGTGTATCTGGCTGTGCTGTGGCATCGCAAGCCATAAGTCCCCAATAATGATTCCAGTGGGCGGTAAAAGGAGAATCCTTAGTGCACAGGTGGCTGCCATATGTGTGTGTTTGTGTCTTTGTGGAAAGCCAGAAGCACGGCACAGCCGGGTCCACCGGTAAGAAAGGAATGTTTCAGCCTCAGATTATGTAAGCAAGCCTGCTTCTCAGACACAGACGAAAGCTTCCTACGTTGCATTACCTGCTGCAACCTTGACTCACACTTTCTTATTCATCAGCCTACGTGTTTTTATGCATTTCCTCCCAAACGCATCAAGAGACGCTTCGGCATTCATCCCCAGCAACACAAGCTGCCTGCTGTAAATTCCCAGAGTCTGTCTCTGTGATTCGAGGGAACCAGTTCCACCTGAATCCAGCTCAGTCCCACTGGAACACACTGTCAACACACCTCCTGTTAAATGATTACCCTGCTCGCCCTGTTAACAGTGTGTGTGTGCGTGTGTCAGATCAACCTGTATCTGGCTGATAAATTGTCCTTATCACATACATCTGGCCCATGACCACACACACGTGCATATGAAAGGTTCAGCAGGTCGTGGTCTAACCAGCTGTCAGAGTTCTGCAGCATTAACGACTGGGCAGAAGCTATGATTCACTGCAGGGCCTCTTTGAACAATTACCAAGTTGTGATTGTATACGTTTGTGTGAGTGAATGTTGAGGCTTGTAATACAGCACGCATCCACTGACGCGCTGCTGTGTCTCTTAACGGTGTAGTACCACCGACACACAAGCTCACTGCTACTCTGCCAATTCTTCCCACCTTACATTGAGTCGACCTGGCTGTAGATACCGCGCTAGCCTGCTGCCGCGGTCAAACTGTCCGACCATTTCATTTGTACGTCTGTGCTTTCGGTGCTCCAAATAATCTAATGGTTCTACTGTGTGAAATAAGTATGCTCTTCGGTTTGTTAATATTTGTGAATGAATGCTCAAAACATGCTTTTCCACCCTCTTTGTTTCTCTCTGACTAGCCTCATTGACAGACGGGGCTTTGTCCAATCGGACTCACCGCCTTTGGCGCTACCAACCAATGGCATCACAATGTACGGGGCCACCCAGTCTCAGCAGAGCCACATGGTAATATGCTGACCTGACTCTTGTTTCTCCACATTATGATCTGTCTCTCCTTTGCTGTTCTCCAAAGCTAGTTTAGTGATAATCCTGAAGACTTGACCTTGTGGGTTAATACTGGAGGAAGCGCTCCTAGAGCAGCTTCTCCGACAAAAGAGCAACAGATGTTTCTGTTTACAAGTGCAGACAAACAAGCTCATGTTGTAATAAAGATGTCAGCCAGGAACTGGAGTCTTGCATGGGAGTAGGGGACTTACAATGAAAACTACTAAATAGAGAAATAACTACAGATTGTTGGCATTTTGTGGCTCAGTTTTTTCTCTGTGTATCCAGACCTGGAAAAGGAAGTCTTTCTCAGCGCACCAGATGGAAACAGACAAAATTGCTCTGAATTGCAACGGGCGTGTCGTGATGTTTTACATTTTGCACGTGTCGCTCCGTGTTGTTTGTAAATTAGGTCAGCGGTAACCAGGAGGGGTCCTCTGTGTGTGGCTGTCTGTGCTGAAATGACATCGCACTGCATAATTTAACTTTCTCTGATTTCAACAAGTCTGCTGTCTCGCAGTCAGAATACTGAATGTTAGATTCAGGGTTTCCTCATCATGATAATCCAAGTCTTGCATTTGGCCCAAGAAAAACAATGAGCAGGAATCAGACAAAGATAATATTGAATGTGGTGAAAGTACAGCACAGTCAGTAAACCGAGATCTCTTGTAATGTCTCTGAAGGTGTTGGACAGAATAGCTGGTGTGGTGAAGAGCACATTGTTCTGACCTCACTGTCTGCTGCCTGAATACAAGCAACAAGTCCTCCGTTGTTCCGCTCAGCCGTTAACCTCACACGTTACATGCTACATTTAAGGCCTATTCACACACAGCCACTGAACGTCCCTCTGCGCCACAGTCATCTCCTTGTTCTCGTCCATACTCGACCTCATCCTGTCAGTTCTCGTTGAGGCGTCTAACATTAATGTCACCCGTCACCAGGCCCTAAATGTGTGGACTACTTGTCCGAGAGCCATGAGCGCATTCCTTACGTTCGCACATTTAGAAATAACTGCCATCTGTTTTCCAGAGCGGTCCTGATGAGCAGCCAGAGTTGTCCTATTGTGCCAGCTGCTGGCCATGTACGTGCACACTGAAGCAGAGTTCGTCGTTTGCTTAATGCCAATGCGGGAGTGACCACATTGTCCACACTGTATTGTGACGTTGAGTATGTTTGAGAGGCTCCTGCCTCTGATTTAGTTCAATTGTTCAACCTGCGATGAGTCGGAGCTTTCTTCAGAGGAGTGTATGGGTGTGTGTGTTTTATTATGAAATGGAAATGTATTGCATTTGTTTCATGTTTAGAAAGGTATAGTTATACAGTATAGGTACAGTTTTAGCCTTTTCATTTTAGGTTTTTATATATATATATATATATATATATATATATATATATATATATGTATATGACACACACACACACTCACCTGCAGTGAGGTACGGGTGTACTTCGGGCCACTCCACTGTTAATTTAGCTGAAAGCTAGAGACAATCTGTACGTTTGGAGACTCATGTTTGTTTCTCTCCTTGTTGACTTGTTCCTGTCTCACACCAAGACTCTTCCTGTCGTGGTGTGCTGGTTCATGCTTTGAGGTTGCATTTGCATCTTGGAATTTAAAACCCTGTTTCTTTGTGAGCTACTTCTGTCTGTGATGCAGGCGGCCTCGTATGACGAAGCCTTAAAAGCGGTTGCCATGGTAACAGTGTAACCGTGATAACATAAAACCTCCATCTGCGACGGGAGGGGGGGCGGGACTTGATTGACAGCTGTCATCTTAGCCTCCAGTGAAAGGGTTTGTTCACCCAAATTACAAAAATAGCAGATCTTGCGTGCTTCCCATAAGATATAATTTGTAGCTTATCTCTGTTTTATACAACCTAATAAACTATTTAACAACATCCTTGTGCTTTGTGAATATTCCACTTTTCTATAGTTGTTGATATTTTCTGGATGAAACGATCATAAAACTAAGAATTGACAGATTGATAATGAATACTGATTATCAGTTCCAGACTTATTTACAAATATGAGATTTTTGTCTCCAACCCGAGACAATGAAGGTGAAAGGAGTTAGGAGAGACATTGTTTTTGGAAAGAGCAATTAAGGAATGAAAATGTATTTTATGTCAATGCTGTGAGCGTACATGTTATTTGTAAATTAAACCAGCAATATCTGCACAAGTTGTAAATTATGTTTATCCTTGTTATAAAAGGTGTTTTAGTTTGACTATACACTATTTGATTTGGCCTTCTAAATCTTTTTAATTGTGGCCTTGTCTCTTCCTCTGTCCTTTTCCTTTGTGAGCTGTGAGCTATTTTAATATAATGCACACACACACACACAGTGCAACTCCATCAATCCCCATTTCACACTGAGTGACAGTTTGACAACAGTTAGGTCAGTTTATTAAAGATACACGGTGAACAGAAAGGTGGTAGCTTCCTGTTTTTCTTAATCATGCCAGTGAAACCGAATGTACCTCCCGAAGTGCAAACCAAACGGACAACGTATGATCAGTCAAAGCAAGCAGTGGGTTTTGGTAGGAATAACACAGTCAGCTGGAATCTGCCAACCTGTAGCGGGAGTCAACCTTCTCCTCTCACAGATGAAGCATCAATGGTGGCAGCTTTGGGGCATTCTTTTCATTTTATTTGAACAACGCCGTGTTCATCGTCCTTAAGCCCGTACAAATGTTGAATTGAACTCTGACTGGCAAGAAAACTGAAGGATCCCCTCACTGGTAGGAAACCTCAGAAAATTTAAATGAAATGGCTATTGTAGTGACTGATCTCCGTCCAGTCACTCGGCTGGAGGAGTTCCTGTTTCTTACTCGCTTTTTCAGATAAAAGTCCAGGCCGTTGTATATCGTTGGGTGAGGTTCCCATTTAATTTTTTTTTCATGATTATACAAATTGTTACATTGATTTCCTGGTCTCCTGAAGTGTTGCGCTTGCGGTAAAAACCGTGTGATCTCCCCATCACCCATGCGTCGTTACCCACCTGGCTGTTTCCCCTGTGCCCCATGTATAAACTAACACAATAAAATACACACTACCAAAATAAAATGTAAGAGGTTAGCTGTAGGAGCCCTCAGATGTAACTGAGGGCTTCTACAGCTAATCTTGCACAAACTGACTGGAAAGTAGGACTGCAACTCATCATAAAGTTGATATTACATATTACAATAAAAGTCCAACCCGAGTACCTGGGAGAAATCCTGTCATAGTAGAAAACTGTTGTGTGTGTGTGTGTGTGTGTGTGTATGTATATATGTATATATATGTATGTATGTATATATATATATATATATATATATATATACACACACACACACACTACATCTTTCTTTAAAAGATGACTCCACCACTAGAATGATAAAATCCTGCTGTGGCGTATTGACTACTGTACACAGTTCTATCATGAAATCAAGGTATAAACTGCAAATATAGGATTTTTTAAGTCTTTCTTATCGTTGTTGTGTCATCACTGCTACGTGTGACAGCCTGTGCTGCTTCACACCGTCTATTCAAGGTTAGTCCATCAGCAGTCTACGTACATATTGTTCCTTGTAGTTCTGCGAGTGTCAGTCTGCCGTGGGGGATGAACCACGCTGACTCAGATTAGTCCTCTCAAGGAGTGAGGCCAAGCTCATAAAGGTGATGAGTGGAGAGCAGCCGATACGTGCAGCTGATGAAGATTAATCATTCTTGGAGAGTCATCTCTTCTACTGTAGCTCAACTTCTTAAACCACTTCTGTAATCTGCTCTTTTTAGGTCAGTGAGATTGAAATGGAAAGGTGAGAAGTTCGGGACCATTTTTATTTATTTTTGTATTTCTTTGGGAGGGGTGTGTGCAATGGAAGGAGGCATCGGAGTACTGAACTTCTGCACAACTTTCCCCTGTAGCTGGTCACTACTATTCATGACTTCTCTGTGGGGATGAGGGCCAACGGGGTGAAAGCTAATCTCCCTGTAGCTAATGTGTGGTATTGATGACTTGCTGTGTCCTGACCCAGTTACTCTGCCACAGTTCTAGATGTGTGGTTTCCACTCAAATGCAAGACCATAGAGATCAATAGGTCACGAGGGTGCGACTTCATAGTTCTGCGTTTTCAACTCTTGTCCACTGACCTCAGCTCTGTGTTTTCACTGTGTCCACAAACTGGTTTGTTGTGCATTCTAACAAGGGTACTAACCTCTTTTTTTCTTTCTCTTCCTCATCCAATCACCAACCCCCTCCTCTGTTGTCTTTCCACATACTCTGTTCTTTGATCCCATGTGTCGCGTCTTCTCTCATCCATCTCATTTTAAACACTTCCTCGCTGTTATTTGTTTTCTATTTCCGTCCTTCACCTCCGGCGTCGTATCTATCTCTCTGACTTTCACATCCCCGTTTCTATGTTCTTCTTTCTCCCGCTGCATCCTCTCAGTGTGACCAAGACCAGTGCATTCAGAGCACCAAATTCATTTTGCAGGCCGCCGCCACACCTCTCCTCCAGCAGCAGAGCAGCGAGCCAGTCATCCTGATGGCCTCCCCTGAAAACGGAGGCGTTTTCCCCGGCCGCACCTCCCTCACCCTGGGCGGCCCGTGCACCTCATTACCCCTCGGCCAGCCCACCCCTCCGACGTCCAACCAGAGCCTCAGCTGCCACGAGGCCACGGACACACTGCCGATCCACGGACACGGACACAGCCACAGCCACACACACAACCACAGCCACCCGCTCCAAGACCCAGTGGCCCACCACTACTTTCTCACCCCGGAGGAGGTGCCGTCGCCACCAGGTATGCTTCCCTGCGGCAGCCCCCTGGGTCACGGCCACGCTATGCAGGCAGGCTTCTACAACCCAGCCAGCCAGGACTCATTACACGAGGACTCTGTCAGAGGATTGGTAAAGCTCAGCTCTGTCTGACACTGGGATGTAAGCCCACCTCCTCCCTCTTGAAACATGTGTCCAACCCGTGAACGGAATAGGCTTTCCTTTCTCTCCTCAGCAGGACGTGAGAACTGAAAAGGGATGTGGTTTCAATTCAGCTGCTCGAAAAACTGAATGGAATTGAACTGAGCCGAAGTGAAACCAGTTGCCCTCAGCAAATGTCTTGCCGGACGTCTCCGTTGGAACAGTTTTCTCGTGTGGTGACCTGCAAGACGACGTCGACTCATGCTTCCCTTTTTCTTTTTTACTTTACTTCAAGGGAAGCTTATGCCATGATGTCCTGGAAACAGGACTGGGGAGTTTATTTGTCAGAGGCATATGTCTGTGAGCCATGTCAGGCAAAAATATATGTTTTGACTGTACGTGACATTTTTGGTCAAAATTAGGAATTTCTGTCAATGGATCACTGGTCTGACAGGTTTTTTGTAAAACAAACTTTAGCCGTTTTGCCTGTTGCTGATTGGACGGTGTCTTTTGCCTTTTTTCTTAGACATTCTCAACAGTGAAATGGTTGATGTCATCATCTTGCATATCATCCTTCTTTTTCTATGTAAAAAAACAAAACAACAAAAACCAAGAGACTGTTGTACTGTACCATGATTATTACAAATCTTACAAATTATTATATTTCTTGTGGATATTAATAAAACACCAAATTTTATCAGATAAGACTGCATTAATATTGAAGTTTAAAAAGCATATAGAGTGTGTGCTAATGTGAGTCATGTGGTGATGACATGTCCTTTAAAGTTCATCCTGTGACTAATGCCTGTGGTCATTAGGCGTAAATGAGACTCAATTAAAAAAACAAGCACGTCCCATGAATGTTGCTAAACATTTATGGCTGTTTAGTTGAGACTTTCTGTAGACTTCTGTCTCTCATTCATCCTGACAAAGTCCTGGTGAGAGATGTACGGACTAAAACAATTCTCAGCTCACACTGATATTGATAAAGGTTGTTGTGGGTGCCTCAAAGAAAAGAGGTTAGGACTTACCTCACCAGCAGTAGTTGGTGAAGGTGTCTTGCTCGTAAAAGGTAATAAATCAACATTGAATTATCTTTTGCCACCTTGTGGTTGAATTAGAGTACTGCAGATAAAAATGTAGTTCTTTTCAATCAACTATATTACCGTCCATTAAAATATCAGACATCAGTGACACATGTTGTAGTGACACACCTACACATGTTGAAGCTGCAGTAGCCTATATTACACACAGATCAAATTACATGAAATGTGCATGTGTTTTATAGTGAGGGACTTACTGAGATTTTGGATTTCCCCAGCCTGTAACTTCACTGTTTTTGGTTAAGCCAGTCGGCTCTTAACCTTGTTTCCAGATGTAGCAGGAGCTGTTTTCACTCCAAAAACTGGTAAACAAAAACATATTTTGCAACTCGGATGGTTGTCAAAGCTAGCTGGAGTATGAAGTGAAGTATTTCTCTAAATGCCCAAGAGGGTGAGGAGAGTGAATGTTAGGCTTGCATTCATCTGATGGACACTGACTCAAATGAATGCTAATGTTGATATGATACAAAACAAAGCCCCTTTTTGCCAACAGGTTCACTCCATCAAGCTCAAAGTGGAAATATCTTGGTGTTTTGTTTAAGACGTGTTTTGCTACCCCCTAGTGGTCATCAGTATAAGTTAATGCAGTTTTAACTGAAACCATCTACACATGAAAAGCAGGGGAATGATAACACATTTATTTGTTATTAAATCATTTATGATACATAGGCAAGGTTCGTTTCATACATATTTTACAACAATTACAGACAATGCAAAAAAAAAGACATTGACATTGGAAAAGAAATATCCCAGATGTTCTTTTCCTTAAGACGAGATATGGTCACAGATGACTCAATTTACTATATTCTACAGTTTACATACAGATTGCAACATGTCATTCACTAGGTTATTGAAATAATATTTAACTGACCCTGTACTACAGTGTGCTTGAGTTCAGCTGCACCGTAATGTTAAATTGATTTAAATGTCGAGTGCACAGGACGCTTTCATATGTGAAAGAAGGATTATGACCTTTTTATAGCAGATTGAATTGAAAAATATAGACTGAAACAAAGACATGTGGGTGTGTCCTAAGTAGGCATGTCCTATTGGAAGCAAATAAAAGCAAGTTAGAAATGTTTTAAATTCACCCCAAAAAAGTTATTTAGTAATGACAAATGTTTCAACATTTTTAAATGATCTGTACAGTAAATACGTCTACATTGGGCCTTGCTCCAAACGCATGGAGCCCTTCAATTGAGTCCATTGTTTGTATTTGCCATCTGTCTTGGCATTAAAATGAAGCCAAGTGCTTATTAACGTCTGCAACATTTCCAGTTTTAATTATACAGTGCATTAAGAGCGTATCACAGCAGAGATTCACTAGAGACAGTATAAGAAATTCAACCAAGGCAAACTTGACTTGTAGCTGTAAACGATCATGGCGCCTCACGGCCTGACGCTCCAGCTCAGCTAACTTTCATGCATCAGTCGTCTCGCCGGGGCTGGAAACACGGACCATAATACTCCATAGAAGGGCCTGTCCATGCTCCTGGGTCACCAAAATGCTAGACTAGCTTAAATCGGTGACCTATGGTTGCTGCTAATCCTAATCTGACCTGAGGTCAGTACAGAATTTGCCATTTTCAGCATCCATTTTCTGGGTCATTGGGGGTAAGCTAATGCAGCATTGATAACCAGAACACAACAGCATCGGTATCGCTGGCTTCCGTGGAAGTCTGGAGTCCCAAGTCACCACAGTTTGACATCATTGAGGTCCAGGTCCCCCATGATCTCCAGCTGGTCAATGCTGCTCAGGTCCTGCACCCGGTGTCTGAACTCAAACAAGTGAGAGCCGTTCACTGCCAGCTTGAACTGATGAGGCTGACAGAGGATGAGAATCTGAGGACACAAAAACATTAGGGAATAGTCAATCATTACTGAGCTCGCGGGCGTATCGAGGATGAATGAGAACTTGTGATTGCAGTGGTGCATACCTCGAAGTACTCCCCTGACGAGAAGGGAAAGAAGGGGAGCTCCCGCTCCTCCTGTCCCCAGGATTCACTCAGGTACGAGTTCCTGATGAACGCGCCCGACTTGATGCGAGGGTTCAGATGGAGAGCGATGTTCTCCGTCCTGCTGTTGCGGAGGTTTACTGTAAAACTGGAAGGATTAAAAAAGGTAAATGGGTTTTTTTTCCAAGAGAAGTTGAGTTACCGGATAGAAACCGTGATGTCGAGGTAAATCCAATGAGTTATGACTTTACCTGTGAGGGTACATGCTGATCTGTCCTTTGATGGTGATGTGCTGTCCGGGGCTCAGTCCTTTGAGGACACTGCCTTTATAAGGGAGGCTCTGGAATGAGAATACAACGGTTAAAACATTTTATACTCTTGGTTTTACTATAGATAAATCTGCAGTTAATTTTCTCAGCATTTTTTTTATTACAAAAAATTTGAAATGCCAGATATAACTTCCAAAGTAATGTCTTCAGAGGCCTTATTTGCAACAATCCAAAACACAAAGACATTCAGTTGACCATCATAGAAGTAAAATGTGTCCCTTTTCCCGAAGAATTACTTAAATGATTTATTGATTTGCAAAAGCCAGTTAATTTTCTGCCAATCAATTAATCAAATTATCGTTGACACTGTCTCTGAAACCTCTTAAAAATCTTGATTGGTTTATCTAACGGGGGCAACACAGACGAACATCATTACACACCGAGGAGCAATGCAACTTATGTATAGAGGACATCTCTGACAAGCTCTGGGATTGTGTCTTTAACGCTAAAAAGAACTGATTACGGACCGAATAGTCTGATTATTACCAAGATTTTGGGTGCTTTGGGTTTTACCTCCAAATAAAGTGGTTTAGAATGATCATGCAAACTCTTGTTTACAACCTGTCTGACTGCCTGAGAGCAAACTGTTTTTGCCCAAGAGGACTTTGTTGTTACGATGTTGGTGTTTTCCCAAACCTAAAAAAGTATCAATTCAGCATGCAGTGCTTGCTGAATTGATACTTCTTCAGTGCACAAAGAAATCATTTAGAGGAAAATGATCCAGTTTTCATGGCATCCCAAGACACATCTAGGCACAGACTTTATGTAGATGAAAGGAAAAACTCACCAAGTCACCTGATTCTGAATATATTGCCTGAAAGAAAGAAAAATGAGTAGAGCACATTTAGAAATGATTAATCAGATGTGTATAAAAGAAACATATTGAAGCAAACAACAATGACGATGTTCTTACTGAGTTTGGGATGTAGCCAATAGCGTGCACCCTGACTTTCCCAGAAATAGAAAACGTGTCCACCCTGTTTAGTGGGATTTTGTGCTTGTATTCCAGCAGGTGAGTACCATTTACTGCCACCTATGGGTGAAGCGAAGCATTTTAGTATTAGATTTGTCTATGAATCAAATTCCTTTTTGTTTTAAGGTTCAACACGGGTTCATTGATGCCTTTGTCCTAAATAGCATGCGCTCACTGACCTTGAAGGCGTCTTCGTGCACCAGGATGATGGTCTCGAAGGGGGCTCCGCGCTTGTAGGGCAGCTGATGGAGCGTTTCCTCCTTGCCCCAGCTCTCCTGCAGCAGGGAGTTACACACCACGCTGGGCGAGCCTTTGAAGCGAGGGCTGAAGTGGAGGGCGACATCAGAGCGCGGCTTGGTGCTGCAGCCGCTCGACAGGTCGACCTGAAACCTGAAGAGAGGGAGCACAAAGAGGCCGGGTTATTATCAAGGCAAAGGGGGCTCCAGAGTTCACGTCATGTCAAGGGTTGGGGAGCTTGCACCTCTTACAAAGGAAAACTTGCTGATTTTCAATCATCTCTAAAAACACCTGCAGTTGTTGCAGAATGTCTTCATTCCCTTCATGTGCCATATTAACAAAGGCAGGGCCTCGTGTCTAAATCTGGTTCTTTTTGACTAAGACATTTCTTTGACGTAAGTGGCTGAAAGGTTCTTTGAGACAGTAGTGATAAGAAGGTGAGGAATTAACTTCTCAGCTCAACTTGATGGTTCAGTTTGCGCTCTCGTGGTACATATTCATTAGTGAGGTTGTGTTGAATCAATCTACTGGCAACAGAGGCCATCTAACCCGTTAATCCAGCCATGTTGTTGTGTTGGATGGTCTGAGGGTTTACACCACCTTCAGCAAGAGTACGCGCACATTTATAATGCTTATGTTTCTATGTATATTTAATATATATTTAGTAGCTAATGATACTCCACGGTGTCCACACAACAAGACTAGTGGTTTCATAGTTGAGGGAAGTTCAGGTTTTTACGTTACAATTTTGTATTGTGTATTTGTTTCACCGGCTGAAAAAAAACAAGCCACCATCAAGAAGCCAAAATGAATACACTTACCAAATAAACTTAATTAGAATATCTATCTGAAAATGTATACATTTGAGTTAATTGATGCCACATTGGTACTAGTTCATGGATGTACAATGTGCATTGTGGGTTTGGTGGGTGCCTCAAAAATAAATCACTATGAGGGATTGCAATGGTTAAAAAAAAATCCAGACCAATGAACTAGACAACAGAATAAAGCATAGCATGTTTTGGGTTTACCACGCAAATCTTTGACATATCCATAAAGGTGGCTCTTTATCTGTACATAGCTCTGATTCAACCAGCATCTTACCTGTCAGCATCCGGGGGCACAGTGCCCTGGATGATGATGATCTCCCCAGGGTGCATACCTCCAGGTATGGGCCCTGTGTATGGGATCACCTGAGGTGGAGAGTTGACGTTAAAGCACCGAATACGTGTGCACCGACAGCAACTGAAGACATGCTACCTGAAGCAGGAAGCTAAACGGAAACGCCTCTGACTGCTATACAGGCCCTCTGACCGTCACATATCTCTAGATATATATATATATATTAGTTAACGACCAGTGTGATGGACAGCTGCTGCTGCACATGCCCTCATGTTTAGCCGTATTGTAAGCTACATGAGGGTCTATTGATCATTCCATGTTGGCATCAGAGAGCTGCTGTGGATAATAATAAAAATAATAAGCCTCTTACCGGGTTCAGGACCGTGTGTTTCGCGTTGGCCACCGACATCGGGCTTCTGGTGTCGGACTACAACATGCAGCTCCGCTGAAAGACAACAGTGTGCGGTGTCTGCGCTAAACACGAGCGGGTTGTGTCTCCTGCACTACACGGGGGTGACGGCAGTGTGCATCTTCACTCCATCAGCCCTGAACACCGCGCGCATGCGCTAATGCTACCACGTGATCAGGTCCGCCGAACAACAACGCAGGCCCATTTGAGGTGCACGTTAACTGTTGAATATTTATCAAACTTTTTTTTATGAGCCGATTTATATCGGCTGTGTATCTTGTATATAATGCATTGCTCACTTATACATACATGTTTATCTTATTGTGTGCAGGTGTGGGGGTCAACCTCTAAAACCTTTATAAATTCAACAGTTTTGTTCCAGAAACGAGCGATGCGCGTCATGAATAGTGCTGGCGACTATGAGCACACAAATGCATTGTTTTTCAGATCACGTTAGGAAATGTATTGATTGGGTTCATTATAAAATAATTGTCAATGTACAGAGCTAAAGCAAAGTCACTGCCAGACTGTGTAAAAAGGTTGTTTTCAATACAGGAGTATAAATATGATTTGAGAGATATTTTGTAAGTTCAAAAGTTTGCTTTTGGCGATGTCTTGCTCAAAGAAAAAAATAAATAAATAGAAACCAGTCTTTGAAAATATGTTTGAAATTCAAGACCCTAAGTGAACAGGGTAAACAAATATAACTAATAGATATACCATGTTGACTACTTACGTAAGACAATTGTTTTTTATTATATTTTATGACATGTTATGTTGCATGTTATATTTCTCAATAAATACAGACACCATTTATATAATATATTAGTTTATACTGTAATATTACATATTGTATTTATATATTAATACAGACAAACATTTATATTATTCTTATATTAGATAGTATCGTCTACTTTTCTGCTTCTAATCACACAACTACGTCACATAATTTAGCTATATAATTAAGGTGCTGCAACCTATATGTACCGCATGCCATGTCATTTTTACTTTAATTGTTCTTCTGTTTATTATTTCTTTTTTTTGTCTTTATTTCATATACATCTGTACTTTTTGTATGTCTTTGCTACTGTCGGGGGTAACAGCGTATTTTATTGTGAAATACACAGTTTTATTCCTTCATAAAATGTCTATCTAATGCATCTTAAAACATTAGACAAATCCTCAGTTTATCCACCGTTCACACTCTTATCATTGGCCGTGGTGAGGAGTTTATCCTCCTTGGACACCCGGTAAACTCCTTGCTCCTTGTCTTCCCTCTGCATCCATTTTTCTCTTCTTGGACATTTTGGGAGGGTTAAGGTTACTAGAATCAAGTATTACACTGTTTGAGTAACGTTACTTGGATACACGTAACTCACAGAGTTGCGGACAAAGCCCGCCATATTGAAACGGGACGTTAAACAGAACGCTTCTGGACGCGCATGCGCATCACGAGACCAAGCGTAAACAAAGCATGGAAGCCACTGATTGGTCGACAGTTTCTTCAAGGCGTGAACTATAACATTTGTACACGCCCCTTTGAAAACGATCAAAGGACGGTTCTGACGTCATAAGGCATCCAGTAAAGTATTCAAATAGACCACCATAACACCCTTTTTTTCCTTTTTTTTTTAAACAGAAATTGGTTTGACCATGTTTAGATTTATTTACGGCGTTGTTTGTGGCGTGTTTACTCCAAACCAAAATAAAAAAAGAAAGGAGCATGATGATTCTGGACCTGACCCCGTTACATGTCCATCACCGCCAAAACGTCGGCGACTCTGCCTAAGTTCAGCAGAACTTTGCCAAAGTCTAGCAGAGCCAGGCCCAAGTCCAGCAGAACCCGGCCCAAGTCCAGCAAAACTTTGCTCAAGTCCAGCAGAACTTTGCCAAAGTCCAGCAGAGCCAGGCCCAAGTCCAGCAGAACCCGGCCCAAGTCCAGCAAAACTTTGCTCAAGTCCAGCAGAACTTTGCCAAAGTCCAGCAGAACCCGGCCCAAGTCCAGCAAAACTTTGCTCAAGTCCAGCAGAACTTTGCCAAAGTCCAGCAGAACCTGGCCCAAGTAAAGCAAAACTTTGCCAAAGTCCAGCAGAACCCGGCCCAAGTCCAGCAAAACCTTGCTCAAGTCCAGCAGAACCCAGCCCAAGCTCACCAAGCCCACAAGAACTCTGCTTAGAAAAACTAAACCTTGCTCTCCACAAGGAGAATGAAGAATTGTCTCTAAAACTCTCTGAGTTGCAAAAAGAAAACCGCAAGAGTGAACGGCACTGGGAGACTAAATATTCTTGTTTGGAATTTGAGTTTTCCAAATTCATAACTGATAAACGTCAGCACATCGAAAATGTTGAAAAAAATCATCGCGGGGAGAAAACAGACTTAAATCAACAGATCGTGGAACTTCGAAAAAATAATGCGAAACTTTCTGAGGAGACTCTGGAGACACAAAATCAGATGCTGATTCTAAAAGCTGAAAGCCGCCGGCAGGTTGCAGCCTTGGAGGAAAACTACAAGATGATGGAGGCACACATCCAGTCTGTAACGAACCAAGTCTTGAACCAGAAGCAACAAGACTTGGACCAGCTTCAGGCAAACTACCAGTGGATGGAGAACAACTTGATGGATCAGATCAACAGACAAATCCAACAAAACATTGCACTCTCCTGGACAAACGCGGCCCTGCAATCCAAACAAAGCAGTCCCACTTTTAATAAGGATGAACCAACGGCAGTTCATAACGACATTGTGGCCCATCAAAACGACAGCAAATTGAACGTTGTGTTACGGCGCCAAAAACACCAACAGCCACAGCAATGGCCACAGGAAAATCCACAGCCACAGCAATGGACACATCCACAGCAATGGCCCCAGGAAAATCCACAGCCACAGCAATGGACACATCCACAGCAATGGCCCCAGGAAAATCCACAGCCACAGCAATGGACACATCCACAGCAATGGCCCCAGGAAAATCTACAGCAATGGTCACAGCCACAGGAAAATCCACAGCCACAGGAAAATCCACAACCACAGGAAAATCCACAGCCACAGGACTCGACACAGCAACGCCCACAGCAATAGCAACAGCCACAGCAATCGATGCAAGTGAACAACATTGCAAGTAACAACATTGTGGCCCGTCAAAACGACGGCAACATGGACGTTGTGCTACGGCGCCAAAAACACCATGAGCCACAGCAGAAGGCTGTGATCAAGGCCGCGAGCAACTCGAGCAACACCAAAATTATTAGTGTCCTAATCATATTGTGTTAGCTTGTGAAAAGCTAATTCTATATTTTTATTGTGCATGTTTGATTAAAGGTGTCGGATTCCCAACCACAAAGTAGAGCTGATTAATGTCAAAAACTTTGTCTCAGATGTATGGGGCTTCGTGTGTTCGAGATGTTCTGTGACAGGCTCTCTCTCCTCCGGGTGCTTCATGTGCTTAAGGTACTCGTTGATGAAGAGGAAACCATTCAGTTTAATGTTGGAGCCTTGAGCCTCTGCTAATCATGTTGGGTTTTTATCCTGGTGATCAGGTTTTCCATAAAAGTATAGAAAAAAAGAAAAAGAAATCTCTGATTATATATAGTATTAATACAATCGTATGACATTGTGACAATGAGAAAGACCAAAGACCATTCTATGAAGGAATGTGTTAAATATGACATGTGTTAAATTTACACACATGAACAGTGTGTGTCCAGGCACAACGTATGTTGTGTCAATTTCAACACAGTAAATGTGTAAACCTGTTCTACACATCAGCTGTGTTATACAGCTTAACATATAAATGTGGCCTTTGAGCACATTGTGTGCCACCATTGTGTAATGGGAGCACCAGGTATGTGGGAGGAGAAATGTTTTAGAAACTCATGTTGTCACGGACAATTACACACATATATAAATAAATACACACACACATATATATATATATATATATATATATATATATATATATATATATATATATATATATATATATATATATATATATATATATATATATACTTGTGTGTGTGTGGAAAGGTTTTATCCACATGAGTTTATAGCAAATTCAATGTGTAGTTGTTTGTCTAATAGAGTGGCATCACCAGTAAAAACTGCCCAGCTGAGGACCACATAAACATTTCATGCCCTAAACACAACCCCAAAATACAAAAATACAGGGTGAATGTAGTTCCTTTATTTGAACACAAGGTGGCACATTCACTTCAAGAGGGCATAGAAGGAAACAGAAACAGGAGTGTGTGTGTGTGTGTGTGTGTGTGTGTGTGTGTGTGTGTGTGTGTGTGTGTGCGTGTGCGTGTGCGTGTGCGTGTGTGTGTGTGTGTGAGCAGGGGGGGGGGGGGGGGGTGTTTGGGGGGGGTGTTGCTGGTGTTTTTTTATCACAGATTAAATGGATAAAAGATACACATCGCCCTGGACATTGGATTTGTTTGTGGCAGAACATGTGTCCAAACATGTTCTGCCGTTCGCCCACCTAATGGCTCTAATACTTCAAACTGGTTAAGGTTTAAGACTCTACTGTCATGTGATACAAGCAACGCCTGGGGGGAATTTCTTTAATTTGGACTGAACGTCCACCTGGGTTTAAGGATGGACTGATTAGAATTTGGTTGTCAAAGGTCACTGTGACGTGGAGGTAAACTGCAGCTTGACTTGTTAGCGCAGGCATACAACTACCAGGCCATAATTCTAGTTTGTCATGCTGTATTGACTTTTTTTTTTAATGTGTGGCTTTTACAGTGAAGATAAATGTTATGTCGTGGCACTAGAGGAAAAGTCAGGAGAATATCATAGTCAGTCTGCTTCATACTCTAGGGACCATGAATATTTGTCCAACAAATAATGAAAATACACTTGTCGAGATATTTAAGACTTGATATACAGACTTGATATCATGCAGTTATTAGTTATAGGTCACTGCAGCATGACTATAGGATGTTCATTGGACAAGTTAAGCAAAAAATAATTTTTGTACAAACTTTTTGCAAAGAGTCTCTTGTGTTTTCCTCTCAACACAATGAAAGGCACTTTGACCTGAAGAAAGCTTTGTTGCCACTATTACCTTTCCTTTAGCAAGGCAGTGCCGCCTGTCACTGATAATGATTCGGTATTACATCAATCGGTTTTAACAGAGTCGTTCATCATAGAGAGAATGGAGAATTACAGAATTATGTATTCGGCCATTAGATATGACTCAGCTTATATCTTGGTTTAAAATTTTTCATTCAATTCTCCACTTGTATTGCAATCAGCTGTTGGTATAGATGGACATCAAAGGAGAGACCGGTTACTTTTGTAACTAGTTAATTTTGTAACTAATGTGTATATATATATATATATATATATATATATATATATATATATATATATATATATATATATATATATATATATATATATATATATATATATATTCTTAGGTTCATGATTTATTTTCTATTGGTTCATTTTGTTGTTGTCATTTTCGTTGTTGTTGTTTATGTTAATATCTGTTGAGTACAAAAATACTAAAGTGCAACAGCAATGATTAAAAAAAAAGAAGGAAAAAAATCAACCAAACTGAGATAGAGATAGAGAGATAGAGAGATAGAGAGATAGAAAGAGAGAGAGAGAGAGAGAGAGAGAGAGAGAGAGAGAGAGAGAGAGAGAGAGAGAGGTCCGTGTACGTTTTGTTCGTTTGTTTTATCGTTCACGGACCGGCCGTTTTTCCGTATTTCCGTATTCTCGAATGAACGGAAAAACAAACGAACAAAACGTACACGGACCTTTTCCGTATTTCCGTATTCTCGAATGAACGGAAAAACAAACGAACAAAACGTACACGGACCGTCCTCTTTTGTCCAGAATTGAACCGTGCGTCGTTTCTCCAGAGACTGAAGGAAGACATGGGCTTTAAGAGTAAGCATTTGTTCATTTGGCAAAAATATATTAATTGGAAGTACTCATTCTTTAACTTGTTTGGTTTCCGAATAAATATGTACTGATGTTGGTACCATGACGCGTGTCGTTTGATTAATCCAGACGTGTATCTCGTCGTGTTTCAGTGACGGCTGCGGCCATTGGAGCGGGAGCAAGTAAGACTGCGCAGCCTTCATGCGTGCACACACTGTTCACTTTATCAACGTGTGTGTGTGTGTGTGTGTGTGTGTGTGAGTGAGTGAGTGAGTGAGAGAGAGAGAGAGAGAGAGAGAGAGAGAGAGAGAGAGAGAGAGAGAGAGAGAGAGAGAGAGAGAGAGAGAGAGAGAGAGAGAGAGAGAGAGAGAGAGAGAGAGAGAGAGAGAGAGAGAGAGAGAGAGAGAGAGAGAGAGAGAGAGAGAGAGAGAGAGAGAGAGAGAGAGAGAGAGAGAACTACACTTGTAACGTGAATGATCCATATTGAAGTGACCCAACCTGGCCTCTTCTGTGCTGTTGCCCATGCGCAGTAGGTGCTGTTGCCTTGGCTCCCGTTGCTCTGGGAGCAGCAGGTTTCGGCGCCGTTGGAATAGCAGCAGGCTCCATTGGAGCGAAAATGATGTCGGCTGCTGCGATCGCTAACGGAGGAGGAGTGGCAGCGGGAGGGCTGGTGGCTGCTTTGCAGACAGCAGGTACACATTTTAACTAGATATTGTTATGGTATTGTAACTGTTGCATCATAAGACTGAGATGATCAGTGCTGGAACAATAACAAAAGGAGAATCGCATGCTGTGTTACTTCTAATGTTTTTTCAAAGTGCAAAAAGGAGTGTTTGGCACACCTGGAAAGGGAACAACATTAATGTAGCTTTGTCACAATAGAGATTACAAGCGTAAGTCTGTAGATAGTAAGTACATCAACTTATATGCACTAAAAATTAAATGTTTTGGTTCTATTGAATAATTATACTACACTGTGACAACAATAGTTCCTCTGTTTCATTCAGTCTCCAAGCTTGAGAACAAGACTTTTACTTTTTGTATCTTAATGTTGGGATGACCATTGCTGGGATGATAAACACAGGGGCATTATGTGCCCTATTTACTTCTCTCCGAAGTATCTCGACCTCCTGCATGGTGTCTGTCTCTGCAGCTCCACATTAACCTGTTGCATTGCTCTTTAGGTGCAGCTGGTCTGTCAGGAGCGGCCACTGCAGCTGTGGCAGGCACCGGAGCAGCAGTGGGATGTCTGGCGAGCATCTTCCGCTATAGAAAATGATACCGATGAATGATACCGATGTACCTAACAGCACTCATGTGATGTCAGACGACTACAATGTGTTGTTCAATTAAAAAAAACTGTGTAACCTGTGAAAGACTCTGGTTCAGGTGTGTCGTCTGTAAACATTTACTTTCCTCATCATGTCCACCAAAAACCAGTAATTGCAAGGTTCATCCACTTTTTGAAATGAAAGGAGTATTTAGTTCTGGACACTGTTAAGTTGTGTACCGTAAAGCCCAAACCCCAATCGGAAAGATGCAATGAAGCTTGTACAGCCGAGGGGAGCTGCATAGTCGGGGCATTATAAACTGTGGGTTTATATGATCATGTCAATCCGGGCTGCGTCTTCTCACATTGGATCCTCTCCTTACACAGCAACAACTTCACATCCCAAGATAATTCATTCACCATTCTTAAGTACGCTAACGATGCAATGATCCACCTCGTACACAAGGAACAACTCGACTCAAATTGCAAGTTTCATTAAATTCTTTTTTCTGTTTTTAAAAACTTGGTACACATGAATATAAATGTTGAAGGCATTTCTTCCTCACAGTAGCTGCAGGCTTTACATGCAATAACACTTTTCTCTTAAATATAAATACTTTGTACTTTACTCTTTACTTTGATCTTGATAAAAGGCACCACCGCTGTCTTGAAGATGAACATTTGTGCTGAATGAAGGTTCGAAGGAGCAGTCTGGACTAAACTGGTTGAGCAACTCTTTAGTGTTTCTATCTGTTGTTCTTATGTTCTCTGCGTCAGTGGCCGCCCGCATCTGCTTCATAGGGATGACCTCCCACCTCAGGAATTATAAATATGTGAGTCTATTTGGGTGAATTGGAGTCTGTGACGCCTTTTGTTGTTCAGATTTAAAGTTTCATTTTTGAAGAATCGTTACCTAACTCACCTTCAGGATATAAAACCAGCACAGTTCAAGCCAAGAATGAACTCAGCAATGAGGCTGGAGAGCCATTTTCAGACCTTTTCTGACAGCACATCTTCATTCAACTCTTGTTTCGTCTCCTCACTGGAATGTGAGTCATCACATGGGCGACGAAACGCAGAGCAAACAGGACCCAGACCCCAGTGGAGGGCAGGGGGCATCACACATGGGACTCACCATAGTGTCAGAAAAACATTTCTCAACATATTTTATACTTTTTCATAAATGTATTCCAGTTATTCAAGTTTTTGGATTCTTCAGTGAATTCCTCATTTGAAAATGATTGTAAAAACAATACGAGCAAAGATGTGTATGATGGTTTGTAGACTATTCCAGGATTACTCATTTTCCACCTCAGCCATTGTAAATACATGAGTGTATTTGGGTGAAATGGACTCTTGGATGCCCTCTTTAGTTCAGAGTGATAGTTTCCTTTTTGGGGAAACGATACCTAACTATTTATATAAAGCCCACCAGCACAGTTCAACGCTTATCAGAAGCAGAGCAGACATGGGCTCTGGTGAGTGTCTCTGTTCTTTCACAATTCTGATGGAGTTATTTGAAAGTACTGTTACTTTTATTAAGCTTTTTTTCTCATTCAAACATAAGTAATGATATTGATCATGGCAAATGTCGTTGATTTGGCAAAATGAACTGAAAAGACTACCAGAAACAACAAAGTTCTCTCTGCTGTGTTGTCCTCGTGCAGTATTTTGTCTGGGCGAGAGTCCTGCTGATCTGGGTTTCACCTCATCTGGGATCACAAGAGGCTCCACTGCTGCTGGTATGATGTCGTCTGCTGCAGCCTCTAACAGAGGAGGAGTGGCAAAAGGAAGTCGGGTGGCTCGTTTGCAGAAAGCAGGTCAAGAACATTATTTAGTTTTGAAAATATTTTTCATCTTGTGATTTTCATTGGTTATTTATCTCATAATCAGCAGAAAAAGTGTTCCTGCTTTTCTCTCATAGATTTACCACCGTATCAAACAGATGTTTTGTATATTATATTTTATATTGTGTAATCTTGCTCTTTAGGTGCAACCGGCAGAAGAGGCAAAAAGTCATGAAGGAACAAGAAGCATTTAATTAAAATACTTTTGCCAAATTTACCACAATTTGCATCAGTCTGTTACCTCCGGATCCCTTTTGTCAACTCTAACAACTGAAATGTTTTGTTTAATAAATTAATTCAAACTGTGAAAGATTATGGTTCAGTCTTTTATTTGTAATTATTTCAGCTTCTCATGATCTCCACCTGAAGGTTTCCCACCGTGTCAAACATCGGTTTTGTATTTTGAACCTTGAAAACAAAAACTAAACTAAATGATTAATATACATGAGAACTTGTCAACAATGATATCAACAACCTGTTATTATGAGAACAGGATTCAGAACACAATGACATTCAAACTCATCAGAATGAACTCAGCAATGAGGCTGGAGAGCCATTTTCAGACCTTTTCTGACAGCACATCTTCATTCAACTCTTGTTTCGTCTCCTCAAGGGAATGTGAGTCATCACGTGGGCGACGAAACGCAGAGCAAACAGGACCCAGACCCCAGTGGAGGGCAGGGGGCATCACACATGGGACATATCGTATACTTTTTCATAAATGTATTCTAGTTAATCAAGTTTTTGGATTCTTCAGTGATTTCCTCATTTGAAAATGATTGTAAAAACAGTACGAGCAAAGATGTGTATGATGGTTTGTAAACTATTCCAGGATTACTCATTTCCCACCTCAGCCATTGTAAATACATGAGTGTATTTGGGTGAAATGGACTCTTGGACGCCCTCTATAGTTCAGAGTGATAGTTTCATTTTTGGGGAAACGATACCTAACTGTTTATATAAAGCCAGCCAGCACAGTTCAACGCTTATCAGAAGCAGAGCAGATAAAGACATGGTGGACCCTGGTGAGTATCTCTGTTCTCTGACAAAACTAATAGTTATTTGAAAGCACTGTTACTTGTATTAATATAGGCTTTTCTTATTAAAACACAAATGGTACATTTATTTGAGTAAGTCAGATGAACTGTAACGATGCTGGTCCTCTGTTTCAGGGACTGCTGCGATAGTTGGAGGAGGTAAACCTTCATGTATTTTCTTTTTCAACTGATTAAAACGTAAATGCAAAGTGCCATTTACTAAATGTACATCATGCATGATCCACGTCGGACCACCATGAGCAACACAGTTCTCTCTGCCGTGTGGTCCTCGTGCAGTAGGTGCTGTGGTCGCGGCTCCTGTGCTTCTGGGAGCAGCAGGTTTCACCGCAGCTGGAATAGCAGCAGGCTCCATCGGTGCGAAAATGATGTCGGCTGCTGCAGTCGCTAACGGAGGAGGAGTGGCAGCAGGAAGTGTGGTGGCTGTCTTGCAGGCAGCAGGTACACACATTATTTAGTTTTATCAATATTGTTCGGACAGGGAGCTCTGGCCAATCACATCTCTCTCTCTCCGGCCAATCACAGGAAAGCAGCGTCCGTTTGGTGGGGTTGTGGCCTGTGATTGGTGGAGCAGGGGGAGAGGCGGGTTTTTCGGGGCTGGTACGTGTGTTGTGGTTTCTGCTCTGGGGTGTAGTGTGTGGAAAACGCTTAAGTGGGCTAGCGTTAGCGAATAGCACCATCACCAAATAGTTGTGTGTGAACCTCGGTCTTAAAAAACAACAAGTGAACGAGACTAACGTCTGTGAGCCTTCCTGCCGTGGACGTTACAATATGTTGAATCTAGTGATTTGTATTCATCTTAATGATGATTTGCTCATTGCTGAAGTGATAATTACATGGGCGTGTTTGTGCCCTATTATATATTTCTGAAGTATCACAAAATCCCACACAGGTGTACTGCGAACCTGGAACTGAAAGAAACTTCACGTCACCATAACAGAATATAATGCCGCCACTGTGTCTCATATCAGTGCTTTATTTAGACTTTTAGTTGGAGAACAAGACTCACTCAGCTTCTCTGTGGCTCATAATCTGATATATATATCATGTGTGATCTTGCTCTCTAGGTGCAGCTGGCCTGTCAGGAGCCACAGCAGCTGTTGCAGGCACCGGAGCAGTTCTGGGATGGGCGGCGAGCTGGATCGTTTAAAACGTCATGAAGGAACAAGAAGGAGTTCAAATACTTTGCAAAGTTTAGAAGGCAATAGCAAAAGACAATAGTCTGTTACATAAAGAGCACTTAGGTCATCTCAGACAACTGAAATTGTTTTGTTCAATAAATTGATGCAAACCCTGAAATATTCTGGTTCAGTCTTTTGTTTGTAATTATTTAATCTCCACCTGAAGAAAGTTTCGTGATTTTCTCTTAAAGATTTCCCACCGTGATTATACGTTTAAAAATGATTGTAAAAACAAGATGTATAAAGATGTATATGATGGTTTGTAAACTTGGATTACTCATTTATCTATGTTACACTTTAAAAAAAATCAAATTATGAGTGTGTCATGCTGAAGTTGTGAGTTGTTCAATGATGACGTCAGCATCGTCACACGCTCACCGTGTGAATAATGCTGACATGCTGATGTTTAGCAGGTATAAAGTTGACCATGTTTGTTTAGCAGATGTTTAGTCGGGAACCAAAGTATTGAGCAACACTCTTAAAGTAAATATGAACTCAGACCACATCAACAAAAAGCTCAGCTGAGATCGTTCTCCTGCATGTCACAGAATCCTCCTACAGTCTTATACAGACGCATTTTCACTATATCTACTACAGCTTCATGCTCATCACTGGATGTGTTTCTGTAAACCTAAAATGAGCTTTTGTTTTTACCCAAACACAACATGAAGGGACCTTGAACTGAAGCTTTGCTGCTTTATTATAGGAGGGAATACCACCCTCCACTGATAAGAGTTTAGTCTTACATGAAAGTGTATTTGAACATTAGATCAAAGTTTCATTAAATTATCCCTTTTTCTATGCAATTAACCGTTGGTATATATGAATATAAATGTTGAAGATATTGTATGCTCAAAGTAGCTGCAAGCTTTACATGCCAGAACAACACTATTATGATCTCTTAAGTATAAATACTTAACATTGTATTTTACTCTTTGCGTTGATCTTGATCTTGATCCCACCTCTTCCAGGGACAAAAAAAAAATTCTTGCGTGTCTTAAAGATAAAAGTTTGTCCTGAATGCAGGTTTGAAGGAGCAGAACTAAACTGGTTCAGCAATTGTTTTGTGTTTCTGTCTTTCGTCGTCGTTCTTATGTTCTCAATGTAGGAATGACCTCCCACCTAATTGTAAATATGTGAGTCTATTTGGGTGAAGTGGAGTCTGTGACGTCTTTCATTGTTCAGATTTGGCCAGTTTCATTTAATGAGAAATGAAACTCACCCTCAGTATATAAAGCCTGCACAGCTCGTCCAGGCCAGTGTCATCAGTAGACGACAAACTACAGCAAGACATGGACTCTGGTGAGTATCACCGCTCTTTGACAATACTGATGGATTTATTTGAAAGTATACTGATACTTTTATTGATATAAACTTTTCTTATAAAAAAATAAGTAATGATGTTGATCGCTAAACGAACTGAAAAGACTACCAGGAACAACAAAGTTCTCTCTGCTGTGTTGTCCTCGTGCAGAATTTGATGTGGGCGAGAGTCCTGCTGATCTGGGTTTCACCTCTGATGGGATCACAAAAGGCTCCACTGCTGCTGACATGATGTCGTCTGAGGCCGTCGCTAACGGAGGAGGAGTGGAAGCAGGAGGTGAAGTGGCGAGTTACCAGAGTGCAGGTAAAGAACATTCATTAGTTTTGAAAATATTTTTAATCTTGTGAGTTTTGTATTTATCTCATAATCAGCAGAAAAAGTGTTCCTGCTTTTCTCTCATTGATTTACCACCGTGTCAAACAGATGTTTTGTATTTTATATTTAACAATGTGCAATCTTGCTCTATAGGTGCAACCGGCAGCAGTACTGGCAAAATGTCATGAAGGAACAAGAAGCATTTAAAATACTTTTACCAAATGTAAAACGAGCACTTTGTCATCTCAGACAACTGAAATGTTTTGTTCAATAAATTGATGCAACCTATGAAATATTCTTGTTCAGTCTTTTGTTTTCCTGCTTGTCTCTTATAGATTTCCCACCGTGTCAAACATCTGTTTTTTTTATACCTTGAAAACAATAACAAAACTAAAAGAATAAAAGCTTAATATACATGAGCACTAACAGTAGTGTCAGAAAAACGTGTCTAAACATATTTAGTACTTTTTCCATTCATTTATTCTTAATCAAGTTTTTTAAACTAATAGTGTGCTATGAAGCTTTGCATTCATCACTTGGGCCTCAGTCATGAAATGATCATACAGATGTGATTTTAACTTAAGAAAAAATGAGACATTTTATTGGATTCTTTAAAGAATACATCATTTCAAAATTGTAATTGTATTGTAAAAACAATAAAAGCAAAGACATATATGATGGTTTGTAAATGAGGATTACTCATTTATCTATTTTACAGCTTTCATCAAATTATGAGGTGGTTTGCACACGAGTGTGTGATGCTGGAGGCTGTGTGAGCTGTACTGAAGCACAGTGGTGCTCTGAGCTCAATGATGACGTCAGCATGGTCACATGATCACCATGTGAATATATTATCCCTTTCTCTATGCAATTAACCGTTGTTATGTATGAATATAAATGTTGAAGACATTTTATCTTCACAGTAGCTGCAAGCTTTACATGCTGGAATAACACTATTATGATCTCTTAAGTATAAATATGTAACATTGTACTCTTTATTTTGATCTTGATCAAATCCACCACCTCCAGGGACAAAACATTGTTTTCTTCCATAACTTGAAGATGAAAGTTTGTCCTGAATTTAGGTTTGAATGAGCAAAACTAAACTGGTTTAGCAACTTCAGTGTTTCTGTCTTTTGTCTTTGTTCTTATGTTTCATATGAGATGAGCTTCCACCTCAGAAATTATAAATATGTGAGTCTATGTGCAGTGGTGGAGGAAGTACTGAAGTTAAGTACTTTAGTAAAAGTACCCAGGAATATGAAAGTTAAAGTATTACATCAACAATCCTTTGCAAGTAAAAGTAAAAAGTACTTACTTTTAAATTTACTTTAAGTATTAAAAGTAAAAGTACTCACGCAATGGGTTGTCTCTCAATGTCTAGGGCTGTACCGTTTAGATAAAGAATGCAGATATAGCTACTGGTAATACTTATGCATCTACAGAAGTCACTACTAGTAATAATTATAAGCAACGACATTTGTTTATTGGAAAGGTTAGTGTACTTATTGTGCTTACCCTCTGTATTTTTGTGTAGGCAACATTTTGGCAAAACCGAGTTCATAAAATGTAACGAATAACGACGCATATTGTCGAAATGTAGTGGAGTAAAAGTACAGATAATAGCTGCAAACTGTAACCGAGTAAAAGTAAAAAGTATGCACTATCATTTTTACTTAAGTAAAGTACAGATACGTACAAATTTACTTAAGTACAGTAACAAATTATACTTTGTTACATTCCACCACTGTCTATTTGGGTTAAGTGGAGTCTGTGACGCCTGTGATTGTTCAGATTTAAAGTTTCATTTTTGAAGAAACGCTACTTAACTAACTCATTTTATTCTTACAGTAGCTGCAAGCTTTACATGCTGGAATAACACTATTATGATCTCTTAAGTATAAATACTTAGCATTGAACTTTACCCTTTATTTTGATCTTGATCCCACCTCCTCCAGGGACAAAACATTGTTTTATTTCGTGTCTAGAAAATTAAAGTTTGTCCTGAATGCAGGTTTGAAGGAGCAGAACTAAACTGGTTCAGCATGTCTTCAGCGTTTCTGTCTTTTGTTCTTATCTTCCAGAGGGATGAGCTCCCTTCTCAGTACATATTATTTGGGTTAATTGGACTCTCTGGCGCCCTCTTTAGTTCAGATTCGGCCAGTTTCATTTCAGGAGAAATGAAACTCAACTCCCCCTCAGTATATAAAGCCTGCACAGCTCATCCAGGCTGCAGACTGCAGCAAGCAAGACATGGGGTTGTGTGAGTATCACCGTCTCTTTCACAACACTCATTTATTTAAATGTGCTGACACTCTAACGTCTATGCTTTTCCTCTAAAGCCACAGCAAATGTCTTTGATTTCAAATGAACTGTAAATGTTGATGTGGGTTTTTTCATCTTGTGTTTCAGTAACGTTCATCGCTTTGGGAGGAGGAGCCGGTAAGACTTTACGAATGAACTGTGTTTACTTTCACCACTGATTTGGACAGTTTTATTGTAAAGTAGCCTTGACGAAGTATCACACTATAATTAACAACAAATTGTTGTCCATGTGCAGTGGCTGGTGTGGTCGGGGCTCCTATTGTTCTGGGAGCCGTGGGCTTCACCTCAGTTGGCATAGCAGCAGGCTCCTATGCTGCCGGTATGATGTCGACTGCTGCAGTTGCTAACGGAGGAGCAGTGGCAGCAGGAAGTATGGTGGCTGTTTTGCAGGGACTCGGTAAACACCGTTACTTAGTTTTTACAATGTACTGTGTATGCTATAACATTGTTAGTATATTTAGCTTGAGGACACGACCTTCCCTGTATCCTGATGTAAGGCCTCTTGTTGCAGGCGCAGCTGGTTTGACAGCAGCTGCCAATGTAGCTGCAGCCACTGCGGGAGCAAGCGTCGGAGGAATGGCGTTAGGAGTGGCTGCACTTATTTGAAAATGATGGGAGGAAGGAACACGTTAAATTTAAAGCACTTTTTTGCCCTCCAACATTTGCTAATTTGGAGGCAGTTGGAAATTGCACCAGTTAAGTCACAGCACTTTGGACTCACAGACAAATGAGATGTTTTGTTCAATAAATATGTGTAACACGTGAAAGATACTGTTTCAGTGTGTCTTCTGTAAATATGTTTTGTTCCTCTTGAGGTCCACCATGTCACGTGTGGTGTCGTAAGCAGGACCCAGATGCCAAAAACAGTTGAAATAATATTTAATATCCAAAGAAAAAAGGGTTCTCAAAAACAAACAAGAGCAAAACCAGAGACAGGATACAGTTTCACACTGAGGAGTTCAGGAGACAAATGGGGTTTAAATACAAGAGGGCGGTAACGAGCAACAGGTGGACACAATGAGGGCAGCACAGGTGCAGGGAATCCACAATCAGGAACCAGGTAGACAGACAATCCCAGACGATCACCGGAGCAGGAAGTGCAGAGACGCAGGGGACACAAGACTACAAAATAAAACAGGAAACAAAACTCAACCCATGACACACCAAAAAGGTCTTGTTATATGGGAGTGACCAGGGTGACATAGAGAGTGAACAGGGTGAGTTATGGCTGTATGGGACCTCTCGCTTCAGGCAATGGCAGACAAAAGAAATACCAGGTCATCGTGGTCACAAGACACACATCCTGCCCTGAAGGTATGGCACATGTCCACGTAACTACTTTATTACTTAACAACAGCTGGTGGTTTACTACTTAACAACAGCTAGGACTTTATTATTTAATAACAGGTAGTACTTTATGTAGCAACAGGTAAGCCATTACACAGCTGCTGCATGACCCACGAGTCACCCAATGCATTGATAGTGATGAGCACAATGGCTTGTATACCAGTTCACTAAGATAAGAATATCACTAACAAATAAGAATATCAAATTGTCATTACAGTGCACCAACACTACTGGGTGAGTAAATTAATAAAAGTGTTCTCTGATTAATTTACCTTTTAAAAGATGAAGTAGAATTATTTTTGTCTGGACACAATTAAGTTGTGGTTCCTCAAACCAAAACACTGAGCTGAAAGATGCTGTAAAGTCCTGGAGCTGTGAGAACATTACAGTTCACACACTTGATCTATTGTTATATAGTGATATTATTTTTAAATGCTGCTTTGCGGTAACCAACAAACAACGGAAAGTGTATTTAATGTTTAAAAAACTCAAGGTATGGCATGTCGAAAAACGTCATTCAGTCAGAAACACTCGTCATAGATTGTATTTCCATTTGTTGCAACAAATGGAAATACAATTTTTTTCTTCACTGGTCCTTTATTCACTACTGCTTATCTTCTATTAATATATTACACTCTATTTATTACCACACTATTTAATTAGTACTTTGTATCTTAAACTTCATATATGGTTGTTATACAGGAAAAAGTATTTTTTCCAGAGTTACTATTATGTTCCTCTAAAGGAGTAATATTTCATCAATTTGGAGCATAATTACAAGCCAGTCAGTAGAGTAGGAGAAAATATTCAGAATATAATCTATTGGAGTAAAACAGCGTGACCACGCCCACTAGGTTAGGAGCTGTTTCCACCGCCATGAAACCTCTTGCTACGCAGGAGGAGCTGATGTTTATGGGACAGAAGAAAGCTGCAGGGAGTTGAATCCAATGCTTTATATGAGTCTATTTAGAGTTGTATCTTCTTTATAGGATTTAATTCAATCCTATGTAGAAATATTCAGTTGAATCAAATTCTAGCAATTACATCATGTAAATGAACACAACTAAAAACTATTCATGTAAATACATTATTAACTCTGAGGCAAGAGTAGATTTTACTCTATTTAGACTAAGACAAAATGTTATATTTTTTAGAGTATTTTTTAAAATTTGAATCAAATTTACTTTGACAAATTTACTGTGTACTTTTTGCTTGAATTTTTTTTTTAATGTAAAGCATATTGATTGAATAAACTTGCTACAGTCATAGTATGCCATTAAAATGTTATGATATAGTATGTCATGAAATATCTTTAAAAAATAAAAATGTCACAATGAATTACATAACTAAAAAGTCACACCAAAACAATTGATTGAAAGAACAACATTTTAATTTCTGAAAAAGTAAACCCTTACGAGCATCAATAATGTAAAAATAAACATTAATTTTTACCTAGAGTGCTACAATCAGCATACATTTAACTAACTGGTAAATATGATTATTTCATATTTGGAAGTTAAATGACCAAACGGTCTTCATGTGACTGAAGAGGTTGGAGGTCGCTGGTGTCTGTCGCCCCCTGCTGTCAGGAAGGATCAACTCTTATTTCAGCTCCTGCTTTTTATTCTCATTCATGACTGTGAGAGTAAGAGATTACAATTATTTCACCTTTGCAACCAAATGAATAATCAACAGTTTTTAGTGGTGAAAATTACAATAAGGAGTGCTTTTTGAATTTAGTCTTTTTTACTTCATATTTTGAAACAGAAAAACTTGATTGCATAACAGTCCACAACACTCACTTAGCCCAGACTTTCCCAGATCCCACATCTCAGCCAGTTGAGTCTTTCAGTACAGTTCCAATAACAACACACCTAAATGACCAAATAACAGCAACAAGCAGTGAGACACTGAACCTTCGGCACTTTTGGGACAAATAGCAGAAATACATATTGCACGTGATGCATGTTAATACATGCTGAATATGTTAACACATTATTGTCATTAACAAGAATACTTATTAAATGAATAGGATGTAAAATAATGAAATATTACCAAGTTGTTAAAATACATACATACAACATACAACATACCAACGACATGCAAGATTGATGGAAAACATCCAGCAATAGTGA
The DNA here is from genome assembly GCF_023055335.1 of Clinocottus analis. Lineage (NCBI taxonomy): Eukaryota > Metazoa > Chordata > Actinopteri > Perciformes > Cottidae > Clinocottus > Clinocottus analis. The sequence continues at coordinate 5,331,654 of NW_027175898.1, forward strand.
GGAAAAAGGCACACAAGCAGTAAAGTGATTTAATTTAAATCCAAATCGAGATTCTGCATAAAAGGACAGATTGCATATCTTCATATCTTCCCCCTATATGAATCAATATAAATAGTGTCTATAATAGATGTCTTATATGGCGAAAATTTGGTTCTGCTTTATATTAAATAGGTTTAACTTTGATAGGCTTTTGTTTTCCTTTCTAAAGGGTAATACAATGTTTATAGTGATGGGAAAATATAGAGAAATAGAAAAAATAATGCTGATTTCTAGTACTGCTGACAATATATTAACACAAACGGCATTAAATGCCACTTATTCTCATAAGGCGATCTTGTTCAAGTTTGTCATTTGAACTAATGGCTTTATTAATGGCTAAAGAATAATTAAACCATTCTTCACAGGACAATTACAGGATAAGCTAAGAAAAAAATAATGTGGACTGATCTTTGTCCTCTCTTTTTAATAAAAATATATTAATTATTGTTAGTAAAACATAAGGAAGTAGTTAATTTAGGTCTAGATCCTCTGCCCCATTTTATTGCCCCATTACACAATATACTTAATTTGGCATGATCAATAAATTAATTTTTTTACGAGCTGGCAACCCAAACATTGTTCTTATTGTAGTTACAACTTATAAACAGTTTAAAAAGGGTTTATTACAACCCTTACTAGAAAGTCACTCTTTCTTAGCTGGGACTATAACAACCAACGAATGGACATTACCCAGAAAGGTCGTCAACTGCGAATGAAAAATTTGGTCGTTGTTGTCGTGAAACAATCCCGCGCCATCCCGTTGCTTAGTCCCCCGCTTATATACTCGTCATATTGCATCTGCTCGGTAATATTGCATTCCCTATCCATTTCCAGGACTATTTTTTATGGTCTTAGAGACAGTTATAACCTCCTCAGTCGTTCCTTTAGCCGCCTGTGTCTTTGCACATTGACGCTCAGGCTACTTTGGTGCTGAAGAAGTCTCTTTGTCATTAGTTTCTCTCTTGATAACTCTCTGAGCTATCCCATAGGGCACGTGGCACGCGACTGTCCCCATTTCTGCTGCCCCCTCAACATGAAACAACTGGTCATCAAAGAAAATGTGCGGCCTGATCTTCTCCAGCATGGGTCCCTTTGGTGCGCCGGCCAGGAAGAGAGCCTCATCGATCTCCAGACCCCAAGAGCGCAGAGTCTTTAGGGCCCTGGTACCAGAGCTGGCTGCGCTGCGAGCTGTCACCAAGTAGGTCCGGATGGGGCAGTCCATGCGCTGGCCTTTGCCATAAAATTTCTTCTGCAGCTTTCCTAAAGCCTCCAGGAAACCTTTCAACGGTCCCTGCAGAAAGAAGAAGGTTTAGAATAAGCCCAAAGTCTCTATTTGGTAGCTTCTACATTCATATGTGGCTCATTACGCAGTCGAATCTATGCAATTCTGGGACAAAAGGCAAAGTTCATAACCCACTGTGCGCTGTATGCAGAGATTGCCAGCTGCTTTACAATAACTTGGTACTTTCGTTCATTGTATTGGTTGTCATTTCTATTGGTATAATAACATTTTTAATACCAAGTGGGTTCCTGAGATCTGGAAATGTGGTGGCATCATTAACAGAAGTCAGATCGGGCAAGAAATAAGCTGCCAGGCCTTTTTAGGACAACATTTGTTTGAATAAGAAAACGCAAATGATTAAATTAGGCCAAATGCCTCGTTCGTCTTTGACCTCTTCTTCTCATGCTCAATGTTTTCCTGATGAATTGCGGATTGTTGCCGACTTCTCAGGTGTCACTTTGAGTTTTACCTTGAGTTGAGGGTTCTTCTGATTATCTGATCATCTGACTGCTTGTTTCTTGCTCTGTTAGATTTGTGGATGCAATGCTACGTGAACGTCTTCCCTGCACTACATTTTCAATCGAAGTGTGATACTGATAATTAACTTTCCAGTGTGTGTATACTGTACATGGTCCAGAAGCTTGTTCTCGTGTTCCTTCTCGTGCTCAAAGAACTTGTCCAGTCCATGGGCCTTGTAGATGCGCTCAGACTCATCAGAAAAGAGGACGGCGTCGCCATCAAAGGCGACACGCAGCTGAGTCTCCGACACTTCTGACATCTTCTCTGGAGTGAACATGGTGGCTGCTGCTATTCCTAAATGAATTATGGAGAAACACGTGTGTTATGAAAGATAAATTCATCTTTCGTAAGCGTGCAGCAGAGACACACACGTTTGCCTCTTTAGTAGTAACATACCTTCTTCCAGAGCTTCCCGAACCTTGACCGGATCAGCTGACAGGTAAAGGTTAGTGTGGTAGGCCTTCAAGTAGCCGATGGGACTGTTGCCCCCTGTCATGCAGAAGCGCTCGATGAACAACTCTGCGGACAGGAAGAATTAAAAGATCAGCGAACAGCTAATGGGCATAATATAAAAGACATGCAAGAGTCGCCTGATCACAATGGTGTGAAAGAATCGAGAACATGATTACCTACTTTTACATTTAGAGCTGATTACCCCAACATCTAATACTGATTGCTGGTGGTTTTAGGAGGCAGAGCGGAGCAAATGAAAAGCAAACCCGCAGTGACGTGAAAGGAAAGCGGTATTTGTTTCTCTCTGTGCTAAGACAACCATATACTGGCTTTACGTTCATGTTTACAGGGTATCAATTTGCTCATATAACTCAAGGAAGAAAAGCAACTTAGCATTTAAAAATGTTGAACTACTGCCTTGAGTCTGTCATTTCATGGATGTCCCGTGAAAACCAGAGATAGGACAGGCCTGTGTTCAGTTTTATGACAAGGCATATTTCAGAAAATCTTTCCCTTGAAAAGTAAAAAAAAAAATCATAAATCCTTTAGTTTATTTGAGTAATTAAAAATTGCTAAATATCTATCGAACATGGTTTCTCCGGACCTCATTTCTCTACAAACACAACATGGTGACACCGACTAGTTGACATTTATTGACACATTGTGGCTCTAAAGAGCAAGCTAAAAGGATAAAAACACGTTTTCCTCGTTCAGGTAACTCACCATGATGATTGATGGTATTGATGAGTCTCAGGCCGACGTATGCGTGGTTGTTGGTCATGAGCACGACATCAAACAGCTCTTCGCTCTCGGGGTACAGCTCCCTCAGTCGCGTGTTCACAGCCTCCAGAGCCTGGCAACACAACACAGACACGAGTTATAAAGAAAGAAGATCATGCTATATCTCAGCAGCGGGGATGGATTTGTGTGTGAGTGGGTTGATGTTTTATGCAAATTACTCATTCTCCCCCTCCAGAGACACGACCCAACACATAACACCGACTCCAAGGAATCCCTCTGAATCGGGTTCACTATTGTGTGTGTGTGTGTGTGTGTGTGTGTTTGATTCTCTGACCTTGACGAAGGAGAAGGCAGGTCCGGGGCTGAAAGGCTGCGTTTCATGCTCCACCTGGTACTTGATGTACTCCTCCATGCCTTGCTGCTCGTAGATCTGCTGCTCCTTCTCCATGTTGAAGAGGACTCGTGCAGACACGCCGATGGTGATGGCGTTCTCTGGCTTGGGCTGGAGGAGGATAAGAGTTCAAGAACATTTCATTTACATCCAGCTTTGACTTGTTCTTCACAAACAAAGTTGCTGTATTTGAGTAAGAATGTGTGTTATCCAATTGGGTTGAAACTTGTTGCTCCTCTGTCTGTACATAGTCTCAGCAGTGAGATTATTGGAAACAGTTCTCTGTAATGAGATTTTTTTTTTTTTTTAATAAAAGCTTTATTGCCAACTGTGGGTAAACTGAGTGAGCTGATGTGACTGAACAGAGGCGACAGTGTCATATGAAATACTTTTCTCTGGAAGACCTTGATACTGAAGGCCCACATACCAGACTGACTGACACGTTTAACTCTTGGGAGGCTGCAACGAACACGAGATATAACACTGTGCGTATAATAGTGTTTGAAAACCATGACAATTTTGAACACTGTTCTTGTTTTGTAACACACGTAATTTATGGGCTGAACTTGAAATAATTATTACTAGAATGGTAGTTGCAGATTTAAAGACAAGACACATCTATAGTAAATAAGATATGTCAGCATTAAACAAATACATATGGGATAAAACATTACGCCTACTGCTTGAAGAGTATTAATGTCACATTTTGCATACGGACATCCAAGACGGTGTTCGCATTTGTGATAGTTGCAGTAGTTAGATCTGTTTCTGTATTTTCTCTTGGGAAGAAATCGATAGCCTTTTCGGAGAACTGTACACTGATCTGAAACAAGCCCTCTGTGTGCTTTCCTTCGTTTCAGACACAATAAAACTGATCCACTGTATCCGGTTTCACTCAACTACATCTGCACCTAACTTTCCTAAAGGCTTCAAATGCAGCACTTGCTAGTAACCCTGCTAATAACACTCCTGCTGCTACCAAGACGAGACTTTGATAAAGTTGAGAGGCCAGATCAGGCATGGCCACTGAACAATAAGCAGCGTGTGTCATGGCAGGCTTTATAGAAGCAAGAGCAATATAATTATGCATCAAAAGTGATGACCACAAGTTCAATTTGACTTCCATCTGATATGTGCAACAAGCGTCCTCTTTGCTGTCAAAGAGGACCCTCTGATACTTGAATGAAACCTCATAGAAACTGCTCCTGTAAGTGGATGCTGCATCAGGAAGGCTGTACTCACTGGCTTTCTGGTGGGGGTGGAGGGCTTCAACACCGTACCAGCATCTTCCCAGCGGGCTCGGTTGCCGCTGTCCACACAGTCCTGTTCACTGGCGGTCAGAGAGTTGCTGAGACTCATCGTAGCTCCTGGACTCACCGCTCTCTTCCTTCAGATCCCCACTGAGTTTCCAGTGCTTACTCCAATATCTCTCGTATCTAGTCTCTCTCTCTCTCTTTGGAAGGAGTTCCCATCAGTCCTTACTCACTCTTTTATACTCACAATTTGAATGCAGCCCTGGTGCACTCAGGAGATGAGATCACTGTGACTGCAGCAGCAGAGGCTCAGCCAAGTACTCTGAATGAAGGAAGGGAGAGAGCGAGTGAGATGTCGCAGAATAAAACAGAGGTGGGCCGAGATAGATGTTTCCTCTTATCTCGAGCATCATGCGCATTGTATTTCTTGTTCAGCCCTTCTGTGCTTGGCTTTTTATGTGTTCTCCTGGTACTCACACACCGATGACTTTGAGCCATAACGTATCCTCCCCTTTTTAACGCTTTCAGTGTCTAATCTCTTGGAGCAGCAGCGGAGCGTGATTTAGTGTATGTGACAACTGGTTGATGCACCCTATTGGACCAATCCTGTCAGACCGCTGCTGTGTCACGATGCTTGTAATGCATTTATGCTTCAGTTCGGCGAAGAGAGAGTTGGAGTTGGGTACCGTAGCGCATACAGAAGCAAAACGGCTGTATTATACAAGGCATCAATATATAATTTAAAGTGAAGGCGGTTGTTAATGTTTTATTATGTTACATCGGATCCCACGGACTGTAAACCCCCAATGTTACCCTGCTGTTTCATATTCTTGCTCAGCAGTGTGGGAAATGAAGTCCATCCTGGGTCATTTGCTTCCCCCGGTGCATCAAATGATAATTTCTTCTCGTCTCTTCCCACATCTACCTCTGCAATATCTTTTCATTAATTAAATGACTGAGCAGCAGTCCCAGTTGCCAGGCAACCGCCAGGGAGTCAGACTGGCTGGAGGTCCACATCTTGGATCCGATTGGCTGCGGGGAAACCGGCCTGTGTATATATAGCCCTCCAAATATGGCTTGAGTCAGAAACAGACCGGTGATGCCGGAAACAAAGATGAAAGTCTCGGTTTGTCTTTGAAGAGCATAAACGTAGGATAAAGGATGTCAGATTTTATGAGAACAAACAGGCAATTTATCAACTACAGATGTTCGCTGGCAAGAAGATACTGAACCAACAGGCAGGGACAGAGGAGTCAGAAATTAATTAAGACACGGCCTTATGCACATACAGCCATCATCTCTGTATACCTGTCACCTTAGATTGTCAGTAAATACTGACTGTTGACATCAGGGGTACAACATTTATGACCATCAGTCATTTTAAAAATGGGTGTCACTACTTTTCAGTGTAGATTTATAGTGTTGCTTTTTATACTTTCCAGGTCCACGTCAAGACTGAATACAATTGCAAACTAGCAGAGGGGGTATTTCACCTACCTGCCCAATGCACGCATGAAACTAATAGTGCAAAGTGCCATTTGCAATTGTGCCCATGCATGTTACCATCAGGATAATGTGTTTGGCAGAGACCACATACTCTGCTGCGGGCTCTCCAGAGACAGACTCAACGAGCTTTTATCGATTGAAAGCTGAGGGATTGTGTGTCTTTTATAGTGTGGAACCCGAGGAGCTACAATATTGTTGCTCCATTAAGTACTTGTATTATAATGTTTGAATGGTGAACATAATTAGAAAGGACTGATTGGTGTGTCTCATCACTTGCATGTGTTAAAATAAGCACAGAGCAATCCTGAGATCTGTAGGTTGAACAATATGTTTAATTGAATCCTGATTAAAACATTCCAGTTGAGTCTGTCAGGAGTGTCATGGTACTGAAGGCTAAAGCGGTCTTGTCTTGTATTACATGACCACAGCCACTAGAGCGTAGTAGAGGATAAACCTCCCGGCAGTGTGGCCCTGAACGCTTCACTGCTTCATTCATTGCACTGGGCGTTGCAGACAAAGAGGACATGAAAGAGATACTCTGTGAGAGAGGAAGTGGGTCTAAAAAGAGGCGTTTTTGTGTCTTGAAACGCTTTAAACATTGCATTGTAGCTGTGTAGTGACTATACTCCTCTGTATAGTGTGTATGTGGTCATTCATATGTATTATTATGGGCCCGGACAAATTGGTTAACTGGGATAAACCTTATATTTTCAAAGAAAGACCAACACTCCGTTATATTAAGAAAAGGTTGGTAAAGTGTGACAATATAAAACTCCACTTAATGTCAAATTTGCACATTTCATTTACATAAAGTGCCTCACAAGAATAACAGGATTTTAATCTGTTTCATAGATGAATTTAAAAAAAACATCACATTCTGCTGCATCTGTGGAACCTCATTTATAAATGTACCCTTGCTGTGGAAAGACTGCGAGCCTTCTTGCTCTCTGCCTTTGTGTCTCTGCTCTCTCGTCTGGGGCTCTGAGGGGTTAACAGGACATGGAGACAGTTGGGCCGCACCCACTGAGCTGATTTGAATAAAGCCGGCATTTGGCGCGAGGCTCAGTGGAGCTAGCCTTTCTTCATACCGCCTGTGACGCCACCCCCATGCACCTTGGAGTGGCGGGAAACATTAGAGAGAAAGAGATAGCGAGAAAGAGAGGGGGTGGAGGGGTACTGCACAGACGGGTTTTGCACGCCCTCTCTGTACCTGCAGTCACTGAGTTACCCGGCATGCATGTCAGACACTAAATGTACCTTGGGGGAGAAAAAAAAGAGACCGTAGGAAAGAAAAGAGGAAGAAAAATCGACACGCCTCCCTCTCTGTTTTGGCGCGAGACGAATAGAGAGATAATGCTCTCTCAGCGGTAGGCTGTGGGTGGAGACAAAAGCAGGCATGAGTGGAGTAGGCCAGAACAAAGAGGGCAACAGCCTGGACTACCCCCCGCCCCCCCAACACACACACACACACACACACACACACCACCTCTTATCAGCCCCCACCCCTAACACAGCCGTAGGGCTTGAGGCAAGGCAGATGACTATTATAACCTTAATCAGTCCTTCAAAGCAACCACTCGGGCATGTTTGCCACCACCAAATTCTTTGTTCTAACTGGTTCTACTTAGTTTTGGCTTGAACCCTTTCCATGTATAAAACTCACAGACACACACGCACACATGTGCTTTTTTTACCAGACATGAGTCGGGGCCCTTTTCTTGCTGAGTTAAGAGCGGGCGATCATCTACCGCCATGGTGGAGGACCCATATGAAAGTCATTTGTTGAAGCCGCATCACCATTAATCGCACCCACAACGCTCTTCAAGTGACATCACTGGATTTGTTCTTATTGGCTTTCAGTGAGGCACCAGTCTTGATCCACCCCGACCCCTCCGAGGTCTGTCGTTTAAGTAAGTGGCTGGCAGCTGACGAAGCACCAGCATCTTTTTTGTCTGGCAACGTTCACCCATCAGAGAGCGAAAAGAGCAGAGCAGCAGTTCTTCTCACTTCCTGCCTCCAATGGGCGCAACACAAAAACAGGAAGTCTGTGCTGCCTCTGTGTTTCCTAGGCCTTATAACAGAGCCTCTCTCTCTCCCCCTCTCTCAATGTTTCACACACTCACACACAGGCCTAAAGTGGGGAAGAGGAAAGCCGGGCACTGATTATTACATAAGCTCCACAGTGGTGGTCACTCAAGCCCGGACGACAACAGCAGCCACATTCAGACCCATGCTGAAAAGAAGGAATTGTAACCATGAAAGACGGACAGAGGCTTGTCTATGCACTATACATTCACCATCAGATAAGAGACAATGTGACGACACACCGCATGTGTGTTTGTGTTTGTGAATCTGCATTATAGCATCCACATGTATATTCATTCAAAAAACCCTCTATTTGCTCTCACACTGCAGTAATTGGTCAATAAATTGGCTTCTGATGGTGGTGGGAGGGGGAGGTCTCCCTGAGGGTGAGACAAAGAGCACAAGCACTAAAGTGAAGATCTAGAGGGGGGTTGTAGTCGTGGTGAGGTCTGCAGGGGGTTAAAGGGGACTTGGGGGAGGGTTAAGCCCCTCTCTGAGTAGCTTGGGGGGGAGGGGGGGGGGTTGGAGAAGGAGGTGGGGGTTGGTGGTGATGGCCCTCAATGGAGCTAAATTCAAAAGACGCAGTAAGTGACTCAACTTCAACTGAAGCAACCTTACATCGCAGAGCTAAACAATGGAACATCTGCTGGCTGACAAAGCTGAGAGAGCAGCACTGGCTCTGATTTAAACTGCTACTCTCTGGACGAACCCCCCCAATAGAAGCAACAGGTTTCAACACATTTCTGAGATCACAGATAGTTTTGGTATCAGCTCCATGCCGTTGTCAACTGGATTAGTTTGCTCCACTGTTATTAAATGTGGGAAGTTGACTGTAATCAAAAGCAGTTTGGGAACATGTTCGATTCTACATAAACTTGTATCCCAGGTTTCCAGGTTATGTGTTGGCACATCCGGGTCTCTGGTTTCACTTCTCACAGTTTTGGGAAACTTACAAACGTGGGTACCAAGATACTGTGACACTTAAGCATCTTATCCTTGCGGTCTGCCGTGTGTGCTGTGATGTCTTTAACCTGAGTTGCATTGTTAAAACAAGTATGACCATGAACAATGATCCACAGGCTGAAACTAACATGCCATCAGTGATGTTAAACCTGCATTTATTGTGTTATTTTTGTGGTATATTTGATGGAAGTGCAACCAACTGCAAACAGAGCATTGAGTATCATTGTCATTATAAACACACAAATATTAGTACACATTATGCTTGTATTTATTGTGCTAATATACTCATTCAAACACCTCAAACAGTCAAACATACACCCAAAGGACCATAATGGGAAAATGCTCTTGGGGTTTATTTTGTTGTATCCTTTTGACAAAATGTATACAATGATATAACATTGTGCATATATCATTATTTCTATATTGCATACAGTATGTCTATCTTGTTATATTTTGTCAATAAAAAATGTAATTAAATGTGATCAACCTGTTCGCAAAAATGTTCTATTTACAAACGAACAGACGTGGATAAACATTATTGTTATTTTGGGCTTTGTGTTCACCTGAAGAATGATGTTAGGTTCAAAATCCAGAAAACCTGAAACCCAAAGGGGATCCGATGTGAGGTCCTGGGACAGGGATGTCGTATGTGTAGAGATTGTCAAGCCCTCTAAGGCAAATTTGTGGTTTGTGATTTGGGTGCTATACAAAATAAACGAATTGAATTGAATTGAAGTTTATCTTCACTGGACAAAGCTACTCAGACAGTATAGAAATGACAAACAATGGCACAATGTTGACGAGTCACGAGTCGTGTCAGACGATCAGAAATATGGACAATGGATCATGTAGTCAGGCACGTAAGTGCCCAGGTTTCACATCATGTCTCCAATAAGAAAAGCAACAATAATAATGATAATGAGAAGAGTCAACACCAAGATACTCATTGCTAGCATACTGCCAGCTCTAGTGACTCACTCACAAGCCATGTCACCCTCACCCATTTAGTGTGTGTGTGTGTGTGTGTGTGTGTGTGTGTGTGTGTGTGTGTTGAAAGGGGTGGTGGTGAGGGGTTGCCAGGGTGAGGGTAGCACAGCTGTCACTGCTGAGGCCCTTTCCCCCTCTCTCCTTGTGCTTATCCATTAACCAGCGCCATGGTTACATCACCGCAGCTAATGCTACCTCTGAGGTCTCCAGTGGCCAAAGACCCTATAGAAACAGATTACTCATGTTTGTGTCTACAAACTCTCACACACAACTTGTGAGGTTTTTTTCCCCCCCTGGTCTCCCATCCTAATTGCCTACTGTGGTAACATTGGCTCATTTGCAGGGTTGGCTATGCGTTTGTTTGTTTACTCATCAGCTGTCGGACCGTCCGTCTTCAGCGTGATTGTGTCATAAGTCCAGGTCAGCCACTGACAGCACACGCAGCGTGATGGTTTGAAGACCTTTTGATGGGTTCATTATAATCGTAGCTGTGGTGTGTCTGGCCCCAGATGGCAGCGGTGTTTACACTAACGGGATTAGGATTAGCTCCAGATTAGACGGGCGAGTTGAAAGGCCGGCTCCGCTGACACGATATGGCCGCCTAGCCCCACGCTAACCCTACTGAATTTGTCTCAGATGCTACAAATCCACGACAGACAAGATAGCTGTCTGCTGAGGGGGGATAGAAAGGTGCTTGTAGAAAACTAATAGAAGAAGAAACATGTTGTGGCCACACAACAGGTGCTGCACGGGAGCTCCCAACACTTGGTCTGATTATTTGGCTTTAAGGGGGTTGTCCTGGCTGAGGTTTAACACCAAACACTGGTTTGACACCAGTCAGCTGTTGCCAGATGTATCCACAGAAAGAGGAACATATACAGCATGTTCCAACTGAATCATCACACTTATGTAACACTGACCGAAGGATGGGGAGGGTGAGCAGCAGAGAGAGAGAGAGAGAGAGAGAGATAGAGAGAGAGAGAGAGAGAGAGAGAGAGAGAGAGAGAGAGAGAGAGAGAAACTGAGCTCAGAAGGCTGACCTAGATCAGTAAATGGTGGAGATAAGTACCTGTGTTGGGGGGGCAGGAGCCAGCAGACTGGGTCTGAGAGGGATTGTCAGGGAACAAGGGGTGTAGGAAGAAAGACTGGGACACAAAGAAGACAGCGGGAAAGGGAGATAAACAGGAACGCAGGGAGTCAAAGAATGTGATTTCTTGCAGCATAATCATTTTTTTTCTCATTGGGATCAGACGGACAGTAGCCGCCACGGCCTCGACTGAGTCCCAGTGACACAACCAGGCTGGAATGTGGGTCAGTAGGCAGAGAGCACTAAGACCAGAGAAAGTTCCCTGCAATCAGTTGTGTGTGTGCCCTCACAAGCAAGCCGCGTGTTTCCGCGTCTCTTCCCGCTTGTATTTCGCCAATTTTTCTTGACCGTCAGCCACTTAAAAATAAAATAAGGGGAAGGGTGTGTGTTGAGTAAGAAGAAGGAATGACGGTGAGTCCACTTCTCCTCTCTCGCCGACTACGATTCCCACCGAGCACTGAACCGTCACAGATCTCTGAACCAAGCCACCTCGTGGAAGATGATTCAATTCAAGTGCAGATGTTTCTTACATGGAAGATCAGAAGGTCATCCTGACACAAGCCTCTTTCTCCTCCTTCTATATTTTATGCCCTAAATGCACTCACATATAGGCCGGAGATATGCAGCCAGTTCAACCATGCTCTTAAAATCACAAACCAGTGCATTTTGCTCACGGTTCGTTTCCTCCTGTGCGCCACTGTGTAAACACGCAGTGTATACATGCTATACAAACCAATCCAGTTAGAACACAACCAGTTGACATGGTGGAAATGTTGCTCAATGTGCTGCCTGTGTGTCTGTGTGCTGTTTTTATTTTATTTTAAAGTGCAGAGGTATAAGAGATTCATCACATTGACAGCTTTGGGGTTTTAAAAGTTGCAAAAGTTTATCCTCCCACTTCCCAGGAACAAAGATGCACTTCATATGTTGCTCAATTAGATGCTTTTAAGGGTATATGTAGTTATCCAAACTGCAGATCCACACTTGTTTGACTTGGATGGTAGTTTAGGAGCAAGAGCGACGAGTATAACTGGTTGTGTTTCTTGTCTGATAAGTAGCGGACTTCGGTGTTTTTTTCTGCCATTGTTTACAAGACAAGATTGAGCCATTGTTCTGAGGTGATGTAGTTACTTGCCCGGGTTACACATGCAAAGACCAAAGACCAGACTAAACGTACTCACTCTTTGGCCATAGGGATAGTAACAGGGAGGTGTTGGTGAGTGTGCGTGTGTGTGTGTGTGTGTGTGTGTGTGTGTGTGTGTGTGTGTATTAGGAAGATGTATAAATCAGAGAGAGGCTGCTTTTAATCCAGCCAAATCATCAATTCTCCACAGTCCCACCCTGAACGCACACATCACACACACTTCTGTCCGACCACCAGTAAAGCTGTCACAGTCTGTCTTGTGCCCTGGGAATATGTAGACCTCTGTGACACAGCCGTGAACGGATCTCCTCTTACATCCGCCCGATATTTAATAAAGGGGACAGCAACAGGTCGCAGCTGTTCGGGACTAAAAGGCTTATTTTACTGCAGAAAACAAAATGTAGCCGGCAGATGTGAGAGAATAAAACACAGGTGCTCTCAGAGGACACAGCCACAGTTTGAGCAAGTGTGTGAAAGTGATCACATGTGCCCTTCAGAAGTCACGGCTCACTGTGGGCGTTGCATGAGTTCGAGAGCAGAAAAGCCGGTCCGGCAAGTTAACCGTCACAGCGCAGCACAACAGAGATGAGGATCCCACTGGAAAAAATGATCCTCTTACCTCATTATTTCCTTCAGGGAAAACCCTGTTTTTTTTCATAGGAACGTCATAATTACTGAGTGCTTATACCGTCAATATTAGCACAAATGCGGCTGCTGTTTTACATCCTGTTCATTCCTATCAATATAGGGATTTCATTTGTAAACTCCAACTGATCAAACAAGTGTAGATAATTCAATCATAATTCATGTTGAATGTCTGTTGAATGCTGGATATTTTAGTCACTCAGACATCTTTTAAAGAAACACTTTGAACCTTAACTGTTATGAAATGAATAATTGATTTCCTACTCTTGTGTTGCATCACTTCAGATAAAGTCCATACTCAGAAGGTAACAGGAAACAGATCAGACAGATTGCTCCGATCTGGTCCAGGACCTGATAACTGATTTCGGCTTTCACTTCCTGAATACTGTTTGCTGTGATTAGACTTCACCTTTCACTCAGTTTGCATTACCTCATAAGTTGGTTGACTTGTTCTCAATTTACCAAAGAAAACAGAAGTACTGGCACTTGCTTTTGCAGAAGAATTTCTTATTTCTTAATTAATTGTCAAAGCAAAGTCAATATTGTTGCATGCAGTTTCAATTACCGATCGTGCATAGATGGGGTCATTTAACTCCCTCAACTGGGTCGCCTGAGACTAAACGCAGACATTGTGAGGGAAACATTCAACTGTGCCAGAAAACAGTGCCCTCAGGGCTGAAAATGGGACCCAGAAAGTGAAGACAGGGAGGTGGAACACCATATCCCTGCCGTAACAAAGGCAGGTGAGGTGTGAGACGGTTGGAGTTCAGGGTGTGTCTGGCTCGTCTGTCAGGCTGTACTTGAATAAAAGTACAGCCTGACAAGTTCTTTGAGTCCATTAAACAAATGACTGGCAGTCAAAACTGAGTCATTCAGGCTTGCAGGGACTCGTCTGAGAGGTCAGGGATGGGGCAGCAGCCTCTCACAGGAAGTTTGGTTATTGCACAAAACGTTGTGTGGCTTATGCTTTCCATTTTGCACTCCATTGATTTCCCGCACCCACATCAATAATGGCCAGGAAGCACCCAGAAATACCTGTCTGCAAATGATATACGCCAGTGTGAAGATCTGAGCCACCGCAGGGTTATAAATCCCACAGGGACTATGAACGGAAAACATGGTGTGAGATTAGAGTCGCAGGTTACTGTTTAACACTGAAGGAAGCATTTGCTGATAAACACATCTCATCTTTAACAAATTAAGAAGATAAATCCACTCAAGAAGCAGCTCTCAGCTCTACTCTACTAACACAAGCAACTCTATGGGGAACAGCAGCTGCATGAATGACTGACCCCCCCCCCCCCCCTCATGTTGATCACAAAGCAATAGAGTAAGGACAAAGCGTATAAAGGCTTGTCACATAGCAAATGCATGCCTTAGATTAGAGAACAAGAGGGAAGTATCATCCAATCATGAAGAAATTGGAGATATTTGAACTTTTCCCATTTTTTTTTAGAGCCACTTACAATGATGCAGTGCTGCTGTCCCACTGCATACCTGTGTGAATAACTGCACCAGATCCAGGTAGCAGTCAACTCAACCCCCCCTCTCCGAACCACTGGGGACTGTTCTAAAGATACCGATTGTGCCCCGTGTGTGAGTGTAACCTAGTTCGCCGCACATCAGTGGCCCAGCGTGCAGCAGCCACTGCAGAGGGGAGGATCCACAACAGTATCACACACACTCTCTCTTCAAGGGCAAGTCTCAAGGACAAGCCGGGTTAAACCTCCCGGAGACCAGCAGCTGGCGCACAAGACGCGTTCGTTGATACAACAGATACCGCAAAGTGACACAGAGGAGGGGGAATCCAGCCGGTTACTTTCTGTATGCTCGGTCCTCATTTACAGCTAATTTGAGGATGATAATGGATTGTTTTTTCTGGGGAAGATCTTACCTACGCTATAAGTGTGAGATGTTATAAATGCGTTACTCCCGCCTCAGACATTTAAATCAAGGGTTCACACTGGTGCCAGGTTTCATTAGGTTGCTTTGGAAACTGATAACTAACTAAAGCTGTGGTAGCACAGAGGAATACAGTAACTTGAATGAATAAAAACAAGACTTCACGGATGTATGCAAATATGGTATAAAAATTTAATGGTGTCGTCAATGTTAGCATGCTTTAAAAAATAAAAAAACACAAACAAAAAATCAGGAGAAGCATTGAAATCACAAAGTGACGTGTGAATATAAAGTACAGCAGTGCTACTTATTTTTTCGCCCATTTTTCCTACTTCCTTAACAAAATAGAGATACCTCGATGCCTGTCGGCACGTCATAAAGAGGAGCAACGCTCGTTGAAAACTCTTGGTTTGGTCTCCTTCACCAGGAGTGATAAGCTATTATATACAAAACAATTTGTACATCAAACACTCTGTCTCATTCACTCATATGTACACAGGAGGGCATTCACGCCTTCATTAAAACACACATCCTGAAGGCTAAATAAACTCACTGGCACACTTAGCATACCAAGAATCATCTTAGTAATTGCTATAAAATTAAAAAAAAAAAAAATCCATTACCCCTGTTAAAAAATAAAATACTGTCAAAGATAAAAACACCGCACACTCGCTCCTCCACATATCTGGTTCATCGGCCAGCACAGGCAATTCAAAGGAAGCCCACAGCAACATGAATGTTCTCCCAAACAGAAGTTACCGATATGTACATGAGCCTGTTATAGAAAAACTGTAGGTTTCCAAAAGTGACCGACAACTTGAGAGTAAAGTTCCTGAATGTGACTAATGAGGCAGTCCGTCTCACACTCAAGAGCGCTTCAGTTCAGATAGCTTGCGCAGCAGCTGCTGCTGTCTGGTTTTGAGGCGTTTCTTCTCTTGGAGCTGCCGCTTCTCCCTGGTGTGCAGGTCCGACAGGTAATCCGTCGCATGGGTCAAGATGGCCACCTTGGGAGTCTTGGCCGACTCCAGGCCAGGGATCTGGTCGCGCAGGGCGAGGAAGCGGGACCGGAGATCGTTCCTCCTCTTCCGCTCGAGGAAGTTGTGGTTCCGCCTGCGGTCAGTGTCCTCGGCGTCCGAGTTTAGGGGACTCTCAGAGGGGGAGCCCGGCTGGGAGACGCCGGCCGAAGAACCCGGCCGTTGACTGGACGATGTGCAGGTACGCTTGCTTGGAGGCTCTTCTGCATACTCCTCCTCCTCCTCCTCCTCCTCTTCCTCCTCCTCATCATCATCATCGTCCTCGTCTTCGTCATCCTCGTCCTCGGGGTCAGTGTCTGGGGAGCGGGCGGCGTAGTTGTGCTGCTGCCGATGGACGGACATGTGGAAGCGCTTGGGGCAGGGGTCAGCCCGGACCGTGATGGTCACCGGTTTTCTGACATTCAGTCGCACCCGGTTCTGCTTGCTCTCCACGGTGACAACGTCGATTTCCTCTTCATCATCTGTGATCACATATGAACAACTCATCAATACACATAGATAAACGGTTTAAAAACAGCATGATGTTCCTCTGCCATCACACAAGAATCAAAATAGAACCAAACTTGACTGTAAGAAAAGTGCATCCCACCGCCAGGCATGCAGATAGATCCCTACTCCTCCATCTGAGGAGGGCAGAGTAGGAGCTGGTGTGTTAACAGCAGTGGTCATCCATGCCAAGGCTAGCAGGAATTCACTCTTTTGTCTTTGAACACTGAGTATTCATCAACCATTTAAATGAGGAGATCTGCTGGCAGGGGGCACTCCCTAAGTTGGGAAATGTGAAAGAGTTACTCTCACGGTCTGTCGCTGGGAGAGTGTAGTAGCAATAAATCACCAGGTCTCGGTGACCCCGCCCCTCTACCGCACTCTGATTGTAATGCAGAGCCACAGAGAGATATTGAGAGGGGGCCATTCAAGTCAAAGTGACGGGGGCGCGGTTTTTAAAAGATTGCTCGGGTGCGCAAACATGTGGCGCATTATGAAAGTGAGAGTTTAAAAAAAAAAAATGCCGCTTAAAGGTTACCGACTGTTGAACTTGATAACCCCTCTGCACCAAAGACCACAGTTATGCAACAGCGGCACAGCTTTCCAAATTACGCATTGTTAGAGGGCAATATAATCCTGAGGCAGGAGCAGGGTGGGGCAATTTAGAGCATGACTGCTTCCTTACCAGAGGAATCAGAGCGAGACTCGGAGCCAGACGACGCCGGCTTCCTGCAGCTGCTGGTCGGGAAGGTGAGAACCGCCGCGGGGTCGACGCAGTCTGTGGCCGAGGCGGCGAGCGGGCCACCGGGAGAGACGCACTGCGCTTTGCTCGGTCTCACGGAGATCTGGGCCACCGGGGGCACAGCGGTCTGTGCCGCAGCCGACACTCTCCCATTGACCTTCTCCAGCTGCTTGCTGGCAGAGAAACTACTCCACATGCAGTCCTGGATGATGATGGAGCTGAGGTTGCCGAACAGCGCCCCTGTGTCGGGGATGAACTGACCCTCGGACTCCTCGTCCTGCCCCAGGACTTTGGACAGCCAGCTGAGCTTGTCTCCCGGAGAGAGCAGGAGAGCCCCGCCGCTCAGAGTCCGCGTGGGAGACATGGGAGGGGTGGGCAGCAGCTCGAACTTTTTCCATATGTCCTCGCTCGGTGCGGTCGACTTGTAAAAATCCTCCTCCCGGTCTAAGTCATCGAAAAAATAGTGCTGGTAGCAGTCGAACTCCATGTTCACAGTTAATTTAAAAAGAATGAAAAAAAAATCCCCTGGGATTATTTCCAGAAATGATCGAATGGCACCAGCTGGCTCTGAGAAACGTCCTGAACAACCCTGAGGGGGAGATATCACAGTGATTAGCAATGATATTTATAAAGTAGTTCCCAGCATGATCACATTTCAAGTTTCCATATAATGGGCCATTATGACATCACATCCCTTTAAAAGCCTACTTTCTCCAAACGGGACGGCATTAATAATTGATGGCATCTTGCGGATGCTCTCTTTGAAAAGGGCTGGACTCAAGCTGTCCTGGACAACACATATATTATATATGATGTACTAATACAGGCGTCCACTAAGATCAAGTACGAGCATTTTCTTTACAAAGTAGACTTCGCGAGAGATCTAGTCTACAGACGCACATGCCCATCCTGCGTAAAAGTAACGCGCGTGGCTGCATTTCCTGAAACGCAGGCAGCGCTTTGTTCCACAGAGTCATGTGTACCGGCGAAGGAGAAAAGTGGAAAGCTTCTCCGCCACAGCGTGGGTTCGCTTTCACAGACGACCCTCTATTTCCTCGTCGGAAACTTCCAAAAAAAAAGACACGCACTGGAATAAGACTACTCACCGGTTCTCCGCTAAACCCCACCGCGAAATTCAGGGCATTGGAAATCCTTCGGCAGCCAAAGAGCAAAGAGTCCACGGATCACGGGGATCAGACGGAGAAAAGCTGGCCGAGTTGTTGTTGGATACAACGGCGCGCTGTTCGGCCGCAGTCTCTCCTTTAGTTGCAGTTTAATTTAAAGGTAATGCCCGGTGCTCGCACGAGAAGGCACAGGGTCCGCCCCACAATGTGTTGTAGAAACCACACAGTGCGTTTTTCGCGCCAGTGAGATATCCTGTTATAAGGAGCTAAAACGGTTCAGGGAGGAGCCTCAGAAATATCTGCAGCGGTAGATCCGGGTAAGCCCCTCCATTTGCATCGGGGGCGGGGGAGGCGCGCAGCCCCGCCCCGTCTACAACTCCAATTATGGTCACAATAACTGGCAGATTTCATCATCGATATTTATTGATCTTTGTAGTAGTAGAAGCCAAAAACAAATGTTTTGTTCGTGATTTCCTTTTGGCTGTGAGCTATTTATATGCAGCCTCGTCTACTTGACCATCATACATTCAATACATTTGAATACAGTTAATTTGAAAATACTTGTCTGTATATAAAGTAGAATTCAGTTCAATGTTTAGCTTCCACAGAAGTAAAAGAGCTCTGTCACATTGGTGCATTTGTATGAAATGTAAAGCTGAAGCAAGTTGTTCACTGGTCTTTTTTCATGTACAATAAAAAAAAGTAGATATTATTGTATAAGACAAAACATTTAAAGACATTGATTTATGCTTTAGGAGATTGTGATCAACCCTTTTTACATTTCATAGATCAAATAAGTAATTAATTTATGTGAAACAATGATCACCAGGTTGGGCTTATAAAACGTCCCGATAGTAGGACATAATTAAAAAATCCCAGGGGATTTTGTTCTGCATAACGAATACACTTGAAAGTAACAATTTAAATCCAGGACTTTAACTTGTAATGTAGTAGTTTTACATTGATATAGTCATGTACAGGATTCATCTTCCACAACTGCATCCGTGCATAATAAATACTAAATGTTTTCCCTGTAGCCACAAAATGCATTGTGAGACGAGCTCTGGCCCTCATCCTTAGGTAAAGTTGACATGGCTCAACCTTGAGGCCAAACATTAGTTGAAAGAGGATCCTCTTTTCCCTAATCCTGTCAAATCAGCAGATCTCCAAAACCTAAACAACTCCCAATCCTCTTTTTCCAACAGGACTTTTCTTAACATGTCAGTTATAACTGTTAACCAGCTACTGGCACCTCAGATGGAAAAGGAAACAATTAGCTGTAGAGCAGTTTTATTGTACTGATGTGAAAAGTTGTTGATTCACAGCATCAAGTTTTAATTTATATTACAAACAATCAGAAGTCAATGTCCTTCATTTCCATATGCAGCACGACACAGGTGTATGCTATGCCAAGCCACTGAGCATTTCCACAGTGACGGGTGGAGTGCTTCTTGGAATGACCTGCATTCAACACAAAAGACCACACTGAGTACACAAACAGCCGAGATCCAGCTGTCCGCAGGTGGTGGTGAAGTGAGTAATCTTCTTTACGGTGAGAGACGGCCTCTTCAGCAGCAAACAAGTTAATGTCTGAAACAAACACTATTATATTGGGTCTTAAGCTCCCTGTTTACAGGACACAATGGCAGCTCTGCCGGAGCAAGACCTCCCATGTGCACTTATCCACCTGAAACATTTAATCATGTTAACATGATAAGACCGAATTGAACAAGGCAATGATTAAGGAGACACATGATGTGTTTATATAATATCTGGTCAGATCAAATGCAGCCTCACTTTTGCGCAAAAGGTCAAAGTTCACCAACGTCTCATGACCAGACACCACCAGGTCAAAATCATTCACAAACCGAGGCCTCGACCCCACCCGTGCTAACATATTGATTAGTTTGGTCCAGAGCGCGCACGTCACCTCCTTGATTAAGCCTCTCGGCTGACAAGACAAAGCCCCCAATATCTCTGGTCACACGGCCAAGTTGATGACACTGATTAGTGACGGGCATCTGTTGTCAGCCACCGGCCGGAGGTCGCTGCGCTGATCGCGTGGCGTCTTCGAGTGTTCGAGTGAACGAAAGGCGGCACCAATCCATACATACAGTATCTGTTCGGGAGCTTTTGATTGAATCAGCTGATGGAGTCTGCCGAGTTGCCATAAAATTAAAACAAAAATGATTTCATATTTATTTCCAATACTAATCTTTAGATTTCAAATGAAACACAAAGTGTGAATTGGAATTGATTTAGAGCGGCCAGTCTTGACTAAAGACTCGTCTCTGAATTTCATAGCCAAGACTTTAGACTTATTTGTGACTTACAAGGTAAACCCATGTTTCATTTTCCCCGTCTGCCGTGTGTAAAATATAGGATATATGATCACTCTGTATAAAATATTGGATATATGATCCCTCTGCAAGTATGGACTTGATTTGCTTCCAACGTCTTTTTTTTCTTTCCTTTTTTCTGTGTGTGTTTACATTAGACCAGCATTTTATAAACCTTGTGAATCTTGACGGGACATTGTCCTGTAAAAGCTGTCTACGCCTGTTATTTATTGCTGTAATATGAGTTTAATGTTGCCTTCTTGGCCAGATCTCTCATGAAAAGAGATTTTAATATGAGTACGACTTCTACCTGGTTAAGTAAAGGAAACATGCATAATAATAATGTACACGCATCAGGGAATTTTAATTGGATTGCATTCTGAACTTAAAATTAATTAAAAAAGAGACGTGTTCGTGCCAATTTTAAGCTTCACCAATGTGATGTTGGAGTTATTTCCCCCACAGTGCAATGATCACAGCCTGTAGATCTTGTAACTTCACATCCCATAATTACACAGTGGACCAACCCTCAATCTGCTATGTTGGGAGAATTGCTTCGCTACCAAAAGAGAAGAAAGAAACATCTTTGGTCCCATAAAATTCAGACGAGGCCGTCCTCCCCCTCCTCTCTTCTGTTCCTTCATCAACACTTGGGGCTCTTTCCCTCAGCCGGGACAATGCTTAACACCAACAATAGCCTGCTCCCCAAGTCATCTGCAGCTTAACTTCAAGTACCTGCCATCGTCCTTCATTGTCTTCGTAGCATATGTGTGAGTATCGTAAAAAGAGGGGTCGGGGGTTGGGATCCACCTCAGCGGTCCGCTTGTCTGCAACACCCACTCAAGCGCCTGAAGGATATCGACCACAATGCAGTGCAGGAATTTGAATGTTTTTTTGTATTTTGGGGACTGTGTGGAATTGTCCCTGTGCGCTACACAAGCGGGCGTCCTCCTCTTCCCCACGACCTCTGTGACACGGGAACCCCCAAAACCCTGACCTCTCCCCTTCTCCAACCAGCTACAAAGATACGATCAGGAGCAAAAGTGGGGCCAGTCACCCGCAGCTCAGAGAAAAGACACGCCGATGAGAAAGACAACGTAAATAATTCACCCAAGTGTTATTGCTCCCCAGGGATGTAACACACCGTATTCTGACACCCCCCCTCTTAAAATACCACAAGAGTGTGATCAGCAGGGTGCCAGCTTTACCTGCTAACAGCGTTCACACACTAAAGATGTATTTCCAGCAACGCATGCCTTGCAACAAGCCTTCACTGGGGATGTTATCACTTGTCTTTTCGTTTCCTCCTCAGCTGAGATACAGAACATATCATCAGATGTGCTCACAGTCTATAATCCGGACCTTTCTTTAGAATTAAACGCTAAACTACTGCAGTTAATGTTCAAATGGCGACTACACCTCTTGAGTAAATGATTACCACTGGACGAGCTCACGTCATAAATAAACTGGTTTCTTACACTTGTAACTAACATGAGTGCAGCAGTTGGAGAGCCACATCCCTGACCGCATCCACGGCCTCCTGCAGCACACATGGACTAAGTGAGGCTGCCACCTGCTGCCCGCTGCGTGTAAATAACTCATCTTTACTCCCATATTACTGAGGAATGAAGTGTTCATATTCTTTATGTAAGACAGTTAAAGTAGAATTACAACAAAGTACACCATGACATGTAAAAGTATTACATTCAAAATAGGGAACAGCACAGAAGTCAAATATATTTTAGTCTTATTTATTATCACTGGTACAGTATTTTTGTGTAAATAGTATTTTATTGTTTTAGCTGGTCAGGGAGGGGTTTATTTCCCATACTTCAAATACAGTTGAGTACCAATTTATCATTCTTTGTACAATGATCTTGAGTTTATTAATGTAAAATCTTAATAAAAAGATTAGAAACTATGCACTGTACACTATAACTGAACAAAAAGTACAGACACGAGTGAAAACTGAAGTAGAAACGAGACTATAATAGTAGAATACTCAAAGTAAATACTTGAGGTGCAGGTATCCTTTATATTGAAATGCAGTATTTGATAAAATGTACATTCAGCCAGTGGAATGGTCCCAACACCAGGATAACACAACATGGAAAGAAAAGAGTCAACGCGGGATCATGGCAGACTCTAAAAGATCTCACAAAGATCGACAGACTTCTGCAGATGGCCGACCTAATAATCAGTCTAATCAAACAATACAGTGGACAGAATTACAGGTTCTTATATCCGTGCAGCTGATGGGAATGATGGCGTCACTGTATCTAAAATCCCTGCCACTAAAACACGTTAGACAATGTTCTGCTACTACTGTCTGATATAATGTGTGTCGTTAATACACAAGACATCACACAGAGGTATATATATGTTGCAGCACACATCTGTTCCTGCACGGTACTCTGTAATGTTACCTTGATGTCCAGTAGATGGCGCCATGGTGGCATGCTGAACTTAAATTCAGTTTTGTGGTACTTGACTTGAGTATTTCCATTGTATGATATATTGTAACTCTTCATCACTTTTCATATGTTTAATTTAGTAGATTTTACACCACCTAATGTATCGGTCTGCTGAAGTGAAGCCTCCCTTTAGCTGAGATACATCTGTACTTTACAGTCATAGTTTCATAATTTATGTTGTTTATTTTTCTTCATCTCTTAAACTGTTTTGCACTTTATTATTACCGTTCACTTTATGTTGGACAGAAGAGAAACATACTTTCAATCTTCTGTATGTTTGCACATATGTAAAACTGACAATAAAACTGACTTTGACTTTAACACATCCATGAACCTCAAGTTAGCAAACATTAGCCACCATATCATATCAATCATTAGGACAAAAACACCTCTGAGTGTCCTGAATCTAACAAAGGTGTGTTTTATTGATCGTGAACGTGTTAGTTACACAATTGAATTTGATCCCATTCTGGTTGATTATGTCTCTATGTGATTGCACTTTGACTAAAATAAAATATTTGGTTAAAGGGATAGTAAAAGTATGCAAAGTCATAGTTACTCATTTACACAAAGTGTAAAGGTTGGCTACTTCCACTTCCTGGAAACGAATCTGCGGGATCAAGATGTTGTCGGTTAATGTTTGTCACAAACAGAGTAAATTCCCCTCACCTCCAGCAGGCCAGGCCTCGTTTCACCGTTGCTGGGTTAATGAACAACAAGGGGAAACCCAGAGAGTGAACAAGAAAACCTGCAGAGACTTAAACAGCAACACAGTGGAGAAAGACTCAGAGTATCCTTTTCCTCCGAGAATGACGTCTGCTGGCATCGCCAGTGGCTGAGATGTCAACAGATGACAAAGTTTGTATCTCTGTTTTTATACAAAGTCCTGAACTTGACTCACACTTCTGGATTCCCACAAAGCTTTCACAAACTATAACACACTCGTCTTCAAAGCTTTCCTCCTTCAGTCAACTTTAACAAGGTTGGCTGGAAACAGCACCGGTGGCATGTGCCAGGTGTGTGTGTGTGTGTGTGTGTGTGTGTGTGTGTGTGTGTGTGTGTGTGTGTGTGTACATGTCTTGTTTGAAGAAGGAGCAGTAAATTGGCATCGCATTTACATGTTTTATTTGCTGTTTTATGTGCCGTTATATAGCAGGTTATGGAGGTCAACAAGAGTCAGCAGATTAAATAACTATAGGGAAGGTAAATACATTTATTATTTCAGTTGCTTTTCCTTCTCGGTTTTATTTGATGGGTGTGTGCAAATAGACACAAGGGTGTCTATTATATATATATATATATATATATATATATATATATATATATATATATATATATATATATATATATATATATATATATATATATATATATTGTTGCCATGGTAAATGGCTCAGAGGGTATTAACACAAAGTCCATAAAACAAAGAAGACGACCTGTTCAACCTCAACTTGCATCCACGACTTTCAGTCTTAAATTGAAAAGGAAAAACACTGAACTGAAAACTTGACCTGCAAACTGTTATATTTTTTTGATCATCACAGAGGTGGAAGTGAAAGCCATCAGGTGACCTTTTGTTTTCAGATGAGTCCACACAATAACTGCCTCAAGATGACTCTCTCCACCCAACTCGTCCATCAAACTTTGTCTCCGTATGATCCAGTCTTTACTTTGACTGAAGACATCTTGAGCCCTGCATGAGTCGCCATTCCCTTGGGTTATGCATAATGAGTGATGATTCAACTCATTATGCATAACCCAACCATGCTCTATGATACTGTGCCTGTGCTGTGTCGATAGAGCAAACGCGATGACGCGACATTGCATTATGACGTAGGCGTAGTAGAATGAATGAGCCGATGGAGGACACAGAGCACGAGACACTTTCACTCAGAGACAGTCAGAGCAATGCGCGCGACACGATGAAGCCACGGAGCGGGTTTTATCTGATACATATCACGATATCTAAATAAGCACACCTATAGATTTATTCATCTTCCGGAAAGCACAATGGCACGAGGAGAGGGCGCCGAGCAGTACGCGGCGAGTTTACTGCCAGTCAAGCCTATTAATACACAGATCAAGACAGTAAAGGTAAGAGCAGGCCAAGCCTTATATATTTAATTTTTTTTGGATTCATGTGGTTATCAAAATGTGTTCAATCCCTTTTATTCGTGCGCGTAAAAAAGACGCCTGAAACGAAATGAACGATACTTCCTCTCGGCGTCTGAACCGCGCTCCTTGAGGGACGTGTCCTCTCCATTTGAACCTCACCCGGTGTGTCCATCTGTCCGCGGGCAGCTGCTCGTGCGGCTCTTGTAACGTTACCGGCTTTAAAGGGACTACATCTTAATTGAACACTTGATTTGAACCGCTCAGTCTTGTTTTAAAAATAGCAGCCTCTGGGGATGTGCTGCAGAAACGTGGCGTGGCAGGCTGCTCCAGCGCCGTGGGATTCATTTGGTTTGAGATTCAGAAAGAAAGTGTGTGTTCAATCATGTTTAAAAGCAGCCAGCCTGCTCTGTGCAGAGAGCTGTGTGCGTATGTCTGAACGCCTTCGATGACTCAACCCGCGTCTCATGCAGGGCTCAAGATGATTGAAGTGTTGGATGAAATGCTCTGCTGTCACACCTTTTTCTATGAAACATATTACCTCCAGCCTAAACACCTTCCACGTCCTTTGTCTGTGCTGTCTGCATTTCACATCTACAAGAGCATGCAGCCTACTAAGTTCAACCCAACTAGTCAAATTTAATTAAAATGTACCTTGAATTCATCTCCAGGGCTGACGGAAAATGAGGTGGCATTCCCACTGCGTTGAGACATTTCAACAAGAACATTTAACTGATTTGAAATCTGTGATGAAAATACACACAAGTGTTTCTCTTTTAATAAGAGGTTATACAATTGTGTGTATTATCTTGAAGTTGTCTCCAGTTATTTCCTTGATTCCTGTGTGTAGGTGAGGGGTATTCCTCATCAGTCATCAAAGGTCACAGACTGTATTCCTTCATGTATCTTTAATTCTATTTTCACCCGATAATTATATATATATATATATAGCGCAGCGGGGTCTTGTTACGCTGAGGGAAGAGAACATTGCTCCTTCATGATTTTTGAGAAGGCAGCTCCCAACATGAGGTGTTGGCGATCTTGTGTCGGTTGTGGATGTGAATCGTGATGTCGAGAGCCCCTTTGCTGACATCATCCCACCGTTCCAGCTGATTGGCTGTGGCTGCCGGATGTGAGGAGACTCTAAGCTGTCTGCTGACTGTTGGCTGCTCGGCATGTAATGTCACACTACCTCCAACATCCTATTGATGGAGCCAATGGCAGCGCTGGATTGTCTCTGGTGTAGTGCGAGAGTGAATGAACTCCAGTAACCTTATAGTTTCACGCCACTGTGTGACTGCAGTACGCCCGGACCGCATCAGGGATTTGCCTCTAATCTGTCGTTCTGAGCGGTGGGGTGAGAGAAATTGGCCAATCTCATTCCCTCGTGGCAGCAGGTTGTTTAACACTGCATCAGTTATGCCCAAAGTGTCTGAAGGCCGGAGGTAGTTGAAGCAGAAAAAGGGGATAAATTAACTCTCGATGAAATCTGAAGATGATGATCCCTCAATTCAGATCTCCTCTGGAGAGATAATCATTTTAGTGTTGTTATAAAGACAAAGCTTACTGCCTGACATATCTCCTCTGTCCTCTCATTGTCTTCCAGCCAAAGGAACAGAGAACTCGTCTGACTGTGTGGAATAAACTGTGCTATGCCATCGGCGGGGCTCCCTACCAGATCACAGGCAGCGCGTTGGGCTTCTTCCTCCAGATCTACCTGCTGGATGTGGCTCAGGTGATTTGACAAGAGACACACACACACACAAGGAGAGAAATCACACTTGTCACACCTCAAAAACACTGATTTCCTTGCTGGAAAACATTGTAGGAATACTTTTGAGTGGTAAATGAAATGTCCTTTGTCGTCCAGATTCTTCAAAACAGAGTTCAGTCGGCGACTCATTTCCTTCTCTTTGAATTTTTCCCAGTCAGATCAACTTCAAGGTCAACCCCTGCCCTGTGTTCGCTCATCTGAGCCTCGTATCACTTTAACCATCTTCATCCTGCAGTAGCCGGTGAAGCGCATTAACCTGGACTCCTACCGCTTTGCTTTGTGACTCAATTAGCAAATTAGACTTTTCCACTGTATACGAGTGGGAACTTAAATAACAGCTTTCAGCTCAAGAGACGAGACCATCACAGTGGCTTTGAATGCTACGTTGTTCTTAAGCAAAAGACACAGTTGTGTGTTTCACTGCTGCAGTTACAAAGCCTCGGGTTGTCACCATAACCTCGTGGTGCTCTTTTAAGTCGCTCGCCAGCCATATGAGGTAGTATTCAGCACCCTCTTTGTTTTGGTTCCCTGTCTCACTCTTCCTCCACGTTCTCCCCCCATCAGCTGGATCCCTTCCATGCCTCTATCATCCTCTTCGTGGGCCGAGCCTGGGACGCCGTCACGGACCCCACAGTGGGCTTCCTGGTGAGCCGGAGTCGATGGACCGGCATCGGCCGCATGATGCCCTGGTAGGTGTTTGAACGGGCTCTTCAGGACCGGTCCACAGAGCAGAGGGCATATCAAGCGAGATGATGAACGAGTGGAAATGAGTAGGAGAGCTTGATGAGAGTTGGGTGCACATTGTGAGGCAAATGTACCGACGAAAAAAACACTGCTCATGAGCCGTATCCATGGCAACAGGGTCTTGAGGAGGAATAAGTGGTAAGACTGTGAGAATGAAGCAGTGAGGGAGTCGCATGATTAGGACAAGAGAAAAATCAAAAAGATCTGCAACTGGACTTGGACTTGAAGGCCCGAGCCTTTTGACTTAAACATACTTCATACCTTCCAAGAGAAAGAGAAGATTAAAACCTAATACAACAAAATCTTAACATTTACTTTGAATGCACCCGTGTTTCCTTACTTGACGTGTTCTCCTTCACTGCGTTGTTGGCGCATTGCTGCGTTTCTCGGGGCGTCAGCTCTACCAGCAGATCGGTGGAAGAGTAAAGTACGATTGCAGCGCAGTCGACAGCATATTGTCGAACCTATTGTATGTATAGATGTTGTGACGTCTCGAGAGGTCGGGATCATGAGGTGAGGCGTTGGTACACAAATAAGGACAGGCGAGGGTTTCTTTAAGTTAAAGTTTCTGTATTTAAATCGTTCTTAACCAAAAAATAAACTTAATTCCAACCACAGTTGTTGTACCAAACAAACAAACATAAGTCCTTCCGTCTTCCACCTCACACCAGCTCCCTTCAGGCTCATCAGCCTCATCCTTTTCAGCTGTGCAGCCGCCTTCCCCTGCCTGCACTGCTGAGTGGGACTTGTAGTCTTTGTCACTGGGATGTCATGCTGGTTGCAGTCCTTGCTGCAACCAGCGGGAAGGAATGTACCTCCCATTTATGACCATTCCTCTTATGACATCACATTTCCCCCTCCACTGGCTTGAGGCCTCCGCAGGACCAGACAAGGCCCACAGGACATCTCGTCGTGAGAGGGCATCGGCATTCCCATGGTTCCGGCCTGCCCTGTGAACAACACAGAAGTTAAACGCTTGAAGGCTGAGAAACCATCTTGTTACCCGACTGTTGGTTTCCTTATTTCTTGCCATCCACTGCAAAGGCGCATGGTCCGTGATCAGTGTGAATTTCCGCCCAACCAGGTAATAGCGCAGGGTTTCGAGGGCCCACTTGACTGCCAGACATTCTTTCTCCAGTGTAGAGTATCTCTTCTCATGTGACAATAGCTTTCTGCTACTGTAGAGGATGGGGTGCTCCTCCCCCTGCTGTACCTGGGAGAGTACCGCCCCCAGACCCACTTCTGAGGCGTCTGTCTGCACCACAAACTCTCTGTTAAAGTCTGGGACGGCGAGCACGGGGTGGGAACACAAGGCCTTCTTGAGGCTCATGAAGGCCTCCTCTGCCTCCTGGGACCACTTCATCATTCGGGGCTGTCTCTTAGCCGTTAGGTCTGTTAGAGGGGCAATAAGATCAGAAAAGTTAGGAACAAAGCGCCTGTAGTAGTTTGCCAGCCCTATAAAAGACTTCACTTGTCTTTTGGTTACAGGGCGCGGCCAGTCTTGGATGGCCCTCAATTTAGCCTCTTGTGGTTTGACTAGTCCCCGCCCTATTGTATATCCAAGGTACTTGGTCTCGCTATAGGCTAACCTACACTTGCTGGGGTTAGCTGTGAGACCTGCTTCGCGAAGAGCTTCCAGCACCTTCTGTACCTGGGGCAAATGACTTTCCCAATCGGTGCTATGTATTACTATGTCATCTAAGTAGGCTGCTGCATACTTCTTGTGGGGTCGCAGGACCCTGTCCATGAGCCGCTGGAAGGTGGCAGGGGCCCCGTGCAGCCCAAATGGTAGTTTGGTGTACTGAAAAAGCCCCTCACTTGTTGCAAAGGCCGTTTTCTCCTTGGAGGCTGGGGAAAGCGGGACTTGCCAGTATCCCTTTGTGAGATCCAGTGTCGTGATAAAGCGAGCCATTCCCAGGCGATCTATCAATTCGTCCACAAGGGGCATGGGGTAAGCATCAAACTCTGATATCTCATTTAGCTTCCTAAAGTCATTGCAGAACCGAGTTGACCCATCTGGTTTGGGGACCAGTACGATAGGGCTAGCCCAGGCACTATGCGATTCTTCAATAACCCCCAGCTGCAGCATCTTTTTAACCTCCTCCTGAATTGTTACCTTATGTGCCTCTGGCACTCTGTAGGGACGCTGATTCACTACTTTACCCGGCTTGGTGCGGATTTCATGTACAGCGAGGTGCGTTGTGCCGGGCTTAGCTGAGAACACTTCTCTGTTACGATCCACCAGCTCCATGCACTCCTGTCGTTGCTGGGGGGACAGATCCGGGCCCACTTGTATGACCTCTCTTGGTGCAGCTCCTATGTCTTTTGGAGGTAAACAGCTTAATAGGACATCTGCAGAGTGCCATTTCTTCAACAGGTTTACGTGGTACAGCTGTTCGGGTTTCCTCCTCCCTGGCTGCTTTACCCTGTAGTTCACCTCTCCTACTCTTTCAATAATTTCATAAGGACCCTGCCACGTTGCTAAAAATTTACATTCCGTGGTGGGTACCAGCACCAGGACCCGATCTCCTGGCCTGAACTCTCTGGGCTGCGCAGGGCGGTTATAGGACAATTGCTGTTCTTTCTGAGCTTTTTCCATGTGCTCTCTGACAATGGGATAAATGGCACTCACTCTGTCCTTCATGGCCTCCACATGCTCAATAACCGTGCGGTGAGGACACGGCTGTTTTTCCCAGGATTCTTTCGCCAGGTCCAGTATCCCCCTGGGTTTGTACGAGTACAAGAGCTCAAAAGGTGAGAAGCCTGTAGATGCTTGGGGAACCTCCCTAACGGCAAACATCAGGTATGGGAGGAGTTGATCCCAATTACGGCCATCTCTTTCAATGGTCTTCCTTAGCATCATTTTAAGCGTCTTGTTGAACCTCTCTACCAGTCCGTCCGTTTGTGGATGGTACACTGACGTTCTGAGGTGCTTGATCTTTAGGAGGGCGCACAGGCCTTTAGTGACACGTGACATAAAAGGGGTTCCCTGATCTGTCAGTATCTCTTTTGGAAGTCCTACTCTGCTGCTTAGGAGGAACAGTTCTTTGGAGATCTGCTGGGCTGTAGCCTTTCTGAGGGGTATAGCCTCGGGGTACCGGGTAGCATAGTCCACTAGGACCAGAATATACTGATGACCCCGAGCACTCTTGGGTAGGGGACCCACAATATCTAACCCAATCCTTTCAAAGGGGACCTCAATGATGGGTAGGGGAATCAGGGGATTTCTAAATGAGGGTCGAGGGGCCACAAGCTGACATTCGGGACAACTTCTGCAATAGTTTTCAACTTCCTTGTGAAGGCCTGGCCAGAAGAACCGCTTAAGAATTCTATCTTTGGTCTTTTCCATTCCTAGATGGGCACCAAGCAGGTGGGTATGGGCCAGTTGTAATACAGTAGCGCGAAAGGACTTCGGCACTAATAGCTGCTCTGTTACCTCCTCTCGTACTTTGATTACTCGGTACAGTAGGCCGTTCTTCACTGCAAAATGAGGGTAAGTTACACTGCCTCCCTGGTCTTGATCCACCCCTTCAATTACTCTCACACTTCGCAATGCATTCATTAATGCGGGGTCATTGAGTTGAGCCGTACCATACTGGCCTGTGAGTGGGGCCTCAGCTGTTGGTCTTTCTTCCTCGCTTGGTGACGGCTGAGGGCTTCCTTGGGGCTCCTCTGGGCCTTCTGAGGCTGGGTCCCCCTCGCTGGTCGATTCTGCCGCACCGAGAAAAACATTCACTGGAGAAGAGGTAAGGGTTAAACCAGTCTTGGACACACTCTTTGATCTACATTTCAGTCTACCGTTACCTCTGGAGTGTCCTGTCTCCCTCGACCGTCTCTCCTGGACCTCTCTCCAGAGCCGTAGGAACAGGGGACAATCTCTTCCAATTAAAAGAGGGACAGGCAGGGAATCTATCACCCCCGCGTTGACTTCGCACCTGCCTTGTGTTGTGATTAGCTTCAGCGTACAGGTAGGATACTGGCGTGTATCACCATGGACACACGACACCGGTCGTGTCCCTTCCTGAAGCCAGTCTACTCCCTCGACTAACGGTTTGTGGACTAGTGTATAATTACTTCCGGAATCCAGTAAAGCTTCCACATCCTGATTATTAAGCTTCACAGGGCACGTAAAAGCTTTGTGCTCTGTACCCTCCATCAAGGAGGCATAGAGGTGTGTAGGCTGGCTGCTCGCAGACTCTGCTGTCGGCATTGGTTCGTCCCCTTTATTGCACTGCCGTGAAATATGTCCGGGCTCCCCGCATCTGTAGCATTTCAGCGTACCCCTCTCTAGCATGAATTTTTTTTTCTCTCGCTCAGCCTGATAATGTCCCTGTATCTGCTGGCTGGCGTTACTTTGGGCGAATCTTACGGGCTGGGGATTTTGATTTACTGGTCTTGCTTGCAACATGGGTGGCTCCTTTTTCCCCATGCGGAGCATTTCATTAGTGGCCTGGTATTGTTCAACTGCCTCCACCAGGGCAACGGCCGTAGCTGGAGCGCTGAGGCCAACGACCCTCTTTGCTTCATAGGGCAGTGCCCGTAAATAGCGATCTACCACAACAGCTTCCACTATAGCTGCGGCAGAGATTTTATTTGGATCAAGCCATTTCTTTGTGATGCGTATTAGCTCATGCATCTGGGCCCTGGGTGGTTGGTCATTCCTAAAGCCCCAATTGTGGAACCGTTGGGCCATTCCAAACTTAGTAAGTCCTATTCTACTTAATATTTCCTCTTTAAGGGCATCATAGTCATTTGCTATGGAGCTATCCAAATCTTGAAAAGCCTTCTGTGACTCACCGGACAGGAACGGAGCAAGGATACCAACCCACTGGTCTTCCGGCCATTTTTCTCTGGTTGCTGCATTTTCAAACGCATGCAGATAGGCTTCTGGATCATCAGAGGGTCCCATTTTAGGGATAAAATCACTGGCCCGGATTACCGGGTTAGGGTTCGGTGATCTTGCATTGTGAAGCTGACTTCTCTGTAGCTCCAGTTCCTCCTCCTTTAACATGTTGGCTTTTCTTTGCTCCTCCAGCAGGGCCTTGTTCGTCTCCACCTGGAGCTTGGTGCTTTGCGCCAGCAGCTGTAGCATTTCCTCCATCGCGTTGTCACCGATTCTTACTTGTGCAAAACGAATGGTCAACTCACTGAGGGACATTCGCTCATGCCTGCATTCTCCACCACTGTGACGTCTCGAGAGGTCGGGATCATGAGGTGAGGCGTTGGTACACAAATAAGGACAGGCGAGGGTTTCTTTAAGTTAAAGTTTCTGTATTTAAATCGTTCTTAACCAAAAAATAAACTTAATTCCAACCACAGTTGTTGTACCAAACAAACAAACATAAGTCCTTCCGTCTTCCACCTCACACCAGCTCCCTTCAGGCTCATCAGCCTCATCCTTTTCAGCTGTGCAGCCGCCTTCCCCTGCCTGCACTGCTGAGTGGGACTTGTAGTCTTTGTCACTGGGATGTCATGCTGGTTGCAGTCCTTGCTGCAACCAGCGGGAAGGAATGTACCTCCCATTTATGACCATTCCTCTTATGACATCACAATGTGTTTGATTATTGTTCGTGTTGCACTGGCGACCAGCTGGCTTCCTGTCCAGAGTATCCTGCCTCTTTCCAAAAGCATGCTGGGATGGGCTTCAGGCCCCTGCAACCGTCCCTGAACGTGCTCGATATATATATATACTCCCATTTATTTTTACCTTCGGCGCTGAAAGGCTCGACATGAAGCAATGGAAGTGCAGGTTTTAAAAATGTAGAAGGAAAATGCTCTTGATATACCTTGACATTCTGCTATGTGCAGCTTCTTTGACATACATGTGTTTGAGAAGGGAGTATGTCGGTGTTACGAGAGTCTGGTTCTCAAACCAACACTTCAGGCCATGATATATTTTTCACAGAAACCAATCTAAATATTTTACAGGCACTTCTCTCACACGATGTCACGGTGGAATCTTGAGCATCGTGGCTATTTGAGTCAGAGATGCCGGCTGTGTGCGAGTTGCATGCTCTGGTTTGACCGGGGCGAGGGGGGAAGGGGATGTGAGGGCTCTTGCTGCGATTGGTCCAACCCACAACACACCATCAGCTTCAAACCAATAGGGGTGTGTCTATCTTTATGTGTGAGTGGGTGTGTGTGTGTTTGGTTTCATTGTTTGAAAGTTTTTCTTTGGTTGCAGAAGTGGCGAGAGGTTGCCTTGGGTCAAGCAGGAGGCATACTTGGTGGTAATAATGGAGGTCATTGTTTAAAAAGGCAACATGTACATGATCCTCTGTGGCCCGTACAGTCCTTTCAAATTCAAGTGAAACAACCAGCTGTTAGATAATAAAACACAGAAGACTTGTTGTGTCCTCCTTTACTGAGACTTGTATTCAGATACAGTGTGATGTTGCAGCAAATGGGACATTTAGATGTGTGTGTAAATTAAACACATTGACATTTCTTGCATATGTGATGTGGAATATGATTGTCGATGTACCTCAAGTTAATTTTCTGTGCTTTTACTGACCTCCAAATGTGACACATTAAAGTCTGTAATGTGTGTTCAGCCGTGCCAGTGTGTGAAACAGTGGCAACACGGCCTCCATTTCCAGATAAATTAGCTCTCATTAGCCCAATTCACTCCGACATTAGAGGGAACCAGGTGGGGCTTTCTTTCTTATTTCCCATGTGTGTCACACGAGAAGGGGGGCGGGTGGTTCGTACGACCATGTGCGAGTGCAGAAGTGCCGTTCAATAAAGAAACGACTCTGTGTTCAGGGATGTGTCCTCCAGTGAGAGTCTACACAATCTCTCCCGCACGACAGCTCATAAAGAGATCATATTAACTTAGATAAGAAATCGATTTGCTGTCATTTTACAGGACTGCGGGATAATTGTTGTTATAAGATAATAATAATAATTTGGATAGTAAATCAATTTGCTGTCATTTTACAGCACTGCAGGATCATTTTTGTTATCGTTATGTTCCAGCTACCTTTTCAGTTAATATTTTGGTCATAAAAGAAAAAGCCAGAAAATAGTGAAAAATAAAAGAAATTCACAAATTCATTTTGATATTGCTTGTTTTTATTTAACCAACAGTCCAAAAAAACAAAGATAGTTTAATATTTAATATCACATACGCAGACAACTTGAAGCTGAAAATACTGAAAAACATTTTATTTTAATTTTATTTTCTGTTAATCGACTAATTAAATACTCAAGTTATTGTTTAGCACTACTTGACCTGTTCGGGTGTGTTAATGCTATTAAGAAACACACAAATAAAGTATGGTCAACGCTATAAAGGGATAGCGCCAGGGGCTTGTGTGAAAGAGGAAGACCAGCGGTGTGATAGCCTCATGGGCATGAGTAACAGCTGGACTGTTAGTTTGGAAAACAAGTGTCCGAAGTTGCACCATCTTCTCTGACTGAGGTCAGCTGGAGGACGGACAATGATGAAAAGACCGTTGACACCCAGTGGGGCGAGGGCGAGGCGGACCAGAGCGGCCTCGCCCTCGTCCCCTTCTGCAGCGCAGACGGGGCCCTTTCTCAACACGAGTTCTAACAAGGCCGGATTAGAGGGATTATTCTCAAAGCGGCCACGAGAGAGAATAAAAGAAGTGGCCGCAAGTGAGGGAGAATGAAAGGGGGGTGAAGCTACAGTAGCAGTGGGCAGAATTGAATGAACACACTCCGTAGTAGCAGGAAGCGACAGGCTGGGCCCACTTTCTGATTGGTGCCAAACCGTTTAGCATGCAGGGTAAACCCGGCTGTAGTGGCTCAAATTAGAAAATTATTCCTGTGTATTCCATCACACACGTTTGCTTATTTGAAAACACTGCACGTTAATGTCTCCTCACAAAGACCCTCCACCGCTTTTCTTCCCAGGATCCTTTGCTCGACTCCGTTTGCCGTGCTCACGTACTTCCTGATATGGTACGTGCCTCCTTTCGAGCAAGGGAAGGTGCTCTGGTACCTGGTCTTTTACTGCCTCTTCCAGTCCATGCAGACGGTTCGTATGTCACCCCCCCCCCCCGCCCCCAACACCTTGTTGCCCTCTGGTCCCGGCGTGTGCACGAGCCTAACTGTGTGTTCGTGTGCCTTTGCAGTGCTTTCACGTGCCGTATTCGGCCCTCACCATGTTCATCACCGACGACCAGAAGGAGAGGGACTCTGCCACCGCTTATCGTACGTCAGCTCGCCCGCGTGATCAAAATGCTGTCACGCGTCCGTCTGTCTCTCGGGCGCTGATGCTGCATTTCCGTGTTGCTCTCAGGTATGATGGTGGAGGTGCTGGGCACCGTTCTGGGCACAGCAATCCAGGGACAGATAGTCGGTGGTGCCTCAAATTGTCCCACTGACCCTGATGACCTGGGCAGCGGAAACTCAACCAACGCGTCCATAGTTTCACTGGAGGAGACGGTGAGTCTCTTGAGTCTTTTGCTTTGTGTTCTTGAGATGATGATCTCCACAGACAGCGTTCACACGAGCGCTAGTCGTTGCTAATTCAGTTTTTTTCTGTCCTCAGAAACAAGCTTATTTGATTTCTTCAGGAGTCATCTGCGTCATCTATGTCTTCTGTGCCGCCGTCTTGTTTTTGGGTGTGAAGGAGAAAAAAGGTATCAATCTATGAAATATGTAATATTATTCATTCATATTTCAAAGCAGAGCTTTGGGCACAAGGGCGCATAACTTTGATTTAAGTCAGACTCGAAGCATGAATCTGAGGGCGTTGGACTCAATTTAACAAAAAACAAACACTGATGAGTCTTGACTTGGATTTGACGCTTTAATTTTTCTTCATATTTTCGTCATCAACCGGCAGCAGCCGGTCACGTTGCGTAAACAGTGCTCATGAACAGACAACAGCTACCTCATCCTCACGCCAGGCGATTGATTCAGTCATTTACGGGCTCATCTCTGGGAAACTCAAGATTACAAAGTGAGGACTTGTTGAGAAACTCAGTTCTACAAATCGGTCAAATAAATAAACTTATTGATTATTTGACAATATCCTTTGTGTTGGTCGACTAAGAATGTGTTTGCTCGAGGACACGAATGACTTGTTTAGAGGTCGAAACACAAAGTTTAGGACTGGGACTTGATTCAGGACTTCATAGTAAAGATTCAAGTCTGCTTTGCAAAACCACGACTTTGTCCCACTTTTGATATGAAGTGTGTATCCGTTGTCTTGGGAAACATTTGACCTACTTATCATACTTTACTGTTCATAATGATGTCACGCATGCCATAACATTGTTTCTCATAATGATGGCTCTGCATTGTGAATTACATTCTTTACACACAAGACTTACATCTGCCTCGTCTTTGTTCTCTTCTCTTCCTCGTTGGATTATAGAAAGCGGGCGGAAAAAAACCCAGCTGACCTTCCGGCAGGGCCTGTGGCTGGTGATGAGCTACGGCCCGTACGTCAAACTCGTCATCGGCTTCCTCTTCACCTCTCTGGCCTTCATGGTAATACTGTGATTCATTATCTCGGTATCTCTCGTGCTGGATATAGAAGTTATTAATGAAGTCATGGTTAAAGGAATAGTTCAACATTTTGGGAAATAAAGGATTGATATCACTCTCATTTTTTACAATTGAAGCTACAGACCAGAAATGTTTAGCTTAGCTTAAAGACTGAAAACAAAGGGAAACGGCTCGCTGTCCAAAAGTAAAACATTTACTTGTGTTTTTCAAACTTTTGTGTGTATTAAACTAAAGTGTGTTTCCCAAGATGTTGAAGTATTTATGTTATCTGTATCTGTACTTTGCATAGAGATGAACCTTCATTTGCTTTTTACAGCTGCTGGAGGGAAACTTTGCCCTTTTCATCACCTACGCTCTCGGCCATAGAAAAGACTTCCAGAATATTCTCCTGGTCATCATGGTGAGTTCTGCTATTTTCCACTAAAGAGCTGATGACCTCCATGTAAGAGCTCTAATCAGTAGCAGACAGCAGTCGACAACCTCGTTTGGCTTTCCGTGTGGCACAGAGTTAGCGCTCGGTGTCGGTGGAGGTTCTCAGCCCGAAACCCTGAGGCCTTTCCTCACGCGAGGAGGCGCATGGCACTGGGGACGAAAGGGCAGATTGGGGATGAAAGGGCAGATTTTCAGGGTGAGAGGAGGTGTTGTTTGGGCTCCTGGGAACCTGTCTCCCAGTCACACACTCACTTTGAGTTCGAGGCAGAGACAGTCGCACAGTGGCTCTTTTGTTGCCCGGCGATCCCTCACTGCCACCATGGGAACTGCCACCATTGGTCCCTTTCCATCCTTTGCTCGCTGCTTTCTGCTCTGGAGTCGTTCCCTCCGATCAGGAGTGGAAACATTTTTGGGCAGCATCATATATAGAAGGATGGGATTTGAGGGAAAAGGGAAATATTTCCATTGTGTTGGCCCACAGTTGATATTAATATTAACTTCCAAGTTGTCGGCAGCAAGTTCTTGTGTGGTTGTTAAACACCGGTTGACCTGGTTTGACCTGCAGGTCAGCGGGTGTCTGCAGGGTTAAGTCAAGACCACACAAAGCTTTTTGTGCCTTTGTCCCTTGAGCTCTTCCTGCAGTGGTTGGTCCCTTCATTATTCCCACAATCCCTTTGATTGTTTATTATAAGAAATGAATGTTAAGTTATCATTTAGGTAACTTTCAATGTAACCGAGCTGCAGCCCAGATTATGTGCTGAGGTCGCAAAGATATGCAAGTCCAAGTTTTAAATGAACTAACCAACACTATTAATGTTTCATGACTTACAGACTTATTAGTTAAGAAATCAATGAATGTGTTTTCAAAGGAAAATTCATGCATGAAAACACAGAAATCACCAATAAGTTGACAGTGAAAGTGCAATGATTCTTTTTTTATTTTTTCATCTATTTTTCACCCGACTACAGAAACAAACGGTTATGAGAACATATAAAACACAATATATTACATACTTCAGCTAAGACATTGGCAATGAAAGGTTACACTATAGTAACAAAGCGCTGCACGGTGATGTCGCTTCACAGCAGAAGGTCCTCCGTGTCTTCAAGTATCACAGTGCAAGTGTCAAGCCTTTACTTGAGTTTCCCTTCACCATATAAAATGTGTTTTATAATATCTGCTACAATGTGAGATTGTGGATAAATATTTTTCTCTGTTGAATTTTCTCAAATTTATATTGGAAAAAGAAAAAAAAAACAGTCCAGGAATCGAAGGCCTCTATTTAAAATAAAATATGAACAAAGCTAATCTGTCTGGGCTGAATGATGACAACTCAATCCTAAATTAACTGTACATCTCTTGTCCTCTTGTATCATGAGATTTAATGAAACAACAAGACTGATGATACATTTTTTCCAGCTCTCTGGGACTCTAACCATCCCGTGGTGGCAGTGGTTTCTGACCCGGTTTGGGAAGAAGAAAGCGGTTTACTTCGGCATCACGGTGAGCACAACTCTGCTTGTTTTTGGCGCTACAAAGGCAATAAAACCAACAGGATGTGTTGTGATGGAGTTGCTCACATCCTGCTCTCTTTTCCCACAGTGGGCAGTACCTTTCATGATCCTAATCATCTGCATCAAGAGCAACCTGGTCATTTCATACTTGGTCTCCGTGGCGGCGGGTGTGAGCGTGGCGGCGGCTTTCCTCCTGCCTTGGTGAGCCTGAGATCACGCACAGAACCCATGTGTCAACAAATGTTATTGTGCCTCAAGTTTCCGTCTAAATGTTGTGTTTGTGCTTGCAGGTCAATGCTTCCCGACGTAGTGGACGACTTCAAGGTTAAAAACCCAGACATCCACGGCCACGAAGCCCTCTTCTACTCCTTCTACGTATTCTTCATCAAGTTCGCCTCTGGAGTTTCCCTGGGTGTCTCTACACTCAGTTTGAAGTGAGTCAGCTGATGAATATAATGTTTATTCTCGTGTAAGTTCATGCCTCTAACGCGAATCGAGATTAGCTCAATGTTACAGCTCATCAGACCAGCGATCATGTGCTCAACAATCACATAATCCTCCGACAGTCTTGCCTCACTGTACTCGCATCAGCTCAACGTTTCTTCCTCTATCTGCATTTTTTCGCAGATTTGCCGGCTATGTGACTGGGAGCTGCACACAACCAGAGGCCGTCAGTTTAACCCTGAAGGTGCTGGTTTCTCCTGTGCCCGTCGTCCTTATAGCCGTGGGACTGTTGATATTGAGGACATACCCTATAAATGAAGAAAGGAGGCAGGGCAACCGAAAACTACTGCAGGAGATGCTGTAAGTGAAATGGAAATGTGCATACAAGCATTTTAACAAACAACTACACAGATGTGTAGGCTTAATTCTGGGTAAGATACCTGTTGGTGTGCAGCGGGCCGTGTGCCGCAGTAAACAAACCAGTGAGATGCTAAATTAAATTCCGCTCTGTATACTTGAGCTGAATCCTGATGACGCCTTTAAAAAAAGAAAAGCTTTTGCTCCGGTGTTGGCAATGTGCTTTTCACCCAGTTTGGACAAGCCAAGTTCTTTGTGTGTGACTCCTGGCTGTTCTCCCTTCCTTTAACAGGGACTCTGAGTCTGAAACTTCAGCGCTCGGGAGCGACGTGTAGCAGCGGAGGACGACCAACCACCACAGCCACTTTAACAGGTTTGCACAGGCTGTCAAGGGACATGCCCAACAGCCCTCTGGACTAACACAGGAGAGACCACAGACCGCTGCTGCCCAGACATATCAGCATACCAGCTCCCACCAGCGGATCGGACAGGTCTACGTCGCCCTCTAGTGGCCGACCAGTGGCATCGTATGTGTGGGACGAAGTATTTTCTGTGGCCTTTCATCTCCAGCTGTGTCCCAATCTAACTCACCTGCTAAAACTAAAAAGCGCACACAGTTCACAAAATCATTACAGTGTATTATTTTGTCAGGTAGTGTAGAACCAAAGTCCAGGGTTAGTTAGACTGTTCTTGTTGCTTTCACTTCCAAATATACTTTTTCTTTTCCTTCACTGTTCAGGTGAAACACTTATCATTTAAAAGGACATCTCCTTTACGCTCATAGGAGCTGTCGTCCTTTTTTTTTTTTTATCTTGGTGGATTTTTACACAAGAAAGAGAAATCAACACTGTTTTTCCAAAGATTTGTGACTTTTATTGTTTACTGAGCTGTTCCTGTCGCCGCAATGTTATTTACCTCGGCTAGTTGTTAGCATCTCCATCATTTACTTTGTGCATTGCATTGTGGGTATTATTTCTACACTCCAATGTGAATGCACTTGGTTGTATTTGGGACACAGCTTGTGATTTCTGGTGTTTTCTTATGAAGTATTTATTTGTTGGTTTACAAGAAGACATTCACTCGACCAGATTGAGACACTTTGGTGTTTACTGTCTGAGGTTACTTGTGTTCAGACTGTGCTCTGAAGGAAATATACAGTATCCGCCCTTATTTATGAAGGGCATACCAGCACTACTCCACTAATTGGGGTCGTATGGAGCTGTTCTAAAAACAATAAGTGTACTTGAATCTTCTGAAGGAGAACAGGCACCTTGTGGGATGATGTACTGTCTGAATCAACGCCTTAAACACATACGTTCTGCTGAACTTGTTGTTCAGATTGTTTTCCTTTTTAGCTACTCTCAAGCCAATCTCTGTCAGGTTTAATAGACTTTTCTGAATGTGTTTTCGGTGCAAAGTCAACTCCAGTATGTAATTTCATTAGCATCTTCTTACATCCCAAAGGGAAGGAAATGCTTTATTTCATTATTTATTTCACCAAAATATCTTAAGGGATTATCATTTTGCGTAAAAAAAAAAAAAGCACATGTGTATACTAACTTATTAACAGTGAATGGTTGTTGATGGGTGTGTGAGTGATTTAAGTCCTGTGTAAAACATTGCGAGCATCAGAATTTGTGACTCTTAAAATCAGCTGCCCCAACCCAAGTTCTTACATTATAAAGTTAACAGAGGACATTTGTCACATGGCTTGATTTAACCTTATATCCTTATTGGTTAAGTTATTAAAATTTCAAAGAAATGTCTTTAAAACTTGATGTATCCGTGTATAGTTTTCATTTTAAATTTCCCTGGATGAAGTGCATTACATCTCCTTTGGGTGTTTATATGCTGATATGTATAATATGTAAATATGTTTTTCCAAATTGGATCAGCAGAGAGATACATTGATGTGCTGTAAATTTGTAATTTTAAGTCTGTGAATAAAGTTTGCCAAAACAAAGAAAAACATGTTAATGTCTTTGCAAAATCCAAGACTAGAATAGTTGTTTAGATTTAAATGTTGACTTGTTTTTTTCCCAGGTACATAAAGTATAATTAAATTTATCTAAGTATAGTATGAAGTAAAGAAATGGCCTTTGTTTGTTAGTATCCAAGCCATTACATACTTTATTAGTCTGCAGAATAAATAGCTCATGTAAATCGCCCCAAAAATATTTTGGATTTAATATTATCACAATCTGCTTACTAATAATACAAATGAGCTGTCCTCAGATCTTAAGTTGTATTTTTCTACAACAACAAAAAAAAAACCAGTGACAGGTTCCCTTTTAAAGACAGAAATCAACTAAACGAGCTGAACTGTGTGGAAACAAGCTGCCAATTTATCCTCGCACTAATTACCTCCAGCTGTGGCTGAGAGGAGCTTTAACGCGCAGCTTGAACGGGAAATATCGAAGGACAGCAGTCTGTCGCGATGAAAGCACTTCACTATATTTTGTGGAGTGTTTTATCACTTTGTCTCCTCAGCTGTGCACTGCACGCTTATGAATCTCCATTTCACAGAAGGAAAAATGTTTTAAAACCAATCAAACAGTCAGCGACAGAAGACAGAAGGTCGAGCACTTCTCTATTGTCTCAACTGCGATCCCGAAGGCCGTATTACGCTCCTCGGACACCTCGATCCACGCGGCCAGGAGAGCTTGAGGCAAAGCTCCAGTCGGGCTTTGCTTCCCTCCCAGACGTTTCTGTAACTTGCTCCACGATTGACTTCGTCGTGCGGGTCAAGCCATCTTTCTACGGCCTGGGCGCAGACGCAGAGGAGCTCAAATTAGGCAGCAACTGCAGAAGCAACGGGGTTCTCCGGCCAGGCGGGGACCTGCTCTTCACCTATCCTCTGACGTCATGTGATGCCGTGCGCGAGGTAAGAGCCTCCATTCGAGTCCTGTCGTTTGCATGACCATGAGAGCATAACGTCTGAACCCTGTGTGACAGTCGCCCTGCCGTCATCTGCTCTACAAATTCGTGCTTCACTACGAGCCATCGCCCAAACGTGTCCTAAGAGGAGCGGACCGGATCAATGTCGACATTGAATGCCGTTATCAAAGGTGAGCCGTTTCTCTCATGTTTGCAACATCACGTGTATGTGAAAGCTCTCCATATTTACAAGCTCCAAACCCCGCGCAGGGACCACCATGTGTACCAACTGGCTGTGCAGCCCACATGGGAAACCGCTGTTGTGCGTAAAAGGCTAAAGGGAAGTCCAAGTGACTTCCACGTGGCGTTGATGAATGGTATGTTTAAAGAAATGTGGATTGCAGTGGTAAAGAGCGGCTTATCTTTTCAGTGCAAATGTGTGTTTGGGTGGTAGAGTGTTGCTAGATGGTTATCAAGCGGACTCATTTGATGTAATATATTTTTATGAACCCTCAGATTTATGGAGCAGACCAGTCAAGTCAAATGTGTTCCAGATTGGAAAGACTATGAATTTCCAGGTCTCTGCTCCTCATATCTCAACTGGTGGGAAACTCTACATCAATACCTGCTATGCTACACCATCCAGTGGCTCTGAATCCCCCCTCAAATATGCCATTATTGACAATTTTGGGTGAGTGTTATGGACAGTAATGCGTTTAAAATCGTTTTGGGTTTACCCGTGGTGTCCTGATTTGCATTTAGCATTGTGTTGTCGTCCATAGCTGTATGTTGGACAGTAAGAGCAACCCGGGGGGCTCTCGGTTCATCTCTCGGACAAACAGGACCCTGAGATTCTCCCTCGACGCTTTCCAGTTCACGTTTGACCCTGACACGGTGGTGAGCATGGTGTACAATTCTCTGCATTCACAAAGTTTTGGTTGTTGCTTAACCCCATTTCCATTTTTAGGTCAATATTCACTGCAAGTTGTTCGTCATAGCCGAGGACCCGGGTCCAACACACAAATCATGCACCTACAGAGGGAACGGGTGAGTGCTGACACTTCTAGCACTATAGGGGACTTTATTTGTTTGCAATTGGCTCGATCATATTTGTGCGTTTGCCATGACAGGTGGAAGGCCCTCACTGGTAACGACTCGGTCTGTGAATGCTGTGATTCACAATGTGTGACGTCTAAACCCCGACGGGCCTTGATGAAAGGTATGTCATTTTTTAAATTTTATCTTTGATTTGGATTTTAAGAAAATCTTAATGCACCAATCCTACTCTGATTATTTGGATTGTTTGCTT
Source organism: Clinocottus analis (assembly GCF_023055335.1). NCBI lineage: Eukaryota > Metazoa > Chordata > Actinopteri > Perciformes > Cottidae > Clinocottus > Clinocottus analis. The sequence continues at coordinate 5,375,897 of NW_027175898.1, forward strand.
TACCACCCCACAATCACAGTTGCATATTTTTTCTCTTGCCTGTAGTGCTATCTAACAATCTAGATTGTTTTGGAGATATCAAACGTAGAGATGGCTGCCTTCTGTCTAATATAATGGGACTGTATGGCATTTGTGGTGCTCAAAGCCCCAAAATGATGCATTTGAAAAACTCAACATCAATGCGTCTTTGGAGAAATTATGACCTGGTTTCTCAAGACGATCCACAGACCATGTGAGCAGTTTCATGCTAGAACTATGGCTGAAAGAAATAAGTTACTCTGCATATCTCCAAAACTAGGCAGCTTGCACCAAAACAAGATTGATAATAAGCTCAAGTAAGAGGAAAAATGTTTTAAAATAAAAATGTTCATTGTTTTAAAAGTGAGCAGTAAAAATGGCTACATCTCTTAACTTTGTTTAAGGCTCGGCCAGCAGTGGATTATTGTCGGTCTCTGATCAGCCGTATACAGAAGATGGCTTTCCACCAGTCGGCGACGCCACAATAAATCATTACGAGCTGAAAAGTCATGAGGACCTTTGGGATTTAGTAAAGCACGATGATGAAGAGCAAGACTACGCTGAAGATGATGAGCAAGACTACGCAGATGAAGAGCAAGACAAGTTTATCTTTGGAGTGATGACAGAACCTGATTTAGATGAGTCAGGGTTTAGGGAAAGCGTCTTTGTGGAGGAGAAGAAAGAGTCTGAAGCGAATGACCCAAATCAGTCCAAAGAGGATCGGTCAGAGCATGTAGTACATGAGAGTGAAGAGATGAATTTGGATTGTAAGGAAGCAGAAATGTTGCCAATGTTCCCATCAGACGGCCTACGGAGAGAGTTACAGATGCTGGTATCTGAAGGGGAAGAAGAAAGCAGGAGGCTGACAGGTAGTGGAGGACAGGATCACTGGGTGGGTGCCTCTGAGGTGGAGCGGGAGAAGGATGACGGTCTGGCAGACTTGGATGTAGATGGTGAGATGACCTGGTTTTTCCCATGGAGGTAGCGTCGGTGAAATTAGTTGCTCAGTCCTTTGCTCAAGACTTTTGTAACTCTCCATGATGGGCTATTCTGACTTGTTCCAATAAAAACATGAAATGCAGTTGGACTCTGTCGTAACTTAAAACCAGACAATCACTATTTATATTCTCAAGTTTTAATTGTCAATATAATTACTGACAATTGAAAATGACATGCTTGTGTTCATCATACAGACGTGAGGCTCAAGGAGAGAATGCTGAAATGGGAACATTTTAAGAAAAAGGATGCTACTCAGTCAATGTGACAATTTGATCTGTCCATAAATCTTTATTCTTTCCATTATAAATGATTCATTACCTTACAGTGTCTGAAACCAGTTGAACTATATATTATAGTTTTTACACAAATATCCCACTGTTTGAGCAATAACTGAGGAAAGGCAATGCCTTAACTAAAAGCAGCAAAATAACTACTTATTGCTTTACAAGTCTGCTCATCGTTTCTGTGACATCAATGATCATTGTGCACAGAGAGCTGTTAAATCATCAAAAATCATATGGGTTTCATGAAGGTACATTTGGAAACAAGAGCCATACAACTTGATTTAAATGATCTTGGGGTGTTGCACAACATTGCAAAGAAGACATTCTGTCCGTAGAGACCCTCTGAACAGGAAAAATAACTTAAGATAATATTTTTTAACAAATATACTTGGTGTGGAAACTCTGGGAGAAAATGCAGAACTCTGTAGCACCGAGTCGACATTCCTGGATATGTTAATTGTACAAAATCGTGCTATATTTACAGATGAGTGCCCAAAAGTCCCATTGTTGCAAGTACTGACTAAAGCTCTGATTCAGCAGGACACAAGTGGTACAATCAATATCTGACACTAGAGGGCGATGTATTCCCATCTCTTTCAACACAAAAGCTCAGAGGACCTCTGGCAAAAGAAAATGTCGTATACACTCATAGTAAAATGCAAACTGAGTACTTGAGAAAATTAAGACCCACACCATTAACATTAAAGTCAAAGGATTTTCCAGATGCAATCTTTGAAATAAGCATCTCATCCATCCTAATCCCGTTTCTTGTCTCCCACACGATCGACCAGTTGCAGCAATTTCAGTGTTGTTGGTAAGTCCTTCCCCAGGTCTCCTTCAGTCTTTACAATCATGCCGATGGCGTTCCTCCTCCTTCAACAGTACCTGCTGTCGCATTTGCTTTCTCTGCAGCATCTGAGGTTGGAGGAATGAGGCAGAAGAGATCTTTAAATTAAAAACTGATTTAGAGTTTTAGCCACGCGAGCACCACAGCTCTGGGGCGGGTAGTGTATGTTGGTTGGTCCACACTGAAATATACTTCGAGCTGGTTAGCAAATGTTAGCACGCTAACAAGCTAAACTAAAGAGGTGAACACTAAAGCTATTGAAGCTGCAGAACAAGATTTATTAATACCACTGCTACCCTGTAGTCACCTCATTGAAATAGCCTAAACAAATTACTTTTACGGTGTTACGTTTTTGTTGATCTGTGAAACCAGGAACAAACTGTTTCTAAATGACCTAGATTAGTTTTTTTAGTGTTAATGTAATATGTTTAGATTCTGATCTGACTTGGAATTATAATTTGGGAGCTGATAACTGTATTTCTGACTTGGTTGCTCACAATTATGGCCAAAATGTTATGACAGTCTAAATTCCAGCCTGCTGCAATGTCATTTTGAGCATTTTAGCACGCTGACTGACGTTAGTATGTAGGTCAAAGGGCGGCTGTGCCGAACTGCAGCCTCACACTATGAACAAGACTTGTTAGTCTTGTTCATAGCTTTCAGTCTAAGATTGTGTTATAGTGAATAATCTCTCTTACCCATGATACTCTCTTGCAGTGCGTCCTGTCCTGCAGTTTGCTCCGTCCCTTCGCCGGTCTCGATCACTTTACCCTTAGCTTTGGGTTTCTTTGCAACAGGTGGCGGCACCTTCACTTCCTTTGTTCCAGAGGAAAGCTCAAGATGTTTATCTTCGGTGGCCACGGTTTCCGGTGCTGGCTTGGTTTCAATCACCACCTTCTTGTTGCTCTTGGAGAAGATAAAGCTTGCTGTGCTGGAGGGGGATTTATGGAGGTTTACTGGTGATGTTGGAGAGTTCATGCTGAGGCGAGATTGGGAGCCGGTTTTTGATCTGGCTGCAGTCCTCAGACGGATGGCCTCCTGTAGGTTCATGGAAGGGGAGGCGGTCGTGGCAGGAGGAGACTTTTTCGTAGGGCAGATGACCGTAGATGAAGATACAGGCAGAACCAAAACGGACTTGGGCAGAGCTGGTTGTGTTGTAACAATGGCAGGTGGTGAGGAGGGTGGTGGCGATGTGCTAGAGATGAGGATCAGAGACTTCCTGATGGGCTTCTGAGGAGCCTCACCACTGGCAGATGAGGTTGGGACCGGATAGCTGGGCTGCTGCTTCCTCATCGTGACCTCCACCCCTGGTTGGTTCTGAGCTTCAGGAGTCTCAGGGATGCTATTAGGTGGAGGGGTTGAAATAGGAGCCGGTTCCTCCTGTACAACAGGGTCAGACGTCAGTTCTGGGACTTGGTATTCTGTGCTTGGAGGACTAGATGGGTCCGTAATGCTGGCAAGGTCCTGCACCGGTAAAGGGATGTTTACAGGTGGAGAAGGAGCAGGTTCTTGAGCCCTTTCTAGAAGAGAGTTTTCAAGAGCTGGTGGGATAGAGACTTCAGATGGTGGCAAAGAGAGGGGCTCCTGGGTTGCTGGACCATCAGTGTGCCGGGGTACCACCTGAGGAGGCTGTACGGGAGGCTGAGGGGGGATACTCTGAGGGGGAGTGAGAATAATGTCGGATGAATCTGGGCCGGTTTCAGATTTGAATGGGACGCTCTCTTGTGGAAGATCCATCTCCTGTTTTGATAGCAAGGGTGGTGGAGGTGGAATACTTTGTGGTGGAGTGAGCTTGCTAACCTCTTCAGAGGATTGGCAGGCATTCTCTTGAGGAGATGGAAAAGAAACCTCTTCAGTGGACAGAGTGGAGACCTCTGTAGGAGGCTGAGGGGAGACCTGCAGATGGGAGATCTCTATAACTGGTGATGGAGATACCACCGCAATGGACACGTCTTTAACAAGAGGAGGAGCCTCCTGAACCACCAGGATGGGAGACGACTCTTTGGGCCTCACAGGAGTCACCTCTTTAGGTGGTGGCGGAGGAGTAACCTCTTTAGGTGGTGGCGGAGGAGTCACCTCTTTAGGTGGTGGCGGAGGAGTCACCACTTTAGGTGGTGGAGGAGGAATCACCACTTTGGGTAGTGGAGGAGGAGGAGGTGGAGTCACCTCTTTAGTCGTACTAGTAGGAGGGGAGACTGTATTAACTGGTGGAGGGGGAGCCATATATGGTGGGGGAGGTGGGATACTCAGGGGTGGAGGTGCAATCCCCTGGGATGAACTGGACCTCTGTGGTTCAATCTCAGTGTTCGCCCTAACACATTCTGTTTTCACCACATTAGTGGACCTCTCTGGTGGCACCTGGACAGGTAGAACTAACGGCACCTCACCAAACATTGGGGGCGGTGGAAGAGGGAAATCAATCACATCGGGCCCATTGAGGCCCGCCAGTGGTGGAGGTGGTGGGGGCCAGGACGCCTCAGGGGACGAAACAACTGTTGAGACGGGAGCAAGCGTGGTCTGTTGGGGAGGATGGTGCACCAGAGGAGGTGAGGGAGATGGAAGAATGCGTGCTAATGAAATAGCGGGTAACGTATCCATGTAAGTCTTTACCTCTGAAGTTTGTGTGGCTGTCTTTTTGACTTCTTCTTCTTCTCTCACCGCTTCCAGCTTTCCTTCACGTTTTTCTATGGCCCTCACTAACATTACATTTATTATGTCACTTACTCTTCCTTTCTCATCTTTTTCTGTCACTTTACTGTTTCCTTTCAAATCAACATTCTGCTCAGCCAATCTGTTCTCTTTGTGACTCTCAGCACTCACAACCCCACTTCCTTGAACTTTCTTTGTCTCGAGCACATTTAAGGCTCTATTAACGGATTCCACTGTCACAGCTGGATTTTTGTGTTTTCTTTCTATCACTAAGCTCTTCACAGAGCTCTCTGTAGATGCAGAAGGAGACTGCCTCTGTTGTCTCCTGTCCTTTGGATTCTTCTTAATGATAGCATAAAGGTTATCAGGTGCCGGAGGTCCCAGCAGCAGCTCAAAGGAACGCTTGCTGTGGGCCCATACCTCTGGAGGAGGGGCTGGAGGTGCATGGACTTTAGGTGGTGGAGGGATGTTGAAAAGTTCTCTCAAGGCCCTTACAGAAGGGCTGATGTTGACCGTATCGACTGAGGTGTCAGGTTTGAGATCCCCTGGAGGGGATGCAGCATGAGTGGAGCCTGGAAAAAACCTTTGAAGCTTTGCTAAGATGCCTCTCTTGTGGGGCTGTTTAGAAACCTGTGATGATGCGCCATCTTGGCTGGAGTAGCCACTGGACGGGGATATTATGTTGCTGAGCGTATTCTCCTGATGTAGTTTCTGCTTCTCTTGTGAAACTGTTTCCTCAACCTTTACAGCTCCCTCTGCCTTGTGTGCCAGGGATCTGATGGGACTGAATGATGCAGACCCTGGAGATTCGTCCAGAGAACTGGTGTCAGCAGTGTATCCAGGGCTGTCTATGGTGCTGGAGGGCACGGGAGAATATCCCGATTTGTTTTTTCCATTTTCCTCACCAGAGGCTGAGAGGTTATAGGGAGAGGATTCTTTTGTGTTGACCCTTACTTCTGCCAGGTCACGTGACCGTCGCTTCATCTTATTGTGAAGGGAATAGGAGCGGTTTGGAGGAGGAGGAGCCTTCTTGGGTTTCATGACAGAGAGGCTGCGCGCAAACGGACCCTCGTTTTTCACCTCTTCCCCCTTAATAATGATCTTGCCATTGGCCGTGCATCTTGAAGCCTTGCTGATGGAGTGAACACTGATTTTGTCCTCTTTAGCAGAGGCATCTCCGTTCTGTGACCTCTTATGCCTTGGGGTGCTGCCTCTGGATATGGTAGAGGAGTCAGATACCAAGGTCTCTGAGGACTCAGAGTTGCTCCAACAAGAACTGTCAGACACGTTGATAGGGTTGTAGCGGGAGGCGGAGGTGACGTTGGAGCTTCTGGAGGAAGTGGTTCTGGAGGAAGAGGCTCTAGAGGAAGCACGGGAGGGGGACGGGCTGGACAGCAGCAGGCTGCTCTTGCTGACGGTGCGGACGCTGTTGCGACTCCGTCCACGGCTTATTTCCACCACCTCGATGGAGGGTGGCAACACTGCGTTGGGAATGATTTTGGACATGTAGGCGGCCTGGGGTGACATAGACATGACAGGGCTAGGCGGCTCCTGCTGGAGGCTGTTGGCAGTGGCTATCCAAGGAAAGGCCAGGGTCAGAGGACTCTGCCCACCTGACAAGTCAGGACCAAGGCAGTGCAGCAGGTCATCCCCATGACCAGCATGGTCATTAAGCTGCTTGAGTTGGTCTTTGTTGAGGCCGGCACCGGCTCCCCTGTGCTGTGGCCCATCAGTGGTTGAGCTTTCGTCAGTTTCACCATTATAAAGTTGTTCCTCATCTAACTTCTGAGTCACTGACCAACCAACTCTGTCGAGGCCTGAGAGACGGGAGGAGAAGCTCATATCAATAATTAAGGAAATCAACATCTATATAGGAGACACTGACATAACCATGTTAAATACTATTCTATTTCTGAATGTAGCTCATACAATTTCATAGTAGTTCATAGGTAGATGTAAGTAATATGTTTAAAATTAACAGCTTACCCAGTTCTCTCTTAACATGCTGTGGGATTTCCCCAACAGTCTTCCTGTGTCTTCTCCTTGTCTTGGTCTTTTCTGACTTTTTGCCAGAGTTCAAGGGTCTGAATGTTGATTCTAGACGGACATGAGAGAAAAACACGATCCATTGATCCTTTTCTCATTCAATTTAAAACTGAATACAAGCTGTACATCTCACTCATTACATGTTTAATCTGTCATATTATGTGTGTGCATCACGATATGTTGCATAATGACTAAGATGTAAATAGTATTTTGCGCTTGTGGTGACGTTACCTTGTCTGGTGAGTCCAGAGCGGGAAGATCTTGTGGACACAGATGATTGTACAGAGCGAACAGAAGTTGTGTCACCGATGGTACTGTCTGACATAAACCCGTCTGTGTGGACCGTTATTGTCGACTGACAAAAGAAGAGAAATATTTTTGTTAAACAAAACACAGGTACAAGAACTGTGCATGTGCAAAAAGAAACTGCAATTTTTTTGTCACTTACAGTTGTGCTTTGATTGTCCTGGAACTCGACTCCATTGTTCGTTTCTGAAAGGACAATAATATTCAACAGATTTGAAATAAGCAGTGTTTATATCCTCTACACACCCTCTTGAACAACATGCAGACAGTTGTCAACATGTTGGCATGGCACACCTATAATTTAGTGCACAGATGTAAGAGTCTATCGCTGGAGTGCTTTGTACCTTCCTGCTGCATCATTTTCAATCCCTCCAGGGCCTCAGAGTGAAGGTTCTCCAGATACTTGGGCCTGCTCGCCTCAATGAACACGTTCTCCTGGCGCGCGGGGGGTGCCGGGGTCTTGTCATCGTCATCTCGCTTTGGGACAGCTTGAAGTAAAGAGGGGAGAGGGGATAAGTCTGGATCAACTCAAAGCTTTGAGTTACTGTAACGGTGGATAAGGGGGCATATGGACAGAGTGAGAGCATTCAGATGCCTGCCAGGGATATTTCAGCACAAGTACAGTAAATATGTTTTGAGAGTTAATTACGTGAGTGTGCAAATTAAGACAGCCGGTGCCTTGCATTTATGCAGGATTAAACTCCCGTGACTCTGACTAACTTTTAGGAAGGGATTAACACATCAAATCTGCTCATTATTATCCATTTTCTTCTTCCTGTGTCATTTAATTACAACAAGAGTAACGATCAGTGAGAAGAACACTCATTAAATTGCAGTCACATGTTGTTGCATCCAAATGACATCAGTTCAATATTTTTAATAACCAATCATGAAATGCCTGAAATACCATGTCATGAACAATGGGTGCCATCCAAAAAAATATTGCACTCACATAACCTCTTTCTGACATCCATTATCAAGTTGAGTTACAGTTATCAATGTTATGGTTTTAATTAGAAAGTGCAATATAAAAGGCTGAACATTAACATTTAAGTAAAAAACAAGAATTAATTAAAGACCAATGTTTACTACGTTCACTTTTCCTGACCAACTGGCATGCGATTGAACTTGAACCCACGTAGTGCCTTCACGCTTCCAGGGCAGATTCTGGGATCATTGCGCTAACAACCTGCTTAGACACTTTTATGTAATAGTGACAGCTGCTACACATTTAGCTGCCTACTGTACAGCTCTGCGTGGTGTCGCTGTAAGACCATGCTGGAATTAACCATGTGTTCACCAATCGCTACTAATGTTTAGCACTGGCTTTTTTGTAATAGCATTAGTGGTGCTCCAAAAAAGAACAAATCTATAAATATGCAACATTAGTTATTCTATTTTCCTGCAACTTCCTGCAAGTATTAATCACTAAAGTGAGATGAAATCACAGCATATTATATATCAGGTGAGTGTCCACAGTGATAGTGATGTCCACACTTAGATTACTTTACTGCCGGTCCTAGGTGTGCCAGCTGATCCCGCCTGTCCTTGTCACACTTGAATAGCAGTTTAAACAATTAGGGCAGAAGCAATTAGTTTGAGTCATAAAGCAATCATATCTGTTGTCTTGTAAATTTTAAACAATTGTGCTGCTTTCACTCACCTTTCCAGTTGAAGAGAGTTGGAAAGCAGTAGAAATTAGTGCTGGAGTTCTTAGTCAGAAGCACAACCATGGTATCTCATAAAGTAATCCAAAAGTTTACCAAAACTATACCCAAATTGGGTTAAAGAAAGAGGAGCAAGAATTGGATTGAAATGTGCAGTCCGTCAGTTCAAAAAACATCACGGCAGGATGACAGTCTCGCTTGTTTTGATGAAGTTGTTGTTGCCAGTTCAGGTCCAAGCGGAGCGTTGAATGTCTCTACAGCCAATAGACAAGCAGAGCTCAAACACTAATCCTCAGCAGCCTAATTCCTGCCATCCCTCTCTACCGTATCTCCCCCACTCGCTGCTCAACAAGATACCCAGCATCCCACTGTTGCTCCCCATCTGCAGGCACACTCGCCCCGGATTGGTCAGTCAGGGCACAGATCAAACGGAGATCATACATGTAAACATTGAAGGGAAGAGAAAGCTGTTGTCAGGGATTTGAGGTACCAGGGTGTAAATGGGTGACTCCCCCTCACTTAAGCCACAGCTTTAGTACTGTTAATAAAAACACTTTATCTGATTGTACACCATGTTCACGGTAAAACTCAAGAAACATAACTAATGTATTTACTTCCTTAGACTTCATTATGATAATATAACTATTGTTTGCCACAAGGGGGAGTAAGTGAATTAAAAGAATGCGTTCCTAAAACCAGATTAAAAACATGTTTAAAAAGAGGCCTGCAGCTCCACGGTACATCGGTCACACATGTGAAAATGTTCCCTATTGTTCCCAGCAGTGCTACATTAGACACGTTACTGTGCAGTGAGAATACAGGATATCTTCTATAACTCAGTTAATCAAGAGCTGCTATCTACAAATTATTTTATGATCTTGAGTTACTCTTTTTTTCTTTTGTTTCCTATTTAGGACGCCTTAAACTGACTGAACTGCTGCTCAGGAGTTGTTCACTTCCTGGTGTGCTGAGCAGACATGACATGGAATGTGTGCCATCTGAACAAATGGAAAACATTCCCATGGTTGTGATCCCACAAGTGACTCAAGACAAAAGCAGTTTATAAAGAAATGAATTGCATGTGTTACTAGTACATAGCAGCAAGTAGAAGAGAAAAGAAATCCCCATTTAAACCGAATCCACTGCTTAAGTGGAGGCTTCAACCTATAGATATAAACAGAAAGTTGACACGTGTCGGGTAAAAACTTATCTGGTTGTCATGTTACAACTCACACTTGACTGGAGGCTTTTAATGGCTCATATTATCACCGGTCTGCGAACACATTGTAATTCTGTCCAAATTAAATCACTGACGTTAAAAGGCACCATCTGTCACTGAAGCTAACTGTATTGACGGGCTGCTAGTGATTACGGATGAACCCCAAACTGATGTTTACATCTGGGATTTGGATAAACAGACTAAATCTAATGGATGTGATACCGTTCATTCATGTTGCAGACTTCTCTCGTTAGAGGAAAAACAATTCAGCTTCCAAGGGGATTTATAATGACATTTTATGACATGTGAATAATACGGATTTAAAGTAGAACATTTAAATAAGCAAACATCTGTTGGCAAGTTTGTTTTGGTAAAATATGGATTCTCTGGCAGAAAACAGAGACAGAAGGATTTAGTAGACATGTTGTATCATCAACTACTGTAAACAAATAACAACCAGTGACACAGATGGTGTTTATTATATGCAACCATGGCATTACTCGTACATTTTTTAGCTGTAACTACTCATTTAAGATTAGGAGCACTAATCTGTGAATCAATGTACGTTTAGAAAGAAACGCCAAGAAATTACTCGAGTGGTATCAGACATTTTGGGATTTGTTTTGCCAAATTTCACTTAATTTTTTAGTAAGGCTTCACGTTTAATATTTAATGATTAAACTCTGCAAAATAAACAGTTTGTCTCCGACCAAGAGCAGTTTGATTTACTAGGACGAGTGCAAGTCTCTACAGGTTTTAATGTTTTTATTTTAAATTCTTTCAGTATAAGATTTCTTTAGTAATTCAGTTAATCTTTCATGCTGAATTCATTAATTTTCCAAGAAACTTATGAACATATCGCTACAGAATTAAAATATACACACACATGCGCACACGTTCCTACCTTCATGGCTACAGCTCCACCTGACAGATACTATAACACAGATATTACAAAGGAAATGGACAACTGATTGCTTGAAAGATGGGTTACTTTTCTTCAGACTGTTAATAGTTTAATTTACTGTAAAAGCAACAGTTTGAGCCCCCTGCTTTAGGTTGAGCACCACACACACGTTAACACAGACAAAATGTCACTGGTGTGATGTGACTCTTCCTCGAACCGCTTCATGGGAAACAACCCGATGAATATACCCCACACACACACACACCTAACTTCCCTGCCTCAACTTGCCCCTCTTGTCTCTTGTTTTGGACCGCCACGCAGAGAAAATATTCTCTCCTGCTCTGAGGGTGAAGTCTGCCAGGTGCTTAAGCCTCTCTAATCAGCACAAACCCAACTGAAGGCATGGCGATGACAGTGGGAAAGTATCTATGGCCTCAATACACTGACTGGACACATCCTGGTCCAAGCTTGAGTGCTCCATTGACTATTTTCACGGCATTGGTTTTCAATGAATTAAATATAAACATCTAAGCTGAAAGAAAGGAAGGACGTGGCGTGACGAGGACAACAATCCAGGTAACGGATACGCCTGTATGATCTGGCACGCTAGGTTATACTCTACTTCGCTGTCAGACAACACATTTTGTATGCCAGCCAACCAGCGCGTATCGGATACCTCCAGAAACATACTGCACATACATGCACACTATTATTTCATTACATCAGTTTACATCCTGAACCTCCAAACACCCTTCATCTCTCACTTCCTGGTTTAAAGGGTCAAGAGTGAGCAGACTCCTGTTCTCAAAGTCAATGTTCTTCATAGTCCTTCAACAACCAATCAAATCTCATAACAAAAACTGCAGGATAGTGTAAAATGTCCCGGCCTGCTAGTGCCTGTTTAATGTATGCAAAGCATTTTTACAGGCTCCTACTATTAATAAAACAGAGTATGACAAGTAGAACAAGAGTGAGTCCGACACAGATCCTGGGATGGGTGTATTTAAGGTAAAATTCTTAATATGTTAGTTAAATCACAATTAAAGAAAAATAATATGTTACAAGGTACTTCAGAGTATAACATGAGAAACAAACATTTTAGTCAGCCGTTAGTCCACAACTTTGTTCCAGACTATCAGAATATCTCAACTACAATTGGAAGAATAGCCACCAACTTTAAATTATTCCTAATGACTTTTCCTGTAGCGCCACCAGCAGGTCAAAATGGGACAGATGCTGCTAAACTGTTGACATTCATATCAGCCTCAGCTGTCTTTACTTTAGCAAAATAAATAAAAAACCGAGAAGGTACATTGTGAAAATGGTAAACATTACCTGCTAAACCTGAACCTAAACATTGTTATGCTAACATTAGCATTCAGCCCAACACACCTCAGCGCCAACACACTGCATCAAAGAGCTGCTAGCATGGTTGTACCTCTTGTTTACCAATAATTCAACATCTTCAGAATAAATGAAACGGTGGATCTACTCCCTAACCCCTCCATGTCAGCCTGTGGAAACACCAGGTTGTGCTGCAGGTTGTGCTGCAGGTTGTGCTGCAGGTTGTGCTGCAGATTGTGCTGCTGCAAACTGGGCAAGTCCCTCGGTTATATACACGCAGGCTTATCACAGCTCCAGTCCTTGAATGCATCCTGATAGAACAGTGTGTTCTCGGAGAGGAAAACCCAAATGAACAACACTCTGTGTGCACCTTTACTAAACTCTAGTGAGGTAGAACTAATAAAGTTATCGTCTACGCTTTACAATAAGCCCCATTGATTAAAAACACCCATTTGACTTTTGACTCATGGCTGGTGACTCACACATTTTTCCAAGCCAGAGTGTGTTGGCAAACATGTTCCTTTCGGGACAATAGCATGTGCAGTTTGTGTAAGGCCACAGTAATGTATCTGCAGATCGTGACAATGAAACAATGATTTCATAAATAACTGTTGCTGTCCTGCTTAGTCTGAGTTTGGAAGCGCTGACACCAAACATTAAAGGCCTGCAAAGAAGAAAAGGAACTTGATGAAATGAAACTGGAGCGCATTATTCAGTCGGGACCAGCGGGCAAACTGGTACTTAGTCGTGACCTAAATATGATCTTCAGGTGTGGTGACTTCACCTATTGAAAATAAATCCTAGTAAATGCCCATAAAACCTTGTGAATACAAACATGCATTTGTGCAGATGTTTACTATACAGGTAGTCAAGTTCTCATGTACATAAATTCCCACAATGTCAGCACTGGCTTAATGCTCACATAACACCTGAGCAGAGTGTGTGCTTGTGTTGCGTTAGCGTAATTGTCAGATATTTTATATACAAAGTTTTCAAAAGTACAACATAAGAAAAGCACATGAGAGAATCAACAAGTTATTTTCCCTTAAAGGCTGAATAATATCTCTCAGAGGCAAACACCTGCATGACGGTGGATTACTTTCTGCCATGAGAGGCAGAAGTGAAACGCTACAACATGTCAGTCTTCTCAAACCTGTTCTCCTGCCCTTGTAATGGTGTCATCATCACAAAACAACTACAAAAACTGTGAACACACAATTACAGTATCATGAACAATATTAAAGTTATACCTTCCATATTAACAGCAATATCATTTTCTATTAATTAAACAAAGGTTGTTGTTGACCTTGGCCAACGTCTCAGTGTTGTTGTAGCCTTACAGTTTCACGGCACACCGAGGTGTGTAGAATACTGTTTATTCAAAAATGGATCTAAAATGAGGACCCTGTAACTTGTGCCCTATTGACTCCTTGTTTTCTTTAACTTCCTTAAATGTGTTGCATGTTTTCCATCAGTCTTTTACTTCTTCTATTATCTAACACTTTAGTTCACTTTAAAAAAACACACACAATTTGTCCTGGTTTATGCTATAATGCAATCTGCCGTATATACGATCTTATAGAAAAAAAAATAACCTGGTGATGAACCCGTAACAGCTGCAAATCTTATATACAACTGTATCAAAACTAATCTGGAAATGGTTTATCAGTGTTTAAATTCTCCTCATGGCATCTTTATGAATACACTTAGGCTTAAAACATGTTCATAAATTAAGCAGCAGCTATAACAAAATCATCAACAAAGTCAAACTAAATGGCTTATACGATCTGTCACATGGCATGTATGCCAAACACACACAAAGAGCTCCCTTTCTAGCCCCCTCAAAGAAATATCTTTATAAAGCTCGGGAATGTGAGGAATTTCCGAGGGAGTGTTTTCTGGCCAACAGGTGACCTTCTGAGTGTACCTTGGTAGGACTGTATGACCTAATCAGTCATCCCTTCACCTTATTACCATTTACCAAAACCAAGGCCATCCATCTTTAAACCCATTATGAGGTCAGGACAGGAGCAACGAGAGTTGCAAAAGAGAGAGAAGCTCGCCGTATAGTTTTTCTCAGAATAAAGTAAACCGACAGCACGGCAGGGACATAAATCACTGTCTGACAGGTACGCAATGACGGACATTAACAGTGTAAGGAATTAAAGGAAATGGAAGTGAATTAACATGTGACAACAGATAATCTCTGCCTTTTGGCTCAGCATGAAACATAGTTCAGTAATCAGAGAAGACAATGGGTTCACCAAACTGAAAGGTTCACTAGGCCAGAGTTTATCGCTCTAAAAGCTGCTACTGTGCAGATCCCTGTCTGGTCAAACTCCATAGACCTTGTTTACGAAAAAACATTCCCGCTCGAGCAAAAGGGAAAGGTGAACCCACACAGTGTTAGGATGCTCACCCGGACAGGGAATCTACCGGCACGGTTATAAAACTAAAAAGCAAACGCATGGCAAGATTAAATTGTCTGATGTCTTCATGGAAGGTTACTTTGTTAGAGATCTATTTGCACAAAATCTGCAAATGTCTGATCGAAGAATGAGGAATCTGACCGGACATTCAATGCTAGTTTTTGATACTTTGTGCAACATACAATTTAATAACAAAACAAAAATAACTTTAGGTAAAGCAGGAACGTGTTGAGGCCAACTGTCGGTTCACTTTAACACTAGTTTGGGTTACCCTTAAGTATTGAGAAATATAAATATTTGAGTGCACCGTGTTTGAAAGACCAGAGAATTTGCAGCTTTGTGTTGATGGGTCAAATAAAACATTTTGAAAAGTTGCTTTAAAAGGTTTTTCTATTTTCTAACACTGCAACAAACACTTTATTGTTGATGAATCTGCTGACTGGTTGGAATAAGAAAAAAGGTCAGTAAATTGTATAAAATGCCTCTCAAAATGTCCTAAAGCCTGAGGTGATCCTCGCGAGTTGCTAGTTTCATTTGCCTTGTTAAACATATAGAGAATATATTTCTCTTCGTCAAACAAAAGTAAATAAGGGAACGTTGTAAACTCTAGTTAAAGAGATGATGTTAATGTTGTTTTCTACACTTTGTGTCTATGGGGATCTATAAGTCACAAATGAAGTCCTGAGGTTTGACGCCGAGGCGATTACTCTAGTCTCATACATGTGATTCTTAATGGTACCAGCGTCTCCATGTGAGGAGGACCAGTAAGAGTGGAGGGGTCAGGAAAACACAACCCGTTTCTCCCTCACTGCAACAGTCCTGGCATGGCTTTTAATTAACTGGCACTGTGCCTGCCATACCAGGCATTTAGTGGGCAGGAGGCCCCTCTGGCATCAATACAGATTATCATCATCATCACAGGCTCAGCTGGAGGTATTCAATTTTCTGGGCAAGTGTGTGACATTGCACCGTGTCCTGGTCCTGCAATAAACCACCTCTGGATGCATTTTGGGAATTGCTGAGCTCATTGTCTAATCACAGGAAGCGTCTGCAGAGGAGTGTGTTGCGGTTGTTGCCAGCACCGACAATATGCTTGCCACACACAACACGTTGATTGCTAAGGGGTTCAATAGCAGCATATGTTAATAACTGGCAACATAAATCACATTCATTTGTTTGTAGTGATATATTGTGTCAACCTGATAAGGCCTATTGCGGTAAAGGCAATAGAATAATTAAAGAATATTCATTGTGGCTGCCGTTACAACATAACGTTGTTTAATAAACATCACATGTTTAATAAAGGTTGTTTTTTTATTACCCAGAAATCTACTCTTTTGTCCTCGATTAAGTAAAAGAAAAGGATTCACTGATGTGGGAAGTCGCCTCTAAGTTGACCTTGTCAGCGGAGAAATATGTTATCTCTTCACAATAGTTGCTTCGAGCTGAACTACAAGCTCTGACCTTCTACATGAAGAAAACACAGCAAAAGAAACAGGCCTCTCTCTGTTAATCCGGTTAGCTAAGACAACCGGCAGACAAACACACAAAACAGCCCGAAACCGTTCAGGTTTTGCATAAAAAGGAGTCGCTAGAAAGAAGGTTTTGCTAGTTGCCGTTTTTGTGTTTCAGGTATGACAGCATCAGGGTGTGATTAATGAGGGTGTAAAACAAAAGTTAGTACTTAGTGTAAGAAAAAAAAGGAGAAGAAGAAGAAAACGTTCCCAAAGAGAGAACAAGACTGGTATAGTTATGCATGCTGGCAGAAGAGTGCACATATGCAAGCTACAACAAGATCCCAAACAGCTCAGAGAAAAGTCTGTTGATGCAATTTCCTTGGCAGCGTGTGAACAATAACTTTTTTTTTTTTTTAGTTCACTATGTGTGTGACTCGTTGTTGACTGTGTGGGTGTTTGTGTATTTGGTGGCCGCACAAAGGCCAGTCACTTCCACGTGTGTCCTGTTGGGATGGCAGCCGCATTGCTGCACTTCACCCAACACGTAACCTGAAGACCAGGTAAGTTAAGTGACGGTATCACAGAACAAGACAGACAGAGATTTCTTTTCACGGCAAACAAAAACAGCCGAAGGTCAGAAGGCGAGTCGGAAGTCTGTTAGTTCAAACATCTCGCCAGTGAACAAACACACATGCCTGGGAGCCACAGAGCAGCATATTCAACTTATTGCTTGTACCATATTCCTACTCAGCTTAGAAAAACTGCTCTCTAAAGAGATGTATTTTAATGTCTTTTGAAGAGCTCTTTGTTAAGGGTACCTGGCCACAATGGTGGGTTTTAGCCCATTAATACAAATTATTTCACTAAACGTACGTTATCATCTCAAGTTGAAATGACACCAATGGAGTCATTTCTAGTTTCCAATCTTCCGACCTCTAGAAGCTAGGAAATACATTCGAAAATGTTTTCGCCAAGACAACCAATTACTTAGTCATCTTGTGATAAATTAAATTAGTAAAGGACAGCATAATAAAAAGCTACATTCATTTAGATGTGTGTAGTGTTTGCTGTGTCAAGTAGTTCTTCTGCTCTTTTTGCCAACAGGTTGATTCTTAATTTCATAAAATTGTCATAACTAGTGTAATGTTGGAGTGGGTCGTCTTTGTTTCTGGTGAAGCGGCCCACCCAAATTATCCATATTGTGCGAAAGGAAAGGTTTCCTTAACTGTAAGATATTGTCCAAAAGCAGTTTCAGACATACTTATGATGAAATATTAAAAGGGGATCAAATGGTCACTGAGCATCCTCTTGACTCTTACCATGACTGTTACCTTGTGAATGAGTCTGTCTTCCTGACTTCGGTCCTCCCTTGTGTCCAGCAGGGTGCCCATCCAAAGCTAAGTCAAGAGCAGGACCTAGACCCAGGCCTTGCCCCATAACATCATGACTCTTCCTCTTCTTGCCCTTCAGCCAGTTCAGAGCCCGGCCCAGGGAGCGACTGCGCTTCTTCCGGCCCCTTTTGCTGTGCTTCTCCTCGGCAAAAATATCAACCACATCCTGGGGAATCAGGTCCCCGAACCCCATCGAGTCACGGTTTGACATACCAACTCACGGTGGAGCTACGCCCTGAAAGAAGAGAAGGGGAGAACAAAATACAATTTGTCATCATCATCATCATCATCGTCATAATCAACACATTATATGCGCTGGCACTCATGTTGAGATATGAATTAAACGACCACATTGGTTTCTAACATTCCTGGTGTCGACTGGTTTCAATTCTTTAGTAAAATCATGAAAGTGAATTTTGACATTGTGTGCAGTTGCAAGCAGGAGGTGTTATGAACATCGACCTTGCTGTTCTGTTCAAGAAAATCACAATATTTGATTATTTGAGAGTTGGCTGCTGCCAAGAAACTTCTTTTTTTTTAACTCAGGAAGCTGCCAAATTCATTTGTTGCAACAATTACTGTATCTGATTACGGTCTGCCTTCTAGGTCTGATTTCCCGTCAACATAGCTCATTATTCACATGTACTTCCGTAGTAACTGTCGGGGATATCGGCGCTTCATTTATTGCACTGCAGAAGCACCAAGGTTCACAATGATGGATGACACCTTGCCAAACAGGTTTCAAGTCTTAGTAAGATGATTTTCATCTCGAAGATAGGCGGTTCCTAAGTTTAGGATATATTTGAAACATAAAGTATAGCAAATTTGAAAAAAAGGAAAGCAAATGAATCCAGTTATACTGCACATAATTACAGCATCAATTAAGTGTCCATAGTTGCAAAGTTGTATTCTTTAGCCAAACACAGTTGGTATGTGTGTGTATGTATATATGTCTGTTTGTGTTTCTGCGTCTCCGTGGGCACGACGGGCCGACCCACAGGCTCAGCCTACAGACCCCCTCCTGCCTCTAAATCAAACTTCACAGTTCTGCAAAGAAAGCACTGGCACCGCTCCCTTCATTCCATAACATGGAGTCATAATTCACTAAACCGCACCCATAAGGCTCCTGTACTTTTGCACACAGGCAGCAACACTAGGAAGAGCTAGACAATAGAAAAATATATACAGTTGGTCTATGTAAGCTATCTTCTATATCAAGGTATTAAAGATGTTTGTTGGAAAGAGATTGTAAACGACGCATAATGGTGGATCAAATTAAACAGTAACAGTATGCGTTGAGGCATTTCTAACAAACAGTGTCCATTGATAGATCAGTGTCGTGTTTGTTTTGCGTTGCTTGTTATGTTTTTTAGGCATCCACCCCTTCACCTTGCTGAACTACTCCACTCTGATGCAGGTTTCCCCAGTCTTGCTCCTGGGGATGTGTATCACTGGGCTTCTTCCAGCAGCGTACTTTATTAGATACTTATCTCCAAATAACAGGCTAAAAAAGTAGGCGCAAGCTCTTAAGATGACAGGAGTCGCAGCTTGTCAATAAGCACACAAAGACTGGGGGAAGGTGGGAGTGGAGTCAGAGTGAGAGAATTATGAATCCCTGGATGATTCGTTGTTGAGAGTTCATGAAAAGTTTTTGGCTGCTATGTTGCTTCACAGTCACACGTGAAAAACACTGCGGGCAGATTTTTTTAGCACAAGCAATATGTGAGTAATACAACCAAACATCTTTCATGGTTTGTATGAATACTTTCCTGCCCCCGACGAGACAAGAAGCTAAACCAAAGAAACCTGTCATGTTCTCGGAGGATTACAAAGGTGTCTTTTCCAAACTGCTTGTCATCATCAAAGCTCTGTGTAGTGCAGAGAGGGAGTTGTGTTGAGAGGTTAGAGGATTCTGGTTTGGATTTATCGTACGGAAAGTTTTCAAGCAGATGCGCATTTTTTTTAAACACTACATACTCTACTGTGATCATAAATTGTCTTTATATCCGTCTGAACAAAAACAGAACTTTCCTGACAGTAGTATTTATTACAGGACTCCTGGAATGGATTGCATTAGTTTTTGCTAGGTGTACCTAATAAACTGGCAACTGAGTGACGTTTCCAAGGCAGGTGTTGGTTTACTAAAAGTAAAAACAAGTCTACAGCCATGCAAGCTGCTCTGTACTAAGGCCCAGCCAATGCCAACAAGTTTACAATAGCAATGCTAGTATGTTCAGAATATGCAACATGTTCACAATAGCAATGCCAACATGCAGTTATAATATTTGGCATGTTTCGCTGTCTTAATTCTGCATACCAACATGCGCTAACTAGCAATACACAAAAGGATGACCAGAATATCTTTAGTTTTGCAGGTATTTGGTCATCAAAGCCAAGTATTTGACAAACACAAAGTGTGATGATGGTGCTATAGAAAGAGATGAGAATTCTTCCTTTAGCAGCATGCATGTTGGTACAAAAAGTAATGGTAATCCATCCAATAGTTGCAAATCAACAATACTGCTAGTATGGGAGTTAAAAAGAGACGTATGCAGCTCCGTAGGAAAGGCTTAAGGTGAGTACTTGAAGTACTTGAATGCTTCTCTAAACTTCATGTGGGCGTTTTTGAAGTAATTTGTTATCTTAATGTAGCCCAGCCGAACTTGTTATACACTGCTTCACATCTGTTGAGGAGTGAGTTTCAGTGAAAGGCCGATAACAAGAAAAGGCATCCATCTTCTCCAGAGAAAACTACGAGGCCTCTCCCCGCACTGAGCCATGCTCGAAATTACAGTCATTTGGCATGACTAAGATCAGGGCATCTGTATTGGCTGCAGTTGCCAATAATCAGGCATCTCTCTCGGGAGGAACGGGAGGCTGGTTCATTCATTTATTGCCTGTGGGGCTGCTCTGAGTGCAACAACTCCTCGTATTATTTCCATGATCACAGAGGGACACGAGTACTACATCACTCTGGGACACAGCAGAGGACCACCCAGCAGACCGCTGTCTGTGCAGTCCAGTCACAAGGACTTGACTCATGTCACCATTGCTGTGTTTACACATAACAACCTACAACTTTAAGTTTTCCAAACAAATGTAATGAGGAGTGCCCTTTAAAATGTGTTTGAAGACTTCTATTTTTTGTTTTTTTACAATTCCTTGTCTCATCTCTTGAGTTTATAAGGTAAAGGTAACTGTCACAACCCTCTCTCTCTCTCAGACTCACAATCTCTCCTCAAAGTCAAAGCACCACGGCCGACATCTAAATACAGAGAACTACAGACACAAAAGAAGGCTTTAACATCACATTTATTTTTGAGGACCAAATCGAAAACCTCCGCCACCATTACCTACACTAAACACATCATGCTGTCAGAAAGATCCTGATCAAGTCATAATGCCTACGTTGATTTACAAACAAAAAAGTTTTACGTTCTCACTCACACTCACACTCACACACACACACACACACACACACACACACACACACACTAAACCTGCTGTGGTTTCCCAGCCCAGCCCCAGTACTGTCGGAGCAGGCATGTGTTTCAACATGCTGTTTACTTATCCTTTACAAAAGACGCCAGGCTTTCACATTGAACAGGAGATACCGCTCAAACACAGCAAACTTCAACGCATTGTGTCAATAGCTGCAGCCCTGACTGATTATCTGACATTGACAGCAGTGTGTATACACATCAGTATGAAGTTAACTGGGGCTGATAATAGTTTACACGCGGTCATGAAACGGACTGTGAGCTACCTGTAAATGACACTTCTTGGCCGTGTATTTTTGACAGCTACATGACCTGCAGTGCAGCTTGAGGAGATACATTCCTGAGCAAAAGGGGCTCTCCTCTCCACTTTTACCGAGGCGGGTCAATAGACTTCTAGCAAAGCACTGACACCTGCCTTGCCTAAAGCAAAACTCTGTAGCATAGCTTACTGTGCAAATCCAAACTCAAACCATGAATATACCAAAGATCTCAATCTCACAATGGGCTCTATGTACCTTTATTTGACTATCTGGTGCGTAAGAAGAATAAGGAAAACGGTAAATGGACTGTACTTGTATAGTGCTTTTCTAGCCTTCCGAATACTCAAAGCACTTTTCCACTACCGTCATTCACCCATTCAAACCCATTCATACACTGATGGCAGGCGATAACATGTATACACATTCACACACTGCAGGCACAGCCTACAGGAGCAATTTGGGGTTAAATGTCTTGCCCAAGGATATGGACGAACGGAGCCGAGGATTGAATCACCAATCCTCTGATTAAAAGGCGACCGGCTATACCAGTCATTGTCTTTGATATAGACTTATTTATAGACAAGATATAGCGATACACAATTACGTGGTCTAAAGTTATGATAATAAGCACATACTTTCTCTATTGTCTCAAAAAAATTGGATCATTTTGCACTAAAGTTCTTGATTAAATGAGAAAATATCACACGGGAGTATGTGTTTATTTTTTATTTATTTATATTATTACTATAAGACATGCTGTATTATGATGTATATTGTTATCATTATGAAATTACCTATAACGTGATAGACGATTTTAGCCATATCGCTACTGTAAAACTACTTTAGGTGACTTCCTTGGAAAACAAAGATGAAATACTATTTGATCCAAATACAGAGATGGACTGCCTTGAAAAAAAACTCCAACTTGAGGGTAAAGCAATTCTCCATCTGAAACAACACTTGGTAAACTCGCAATAACAATGTTATGCTCATGTGTAATCCCACCCTGATCTACTGGCAAATATGAACAATATGAATGTTGCAGGCAGTGGCTGGGGACGAGGGCGGGGGGAAGTCTCCAGGAAATGCAACTTTGACTGCGGTGAGTCACACAGGGAAGCTGACGGAGCAGACTCCAATGCCTCACAGGGATAAGGCAAAGCCAAGAGGGAGCGGCAGCGAGACAGGTAGCCACCTTTATTTGAATTAGGACCGGCTCAGTTTGACCAGGAGGCCGTTCACATCTATGCAAGAGCTGCTGGGAATCACATGACATGATTTAGGCGCCAATGACCGAGGCTAAGGTCAGGCTGAATGTGGTTAGACGGAAATAACAGATTAACGAGGTTAATAGTTTCCCTAATTTAGGGAAAAAAACAAGTTTGTTCTGTTCCAGTCTTCCTGCTGAGATCATTGGAGTAGGCTTTCCAGTTAGCAGTAACTAGTTTGGGCAACAACTGTTTATAAACCACACTTAGAGGGACACAAATGTCACTGAGAGTGGCAAGTGTTCAGCACAGTAAAAACTAGCGTTACTGTGCGGCACCTGAAGGCATCAATCAGGGCGTTGGCTGTCTTCTTAAGGCATTATCAAACAAAGAAGAGCATGTCTGCTGCTCAAGAGATAACTTAAGCAACTACGTCTGGGCCACAGCTCTCACACTCAATGTAGGAGAACTGTACTGTGATGGATGAGGAGGCCAACAAGACACAAACTGGACATCCTCAATCCGACCGCCTGAGGAGTATTAAATTGAGTAAGGAAAGCTTTTTACGAGGACTTTGTGGGAGTCATCAGGCACCAATGAAATATTTCCTATCTGAAGGGAAGTATTTTGGTATTGACAGAGAGGATTACACAAAATATAACTAATGAGACCAAATGGCTCATAAGAACTTTGTTTCAAGACTTGGGCTTCGGGATGGCCACAAGTTTCCTGGTTCCTGACCAACATATCAGCATCGACACACGGTGGTGAGGGACTCGGGACCGAAACACAAGCCCTTACTGACATTATGTGGTCCCTTTGTTTGCTGCAGGAAGGATACAGTTTCAGAAAAATACCATGTGATAAAAATAAACACAACAAAGCCGTAAGACAATAATGACACAAATAAACCAAAATGCTATGTAACTGAACTCCCTGAGCTTATAGACGCTGTGTGCATGCGCGCGCATGTGTGTGTGTCTGTGTCTCAGAGATCTGTGGACGGGGTAATTCAAGTTGGCGCAATGCAAGGCCGTTGTAGCCGTGCAGCAGCTTGTCTGGTAAGAGCAGCGGCTGCATTCCTGAGAGATTGATAATTACCGACTGAGAAACTCTTCACTCCAGATCTGATCCCCCTCTCTTGGTCTCCCTTTCAGTCCCTCCCTCACATCTCTCGTACAGTACAGTGGCCTCGGAGACCGAGCCATGAAACAAAAAGGATAATGGCAGGCGCATGAGAGTCATTTTGAGATAAGATTATGACGTGGGGTTGTGTGCACTGCCAAGGATAATTGTTCACTGTGTATTCTTTTTAGAGGCGAGCGACAAATAATTTACTTCAATGTAAACAGGAAAGATGTTTCTTTTACAGAGCAAGTGGAAGAACATGCGTCAAAGTATGAAAAATAAATAAATGCTAATATGATGTAATATATAAAGACATATATTTACACATAAGTATTATAGATATTTTAACAACAGTTTGTGAGAATTTCAGTTTCCAGGTAAGTGTTTTTGGTTATTTTTTGTATGTCTTCCTTTACATCTGAAAATATATTCTGAAGACTATTGAATGTGTTAAGTGTTTTATTGAGGGCTGCAACTAATTATCATTAACAAACATTCTGCTAATATTTTTCTTGATTAATTTGTTTTTCGATGTCAAAAAAGTCTGTTAAAAAGGCCCATAATAATCCCCCGTAGGCTGTGTTGGATTCTTTTTGGTATTTTTTCTTGAAAATTACTTAAATGACAAATTGATTATGAAAACAACTGCTGATTAATTATCTATGAACTAATCAATTATCTGAGAGATTGCTTCAGAGCTAATATTTTGAGCTGCTGATGTACTGTCAACGCTGCATAATAACTGCACCTCTCTGGTACGTGAAATAAATGTACAAACTGTTCGAATCCATTTAGTCTCCGTTTCCTTCTTTGTTTCCTTCCAAAAACAGAACAGAACAATAATGCACATTTTACTTTTCTGGAATCGTTTCTGTCGAGGGTGTTGTTTGCTTTGCTTCCAGAGGTTGCCAGGGGTCTAAGTCTGGACTGCAGCCTCTGTGGAGCTTAAGACCCCTGAACTGACGGGTCAGTGAGGGGTGCAAAAGAAAGTGTTGTGCAACAGTGACCAGCTCACAGCGAAGGCAAACACAGCTGGACACTTGGGTTTAAAAATACATGTCAGTGCGTCCGCTCTACCTTGAGCAAAACAAAAACTCTTTAGCTGCTTTTAAATCCTTTTCAATCGGTCATTCATTTAGGAGAAAAATGTAGTGTGGGAATAAAAAATTTTAAAAGTCCTCCGCTTTGACCAGAACTCTCAGAAAGATCAGAAAACAAAGTCTAGTAACAGCAGAAAACCCTGAAATGGACAGTGCCCTAATGACCTAAAACGCTACTGATTCAATTCATCAGAAGCATTGATGAAGACTCACTGATGAGTTACTTATCAGCTAATCTTTGTGTTGACCAGTGCACTGCGTCCCACTCATCAGGAGAGCTTCCTCTCACTACAGGCCTGCATGACACACACACAGACCACTCACTCAACGTTCACACACTTAATCATGCGCAGCTAACCAATTGTTCCTCCTGCTGTCCTCTCTTGACCAACAGCTTTTCCCTTTCCTCCACTGTGCTGCCACTTCATCATCGCTGATGGATGAAATCAGCACACAAGAGGAAAGTGGAACGTACCTGGCAGCACCGTCTCCCGAACTCAGAATAACTCATAATGCACTTTCATTACTTTCTTTCCATGGACTTCCTCATGTCCATCCCTCATCCCTCACTGCCTCCATGTTATCACTGTGTATCTCCCTTGATCTTCGTCTCAATCTTAGGTATCTACCAGGCTCTGCTGTACCACTAATGCTTACATAACACACCTGCAATCTCCATGGGTACAAGCCCTGGCTTGGCAGACTGGGGAAGCAGGAGCACCAGTACGCGACACGCCCTTACTAAACAAATGTCTCAGCCTCACCTACCTGAGGGTACAAGAGGTGAACTTGAAGCCATGGAGCTGGGAGAGAAACAGCGTCCATCGACCCTTGGTCGCTGAAATGCTGCAGTTTTCAGAACATTTTGGATTTGGTAGTTTTTAGTCCAAAGTGTAGAAGAGGGAGCAGACAAACAGAGAGGCGGAGACCCCAAAGAGAGGAGGTCCTGTTATCTAACCCAAACCAACGAGCAGTGGGTCTAAGAGCAGAGACTCTCATCGATTGGCACAAATTAAACCAAGTGTCAGAGCACCATGCTCCAGTAGTTTGCTGTTGGGTCAGTGACCGGGAAAGAAAACAACACAATAGTCATTGTCATAAGCTAAGAGAAGCACTACTGGTCTTAAATTACCTTTTGCTTAGAATCCCTCAAGGCCAAGCAAAGCAAATCTCCCACACCTAGTTTTCCATGCATGCCTGTACTCAACCTGGATCTCCTGCTATCCATTTGCACCTCACTTTATTTAGAACATTGTTCTTGTTGTTTTTCACATATAAGGACAATTTTATTTATTTTAAAGACTGATCTCATATAATCAATCAGACAACAGCTTCACTTAAATATACTTAGACATCCTTAAAAATAGATTGAGCCGATCTTGGTGCCACTTCAGCACTAGTTCATTAAAAACTAAACTATATGTTGCACTATTTACCACGCCAAAACAAAGCGTACGAGGCTTCATGTGGAGGAATTAAAACACACACACACGGGTACAACTGACTGCACTTTTCGTTCAGACCTCGCAACGACCAAACAAAAACGAACTTTTCCTCCTACCTTAACGAACTTTGATGACCCAGAAGAATTGGTTCACCCGCTCTCCATTTGAAGCGTCTCCCTGACGCGTCCTTCCTCTCCAACGCAAAACTTTCACCGTCCGAAGGAAAACTTCAGGTGAACCATTTCCGCGAAAAAGCACTTCAGGAAGCGACTGGAGTGGAGATTTGCTTGTACTCGCGGGTACAGGTCCGTTTTGTTTGGGTGTAGGCTGGACTGACTTCTCCCACGACTGTCAGTGCTGTCTGTCTGCGTGGACGCTCCCGCGGACCGCGGAGGGGGAAGTGAGGAAAAGTTGCCGTGGACTTGCAGCTCCCACCTGGAGGAGGCTGGGCGCGCGCAGGTGAGCGCGCGAGGCTGCGGTGGGTGCTGTGAGGACATCTAGCGGCGAGCCAGGGGAACAACAGGTAACGCGGTCTGTTTTCAGCCTGTGACAATTAAATAATTGCAGTATTAGAATTGTGTTCGTCTATATAAGAGAAAACAATCCCTCAAATTGGTAATCCCCACATTTGGAGATATACGGGAGAGTAGAACACACACACAATGATATTTAGTTACAATGACTCAATGTAGCCATGGATGGACACAGATGACGCAGTCATGCTGTCATGAAGGCACTCTAGATAAACATGCAGTGCCTACTTCTAATGTGGATACTCATTTATTGTATTTTTAGTGTGATTTTTCATGTCAAAATATAATATATGAGAAATTATATGAAACACAAAACTAAAATAGGTCCTTCTTAGGTACCTTCTTGCGTGTGGTGGCTATTTGTCTCTATTTGTGTGCGAGGAATTTGACAAGAAGCATGCAAAACACTCCAAGCAAATACTGTATATATGAACCATGCAAACTTTATGAGCAGCTGAGCTCAGGAAGCTATTTAAAGAATAGGCCTGCTAATGTTCCCTTCTCTGCCTGTGCAGAAGAGTGGGTCAAAAAGGTAGAGAAATTAGGAAACACTTTTAAGTCATGAAGTCACCACCTACTGAGATGCACATGAGAGCCGCTGAATAGATATAGGTCTCTCTGGCCCCCAGGCTGGTCCAGACATGTGTTAGCGGATGCATCCAGAGCATGTAGGCCGGTCTGCCCTCAGCTCTGACATAGTTTGTGATCCCCGGTGGGCATTAGAGTCTTAGATAGAGTTTCCCCTGTGCCTACAGTGTTATTAATAAGCACAAAGTGCGCCTCTGTTTTGGTGGAGACCGACACACCACAGAGCAAACTGTTTTCATAGCTGTCTGGACTGTCTTCTCCATACAAAGTAAGTATAAAAACAAGATAATAAGAATTGTTACTGATCAGTTGAAGATTTTGACAATGAAGGTTTTGAAGGTCTCCTTGTCTGTGATGTTTACCTAATCAGAAATGTCATCATGATTAAATCTACATTAGATTGCTTTCTTATGCAAAACAGCCTAAAAGGAATATGCAGATTGGAGTGTTTTTAATCATCATATTGCTGCAGGTCATTTGATTAATGGCTGTTCTCTCCTCTTTTGCCATGGACAATCAAACATCAACAGAAATTGAGAAAAACATGACATCTCCTAAGGACTCGGACATGGGACTTGTTGAAGAGTTCCCAGACAGCAGCCGTACTGACTCTGAAACAGGGACGACCGCTCCCCTGGTTGAGTGTACGCCACATCCTGTGCCACGAAAGGACCGGGCGGTCATGGACCACTTGGGGCAGCTTTTCGACCACTGCATCCAGCAAGTGTCCCATCTGGAGACGCAGAGGAACGAGCTGATACAGGAGCTCCTCCGTCTGCAGGAACCCATGATGCGAGTTGTGGGACACCTGAGAAAGAAGCTGGAGGAGACACAGAGGCTTCACACGCTAGCTCAACTAGACTATATTGCTGTTTATGAGGAGATGAAGGAGGTCAAGAGGAAACTGTTTGCCACAGCCAGAGACTGCATCCAGAGCCAGGTGATGCTGTCTGAACAGGAGTATGAGGTGGCTCAGTCTGCTGTTACACAGGTGGGAACCACTGGATAGATGATGCCTGGAGGATTAATTTACTCTGGCAGGTTATGACAGATAATTGTGGTTTGTTCTGCAGTTTGAGATATAATTTACTGCATGTAAATCACTGTATCTATTTGGCTCAAGCAGACAAATGGTTTTGCAGCAAATACTAAAACCAACATGACACAAAACAGTGAATATGTACAACAAACTGCAGGAACAGCCGTCAATGCTGAATGTAAGGTAGCAGAGAACAAATTAAGGAGTAAAAACTTGTTTTAAATCACATATAAATCATGTTAAAGCAACATATTCTATTGCACAATACGGTTTCAGATCTAATCAGGCATAATCATACACCTTATATTGTACACTTATGACCATACGTTAGTTTGTGAACATGTACATACACATGCACAAACATAAGTTGCTAATTTTTAATGAGTCAGTATGACTTCAAAAAAAAAAAAAACATTGTATGTCATGCATTTATAGTTGAGGTGTAGTGAGGAACTTAAAACACATAGCCCACTTTATGTTTGCATTTAAAAAAAGCATATAAAATAAACAGAATGACATGTTGGTCAATGTTTGTAAGATATTACTTCCAATAGGATGTATGTTGTTAATATTTTCATTTTAAACAACTTAGTATACTGTAGCTTTTCTCAGTTACACAAGTTGTGTATATCTTTTCCTTCAAATCAATTTTACATCCATCCACAGGAGGAGCTCAAGGCCCACATTCAAAGTCTGACCCAGGAGTTGTCCCAGCTCCAGGAGGCCCAGCAGAACCAGCACAACACCCTGAGGGACCAGGCCTCAAAGCCCCGCAGGTCCAGGGCCATGAGTGACATCAGCCAGTGCCGGCAGGCTTCGGTCAGACTGCAGCGGCGGCTAAGCGGCAGCGTGAAGGCCCTGGAGTGCTGGTACGAGCCTCGGCTCGTGGCCCTGCTGAAGAGGAGGCAGGTTGGGGAGGACTCCTTGAGGAAGAGCAGGGAGCAGGCCATGGACCTGAGGGCCAGATTGGGGCCCCTGAAAGAGGCCATGCAGAGACTAGAGGTGCAGAGAGCCTGTCTAGAGCAAAGGGCCACTCTGATGGAGAGGGAGAGGGAGGAGCGCGACACACAGCACAAGGTCACTGAAGTCAGGTAGAACAGGGTATAGCTTGTGGTTATTTGGTAAAAAATAGACCAACTGTGTCTCTACTTTGCAGGAGACTGTGGAGAAACTAAAAGAGACTCTACGAGAACTAGAAGTGGAGTTTAAGGTTCAAAGAAAATCCAGGGAAATTTTAGAGGATCGTAATGACAGCATTCTAAAAGAGCTGACGTTTCTGAGGTACGTTTACTCTGAACCTTGTTTATTTTACTTTGAATTATGAGCATCAGGTTTAAAAGATTAACTAACATGTGACTTTTTTTTTTTTTTTACACAGGCAGTGATGAACCCAGTTAAACGACTGAAGAGGAGGATCCTAAATATTCTGTTTGCAGTACATATTCTTGCTACAGCTACAAACCCTGGCAGAGAATTTATTACATAAATGATAACTACAATATTCAGCACGACTTAAACTTTTTACTTTGACATAATATACTTTTAAACTACCTACAAACGTAACATCTGGCATGCTGTGCCAAGAAGCAAAGAAAATTGATTCAATGTAAATATTTTATTATGAATTTACTTAAGTACACAAGAGATCAGATGTAGCACAAAAACAAAAAAATGCAGAAGAAAAACAACATATAAAAGTGACACACAGAAGAGATCAAGAGAATACAAGAACCCCACAGTATGTACAGTTTGAATACAAATGGATTTTTGTAGAAATGTGTTCAGCGCCACTAAACAGGATGAAAAAATAAAACAAACCTAAACATTGAACACATCTGTGATGCCTTAATCACAAACCAGAGTGGAGTACTAGGAGTTTAAAAAAACAAAAAAAGAAGTTACGTTAAATACTTCACGACTAGGTGACGACGCAGCATGTCATTTTTTTTCAATTTTTGTATTTTTTTTTTAAAACCCTTGCTGCCCCAAAATGTATTTGGAAAGGAGATTACTGCGTCTGCCACCGGCACTGGACAACAGATCCGTTTTCAACAACCAGGTCAAATGAAGCGATGTGGAGGCTGGACTCATGCCTGGACCTCTGTATCTGCAGCACCTTCTGGGTCCTCGTCGTTGTAAATATTTTCAGCCTGCAGAAGAAACAATAAAAAAAAAAGTAGAATCCCTGTAACTCGCATTCAATGTTATTAAATGCACTTTGAAATGCTACCCCTCCTGTGTCTGATATTCATTGTTTTACATCATTTCACAAACTTCTGAAGTTCCCACTATGGGACAAACAAAGCTCTTACCATTTGCCAGACTTGCATGATGTTGTCTTCTGATACAGAGCAGATGACCCAAGGCTCATTGGGGTTCCAAGAGAAGTCTGAGATCTTTGCGGTGTGTCCGCCATGGATGAACTGGAGAGACGCAGAGCAGGAGGGATCACTACAGCACTTCACATTTGATTAATACGTACACACAGCAGTTGTTGTCGTCGTCGTCACAACTGACCAGCAGCTCAGGAGGGCCGTCCTCAGCATCCTCGGGTGACTGTTCCTCTCCGATCTTACTGAGGTCCCAGACGTTGAGCCTCCTGTCGGTGCCGCTGGAGGCCAGGATGGTTTCGTTATGAGGAGACCACTGAACCTGTTGAAGAGACAGGCCAGATGTTACATGTCTGAGACAAAGAGCTTCAAAAACATATCAATGGAAAGCCACAATGAACGAGCCCAAAACCCTAACCCTCTTCTGAAACATATCAGATGGACGACAACTGTAACATGCTTGATATCATACAACCAGAAGCTAGTTGCAGATGGCCACTTTGGCACATTGCAAAAAAAATATTAATGGGCTTTAAAGCTCCTTAAGCCTTCATTTTTAACAAGTCTTCTGTTTCTACCAATGGCAGTGAGATCAAACTTGATCCCATGTCCCAACATAACCCCTGATTTGCAAAAATCTTTCAGATTGATTTAACTGACAAGAGGGAGACTTCTTACCTGGAAGATCTCGTCCTTGTGAGACTCAAACGAGTGAAGCTTCAGTTTCAAATTCCTAAGGTCCCAAAGAGCCACCGTCTAAAAAGAAACAGTAGTTCCAGCTTCAACTCATAAAAAATGAGAACACTTCACTGGGCAGCAACAGTGCTATGAGGAAAGAGTGGACCCACCTTATCTGCAGAGCCAGAGGCCAAGATGAACTCACTGTAGGGATTGAAGGACAAGCAGTTGACCTCAGCGGTGTGGGCGTCCACCGCATGGCTGGGCTTGGAGGTGTTGTTGGACCGCGTGTCCCAGCTGGGCCAGAGCAGACAAAAGCACCATTGTTAAAAAGAAGATTGAAACAGAAAAACAACTTTGAATTCACATGAATTATCATAGCTAGTTATATCTGTTACCAACCAAAAACCTACTCACATCATGAGTCTCTGGTCATCAGCCACAGACCCAAAGAGCGACTCGTGGAGCAGGTGCCAGCAAACATCCTCCACCACAGCTGTGTGGCCTGTGAAGATGGTCTTGGCATCCACTATCTTCCCCTCCTTGGGCACTGCACTGATGTCCCATAGACAGATTGTCTGTAAAACAGGAGGGAGATAACGAAAATGTATAAAGAAATTCCAAAGAAAGTTACAAAATGCTTTGCAACAATGACAAAAGAAAGACTAGTTGTGAAAAACAGTAACAAACAGGTTAATTTGTAATAACTTATAACTACTTCAACATCCCAAAAAACTTGAGACAGGGAAACACAAGATTCTAGTTAAAACACCCGGTCGCTTACGTGGTCATCTGAAGCACTGAGGAGGCAGCCGCTGAGGTTTGCGTTCCAGGAGAGGCCATAGCCCTCCTTCTGGTGCCCTCGCAAACGCAGATCTGGGGTGCATTCTCCAGAGGGGTCTTTAAGGTAAATAAATCAGGTTTCTAAAATGTATGTATGGTACTAAAAATGTGCAGAAAAGAACACATGGGTTCTGGCTGTAATCCTACCAGGCTTGGAGGGGTGCTTTGTGTAATCAAATACCAGCACGTCACTGGTGGGGGTCTTAGTGGCGATGATGCAAGGATTTTGAGGCATGTAGCGGGCTCTGTTCACTTCCCCCTCATGGTTGATCTTGATCTCAATCTCTATCTTTCCACTTACAGATCCGAAGCCCCCAAACTCTGAAATAAACAACAATTGCATTCAATGGTTGATGCAAATGAGCTGGTGTTGAAGATAATTAAGTTCTATGGAGCAGTATGGTGTATTGCATTTTATGAACCAAAATGTAATCTAAAACAAAAAAAATTACCTCTATTTTCCGAAGCATTTAAGCTTTCAGTAAGATTTCAATAAATTCATCCAAGAACTGTGAGCCACAACATCCAAATACAATAACTTGTTTAAGACAATTTGATGACACCGATTGACAATAATGTGAATATTGAAATATCGCAAAAGGGCCTTACAACGACTATGCATTTCTTCAATCTATGTGGACATTAGTGCCAATGAGAACAAACTTTACCCATCAAGACATTTATTTTGCCCAATAAGCAGCTCGACACAACACATGATATACTTTAGTTATTTTTTTTTATTACAAATGACCTCCCATGCACACATTATCCCTCACCTCCTTTCTCGCTGTCATAGTGTGATGCATCAAACTGGGCATCATCATTGGGGAGCTGAACGCTCGCAATCACGATGTGATTCTGCTCATCAGAAGTGTGTGTTCCCAAAACCAGCCTGTGTACGCTGTAGTCTTTCCCCTCCGGTCTGTGAAGAGGTAGGAATTAAAAAATGAGGCATATGTTCATTCATGAAAAACAACAAGATGTCACAGAGTTCCTCTCACCTGGTGACATCGGGCAGCCACTGGGCAGTGAGGCTTGGCCACTCCAGGGCGTGGGTCATGACCAGGTCATAGAGGAAAGGGGTGTTCTTCTTCCAGATCTTGTACTCCTCATTGATCACCCTTTCCTCCACAGCATCGTCAAATGCAGCTGCAAGTCATATGTACCAGTTACAAAAAGTCATTTTATAATTACGCAGGTGGTGCCGCATCTACTTTGCCTGGTATAAATAGAGATATCGGAGAGCCCTCCTTAGAAAAGGCTTTCCCGTAATACATTAACAGCACTCTGGTCTATTTGGCTGATAATATAACGTCAACATTTGTGTCTTAGAGATAGAGGTACAAATAAAAAGGGGGCTAAGCAATACGTTATTCCGTGTGGATCAGTAAGCTAACCTCCACTACAATAAAACCTCTGCTTAGCAAGCCTGCTAGCGACTGACGTTAGCTAACAGCTCGCTGGCTGGCTTATAACAATGAAAGGTGATGCAGGCTGGCGCGCCAACACTGGTAGACTGGTAGTTCCTGTCTCTCTCACACACACACAAATTTTTTCAGCTCATTCTGAAAAAGTGACCACCCTTACCTTCTTTATCAGCCATTGTGTCGTGGTTGAACCACTACTGCTGGCAAAGAGTAGACAAATGTTTGCGAGAGCACTCGGGAAACAGATCGGAGGCTTGCAATGGCGCCAACTCAATAGAACAGGATCGACCAATCAGCGTCGACTAAATACCGACCGGAAGTCGTCACCACAACAGCGCTTCTTCATCCGGAACGTTCTCCATAGACTACACGTGTAGCGTCCCGGCCGGTAGCGAATGGTTGTGGCACACCGACATGGTACACGTTTGTTTTACACTTCTTTTAACGCGTTGATCCAACGTACATTCACCATGGACGACCGTCAGCTGGACCTCACGGAGGCACAAAAAGTGACGAAGTCAAAATACCCACCAATCAACAAGAAGTATGAATGTAAGTCTGGTGTTATAATAAACTTGTAGGTAGCTTAGCTTGTTGACCATTACTTTAGCTATTGTTTGTACAGTTTCCGTTGTCAGCTAGCTATAACTAACGTCATGTTCATGCTCTACTTAATTAAACAAAACTGTTTATCTAAATTGTGTAACATACATATTCTTTAAAACGAGTATCGTCACCACTGCCCAGCTGCTCTAAGCTCGTCATGCACGCTCTCATCATGTCGCCTTGTGTTTTACTGTTACAGACCTGGATCATACAGCAGATGTACAGTAAGTGTGTTCTGATATCTTGGTGAAACGTCTGTTGTTCAGTCACTGTTATATTTGTTATACTTTAATCACTTTGGTCACTTTATTCACCTCAATTGTGCAATATAAATACATTTTATTCAGTCTCCTCTGTATATACAGTATAAAATTGCTATTGTGGATTCTTTACTGTTTTTTCTTTTTTATATTATTATTATTATTTATTTACTATGTGTCATTTTACCCATCTGCTGCTGTATTCCTGCAATTTCCCAACTACAGGACTAATAAAACAATATCTTACTGTATCTCTCTCTTCAAAGAATTCACTCTTGGGGAAACAATCTCGAGGAAGCTTTCGAGCAGTGTGTCATGGGCATGTTTGGCTACATGACTGACACAGAAACGGTGGAGCCGATTGACACCGTTGATGTGGAATCAGAGGGTAAGAGCAGTGTGTCGCTTTTTGTTCAACGGGAGCCTCGATTGACGTTTTCATATGACCAGAACTAAATCTTGATGTATATTATTTTTCCTTCTCAAAAGGGGATGACATGGAGTCTCTTCTTTTCCACTTCCTAGATGACTGGTTGTACAAGTTTAGTGCAGACCTCTTTTTTGTTCCCAGGGTGAGTATGTTGGATCAGTTATGCTGGACATGTTTTTTTATGTAGTTTACCAAAACATCCAGGGGAGGTTATGGGGACATAGCAGTAAGAACTACCATAGTTTTATTTAGGAATTGGTCTTTTCCTATCTATGTCACCCATACCTGTCACAGTATGCCGTACATCATTTACATATAATATATTTTGATTATTATCTGATGGACAGACTTAATTATTTGTTCATTCAATTATTTTTAAGTTTCATGTTATTCTTCTTTTAATATCTTATATCTGTCCACCAGGAGGTCAAAGTTTTGCACATCGACAGAATGCACTTCAAGATCCGCTCCATTGGGTACGTTTTTTTATTGTTGTGTTTACTTAACTCACTGTGACTTTTGATCAAAACAAAAAAAGACTTCTCTGATCTGGAAGTTATGTTAAAACATTCTACTGCGCTTGTAAACTTGGAGAATCAGTGTTGATTAATCACACCTTCAACAGCTCCATTCGCCTCATGCTTTATGTTATGGCTCATAGACAAAAACACTTAAATTGGCACTAAATATCACTACTATGCATTAGTATTTTTGGCAATTACACAAGTATCGTGAGTTGGTCATTGCACCCGTAAACTACACATGCTTAAAACATTTGACTCAAGATTTGAAAATCTACCTCGTTCCCCTCCCCAAAGACTGACCATAGTCTTTCTGTATTGTCTTGGCTACCGCTCCCTCCCATCTAATTTGTATTATGTTGTTCATCTATCTTGTCTTACTTTTCTATGTTATTTAGCTCTTTTAGACTGCTCTCTCAATCAATCATCTTTCTTTTATTCATTAAAGTTGGGGTGAAGAATTCTCTCTGGCAAAGCATCCCCAGGTAAGTCAGTGAAGCTTGATTACAGATGTCACTGTAGAATATCACTTTTTCTGTATTCTGTATAAAATAAAATTATGGAATACAAGTGCAGTAGGCTACGTTTAAAAAAAAAAAAAAAAAGAAAGTGATGGGACTTAAGGAGAATTGTGTGAAACACATAATAAATGAATACATAAATGCTGTGTTTGTGTTATGTGCTCTCTTGTAAATCCAGGGAACTGAAGTGAAAGCCATCACATACTCCGCAATGCAGATCCACGATATTGAAAAACCAGAGATATTTGCCATCATTGATATCTGACAAGACCCCCAGAGGCAGATCACAATCCTGGTTCAATGAAACTGGAATATCTACTCGGCCAATTTAAGTGGCCTTTTATCGAAGGCACTGATTCTTGACTTGTAAAATCTGTTTTTTGTACAAACAGCCACATTTCTCAAATGTTTCTGTTAATTTTTAGATTACAGATTAGTGATATGACACATATCTTTTACTATATAATTTCAGAAATCACAAAACCATGGAAATAAACGCTCTACTTAAAGTCACTATTCAAAAGAAACTCAAATTTTAAACGGTGTAGTATTTTTACAAAAATTTTCAACACAGTTTTACTTGAAATTCTTTTGCAAATTCTTATTTATCACATATTTGACATAAATTGTGTCAATGCCTTAATCGTTGTAAATTGATAAAATGGTTATCGATACTTTAAAATTGAATCTTGCTTTTGAATATTTTGTTAGTGTTTGGTCATTAAGGAGGAACAGAGCAGTGAACAGGAGCTCCAACATCAGAATTTCAAAGCAGGGGAAAAAACAAAACTCACTAAGTTAAGATTTCAACACAGCAGCATAAACTACCAATGCAAATGTGGAATATGTATTATGACTAATAGCACCAGTTACATTGTTTGAATTGTTTTCATATGTTTATTTACATACACCTAGGACTAGGAATGATGTAATGTGTCTGTCATTTTAAAAGGAATAATGCTTTCAATGAGTCAACATTGAAGAATGCCATTTTGTAGTACATTGTGTTGCACAAAGTGTAACAAACACATTTCTTGTTTATTTATTCTGAAATTAATTATAGCTTACTGGTTGTATGCTTAACCCTTTGGCCAAGTTATCTCACTTGGTTGTTGTTTTTCTTTGTTCCATATTAGTGTAAAAATAAATAATTGGGTTCAGTAAGTATGCTCTTTGCAGGGATTGCTTGGTGCAGTGTTATCATATAAATGTATGTTTTATGACCCTTTTTTTATTACTTTACACGAAAAATAATAAACAAATGATCTAATTAAAAAGAAGACGTACAAATAATTGTGTATTGCAGCTTAACTAAAATGTTTGTTCTGTAAATTATGCAAGTTACAAAGTTGCTTCAAATGGAGGCACCCCGTTGTTCCAACCATGTACAATGGACGCATCTAACAATTTTCACCGGTTGGAATAGTTTGTATAAAACCACAGCAGGACAAATTGTCCTCCCATGTCTAACCAATGAAATCGCGGTGTTCAGTAACCAGCGTTGATATAAGATCCACCTTTTAATTGTAATGATTACATATTTGTTTTAATATGGGAGCGAAAAGGCTTTGGATCTACAACAATAGGTTAAAATTCACAAGCAACCGGTTTAAGGGGATCGCGCCCCCGCTGCCTTTCCCTCCCGATTACCTTGGTGCGCTCCGGTGGTGACGTCATCGGCTCTTCTCGCGTATCTTCCTCCTCCCACCACACTGAAATGCAGCTGCGCCATTGCTCCTTTGTCCATTGAAGAGAGCCGCGCGACTTGCAACGGAAAACCTACGTAGTCGTCCTGCAACTCGACCGCTTCTTGTGCCGCAGTCGCAGACACCGGGTCGTCTACTGGGTTGCAGCATTGAACGAACGTAGCGGGGCGTTGTGGTTTAAACCGGCCGTACTGGTGCGTTACGAGCCAAGCGTTCAATTTTGACGCGAGCCCACAAAGGAAAATCAAAATGGAAGACACTAAATACCTTCCGGAGCTACTGGCTGAGAAAGACAGCTTGGATTCGTCGTTCACGCACGCAACCAAACTCATTTCTGCAGGTGAAGTGTTTTCTACCTGGTAGAGGCGAATAAAAGACTCGCGCTACAATGGCAGCGTGGCGCGAGGCCTAGTCGCTTTTGTGTGTGTGTGTGTGTGTGTGTGTGTGTGTGTGTGTGTGCGCGCTTATACGAGTACACATCGGCCGGTACAGGCCTGAACAATGGCGTAATGAACACGTGGTTGTTAGCAATGTGGGTCAAACCCTCTTAGTTGAAAACGTGCAATGTTTTGTTTAAATATACTGAGAAGGATCAATTAAAATAATGTACGGCATACATGTTTTAAATGAATTAAATGATCGGTGTTGAGCAATAGCACGTTCACACCACGGGTCCTTTTGCAGCATCCACTCATTGTTGCACGGTGCTTTATGTTACGGGTCACAATGGTCAAAAGGACTTGAATTGGCACTTAATATCTTTGCCATGCATCACATTTTTGGTTATTGCTCAAGTATAGTTTTACCAGTAAATTCCACATGCATAAAATCGTGTTGTCTGGCCTGCAGAGATTGAGAGGATTCAGAAAGGCGACACCAAGAAAGAGCCAGAGAAGGAGACGTATCTGGACCTGTTCGCCACCAAGAATCTCAAACTGAAAGAGCGGGTACTCATTCCTACCAAGCAGTACCCCAGGGTGAGCGCTTTCATCTTTCTCATCTAGTGCTTGGATGTCGTATGAAGTAAAGGAATAAAGCCTCAATTAACATAACATATTCATAATACATCCTGTCACCCCCTTTTCATCCAGCCTGGCTGTCCCAGAATTAGTCTAGTCATGTGATCTGTGCCCCACTAAGCTTGTTTCTGCATGAACAATTTTGCAGCATTCTGTAAATGCAGATTTTGAATGTCTATTACAACAGTGGAATAGACCTGATATAATTTAGGAGTGGATAAAACCTGCTGTGCATTCACTTATTTTACTGGTAATGCTGCAAATAAACTTGAAATATCCCCTACAGGTCAACTTTGTTGGTAAGCTTTTGGGACCACAAGGCAGCACAATCAAGAGACTCCAGGAAGAGACCGGTGCAAAGATTTCTGTGCTGGGTAAAGGCTCTATGAGGGACAAGAATAAGGTATCTATAAAAACGTTTTCCTGCACTATTTATTTAAAGGGTGTTGCCTGGTATTGCCCTAATGTTTTGTACGTTGATCGTAATTTGCATTCCATCTCTTTTTTCAGGAGGAAGAGTTGAGAAAGGGTGGTGAGGCCAAATATGCTCATCTGTCTATGGAGCTGCATGTATTCATTGAGGTGATGGCACCCATACCAGAAGCCTATATGCGCATGGCTCATGCTATGGAGGAGGTCAAGAAGTTCCTTATCCCGGTATGTGCCCGAATGAACCTAAAAACCCCCGTTACAGAAATGTTATTTTGTGCTGACAGTTGTCAAAATGGCATGGCAAGTATTTTTTAGTCCTAGATTACACTAGACGATAATACCGTAACATACGATATAAGTAAAGAATGACTACAGGTTTGAGGAAAAAGTATAAGGGCCTGGGTTGTCATTGACTGTTTTTGTCTCGTCTGTAGGAGCCCGGCGAGCATGACCCGTACATGGATCCTCACTTCCTGAATGGATCCCAGGATGGCTCAGGCAGGGGGCGAGGCGGTCACCTCGGAAGAGGCAGGGGTGGACCACCTGGTGCTGGAGGACCAAGGTAGGAGCCTGATTTCATGTCCAAAACATCTACAGCGGCTCATTGTAGCATCATCTTGAAATTATGTCATTAGTAAACACACCTGGGTTTTTAAGCAGTGAAATTATCCTAAAGTCACTTCTATTGCTGGTTTTAAAAATATGTTGTTCACGTTTTACAACCTGGTTAATCATCCACAGGGGGCGAGGGATGCCACGTGGGGCTCCCAGAGGCTCAATGCGTGGTGGAGGACCACGGGGAGGATTAGGGCGTGGCAACGGGCATAGAGGTGCACCATCAGGTAGGGGTGGACCACCGTCTGCTCCTAATAGAGGGGGCTCGGCCCCCCGTTCTAGACCACCTGCAGCAGGGGCTTCAAGGATGCTTCCCTCTGCAGCTATGTCTCACCAGGGTCCTCCCTCCGCATCACAGTCCAAATCTGATGGCTATGAGGACTATGTAAGTCGCTTACGTCCTGGTTTCTTTTTACATGACTTGTCTCTTGCTAACCCATAAGGTGCAATGTGGGTTCCTTTGGTTGCAATACTAACATCATTTTTGCTCATTGTAGCCTGCTTACGAAGAGCAGTATGCAGAGCCTGCCTATGAGGGATACGACAATTATTATAATCAGCAACCAGCACCTGCGTAAGTTGAAATTAAGTTGGTTGACCTGCCCGCTAAATCTGAATACATACATACTCAAATTGAAGCAGTATTATACTCACACTTCTTTACTGCCCACAGAGATACTGAATATTATGATTATGGACACGGAGAGGCCCAGGAAACCCCATATGAGCCTTATGGTAAGATAATAAAATTACCCTTGATTTTTGTCACGGACACACACACACACACACACACACACACACACACACACACACACACACACACACTGAGAACACTTGTGGAGGACTTGCTGATTGGATGTCCTGTCTACCTCACTAATGATTTGTTCCTGTGTTTCTCCTTTGTCTTTGTAGCTCAAGATGAGTGGGACAACTCATGGTCCAGCTCCGGGGCTGGAGGCAAGACCGCCGCCCCCAGGCAGTCGAAGGGAACGTATAGAGAGCATCCCTATGGAAGATACTGAACGGCTACTGGTAGAGAGTTGCTATGGCAACTGTCTCCGATTGTAACTCACTGAACTTTTCAAAAAGTAATTTCCCGCTCGTTTGTTCCCTTTTTTTATGGTTTATTTTTTATTTTTAACCTCGGTAGACGTTTTGTTGGATGTATCATAGAGTGCCAGAGGAGAAACATGAAGACGGGTTTTTTCGTTGTTTACCTGTTTCCATTTAATGTTTGTTTCAGTTACGTAGTTGGCAGGTCCTAGTGACATAACCCTAACAAAGAAACAAGAGTACCATTTTAATGATTTATCGTTAAGTTAATTGCATCTGAACAAAATGTGACTGTGGCGATAAATTCTTCTCACGTAGGCTGCAATCTAAAAGTCCTTCATGACTGGACAAAAATGATTCACAATGTAACTTCACTTCAACAGATTTAGTCACAAACTCAAATACAGCCCTGAGCCGTTTGATAAAAAACAACAAAAGTCTTATCTTTTATTTGTTTATACTGCAATACAAATCTAGTCTGGTGTGAAGTTATAGATTATCCTAAAATACTTTTGAAATCCATTTGGCAAAGAGAAATGCTTCTATTTTTGCCCAACTTTACAATTGATATATTGTGATCTGTCCGGACTATTATTTGCGAAATCAACGTTGATCGACTAATTCTTGTAAAGCTAAAGGATTAACAATCCTTACTGTGTGAGAGGAAGGCAGCAGCCAACTCAATATTTTGTACATAACCTTAGGAAAACTGTGTATGCTTTTAAGCCGTACCGTCTCCAAAATGCATAATGCCTGTGTACCTTTGGCTAAATAGGATACTAAATATATCCCCAAATGTTTTTCTGCAGTGCGTGTTTCAATAAAGTTTCTAGTTTCTTTTTAATCAAACTAAACATGGTATTTTGCCTTTGTTGTACCAAAGGAATGCCTTCAGTTTGTGAAAGTGGTCCTCAGTGGTTTCTCAACAACGCTGATTAAGCTGTATGTATACACGTTAGCCTGACAAAAAAAAAGCAGTGTAATGACATTGAGCTTATCCTCTTCGTCTGTTTTTAAAACTTATCTAAATGACACTTGTAATGTCGCCTTCAAAAACAATAAAATAAAGCTCATTCCTTGAGGTAATGTGCTGCCAAATACATGTTTTGAATTGAGAATGATGTAGTGCTTGAACATGGATTGTCATTAACCTTCAGTTAGTGTATCTATTCAAGCTCTCAAGAGAGCAATGTATCTTCAGCCACTTGAAATAACGGAATTTCAACAGTATTTCAAATCAAGCTTGCAGGGATCTTACTTGACTTTGATGCAAAGTCATGCTGGCTGGTTTTTAAAAAAGAAAAAAATCGCAGAGGAGAGGATTCTAAAAGCCTAAAGATCGCCACAAGAAGGTAAAACTAACCCCAACACTCATTTGTTAGATTTTTTTTTGTTTCGTTTTGTTTTCTGTGCAAAACATCAAGTAATGAAAGTCATCCAAAACATATCAAAAACATTGAAGTACAAAATTATGCTATCTGTAGTTATTTCCGAGCAAAATAAGCCGTACAAAACAATCAGAAATGGTTGTGATGCAACTCTTGCTCAAATAAAACCAATAATGGTCCATTCATTTCACTCAATACTTACCAATTTCCATCTTGATAATTTCTGTAGAATGTAGATTAATGAAATTTAGTAGTTGCACTCAAAGCCTTAAAACTTCCCTTTGATGGACAAAACCTTTCAGCTTGAGTTGCATGATACTTTTGTAGTTTAAAGTTAGTTTTGCATGTGTGTTGTTCACTGTGCATGAAGTCACTGGTGTGTCCAAGATCTCATTTCTGTTTCTCTTTTTAGGTTGTCAGAAAACTGTAGGTGCATTTGACACATTGAACTCCAGTTTACCAGGCTTTTATGGTCAGTTGAGAAGATACTGCAT
Organism: Clinocottus analis; assembly: GCF_023055335.1. Classification (NCBI taxonomy): domain Eukaryota; kingdom Metazoa; phylum Chordata; class Actinopteri; order Perciformes; family Cottidae; genus Clinocottus; species Clinocottus analis. Next base: position 5,418,581 of record NW_027175898.1, read on the forward strand.
ACTATTGTTGGCCTTGAATTTTGCTCTTAAGATCATTAAAATCTTCTGTCTTCAACAGGTCCATTAAAAGTCCCTGGAAAGAGGCCTTGCTGCGTCTTTGAGGCTGACCGCTTCTTTGTCAATATTACCCCCTGTGGGATTTATTGTTGATACTTTCATGATGTGATCATGTGGAATTTTTATATTTTTATTAAATGTGTCCAGATTTACATTATTTTTACCCAAGTAAAAATACTTTTTATGGAGAGAAAAAAATAAAGTGTTTTTTAAAAAAAGTAAATTGTGTGTCCTTATTTGAATGTGTTTTGGTCACCATAAGTAGTCTGTCCATATTAGCTGGATGGTTGCCTATAGTTAAGGCTGCACTAAGGTTTTAATGAGAAGGACGTGTCTTGCTTATCATTCTTGTCTTGAATTATATATATCATATTTTTGGTGTTGCCTGGTTTAGACTTAACTGTCACAGTTTTACCAAATAAATTATTGTGCATCTTCCTTGACTGCCTGAGATGCAGAACAGATGAACTGCTATTAAGAGGAGATGCAGGGTTTGGTACGCAAACAATGCTGTATTTTCACACTGCACAAGATCTTCTTTTCCAGTTCCCGTATCTGAGCTTGTGGTTAAGATTTGTAAAGTGGGAGAAGCCTGGTAAATTAATGTTTTACATTTAAATGTCCAAAACCATTCTGGAAACGTTAGATTCCACATGCCTTTCCCAGTTTGTCCATTTGTTAGTCAAATGTCAATCAATACAAATTCACCAACAAATTTAAAATTTTCTCCAATCATGTAAACAAGTTGCACCAACCCAGGTGAACTGTATACACACAGTTTATAATTAAATTTTGACCGCGATCCTCAAGTGTATAACCGTGTAAGTACATGAATACCCCACGTTAGCGGTGTAATACCCCTTTAAGTGACTCTCCTCCCACAGGTCGCCATCAGATCCGCGCCCCCGTCTATCAGCGGCTAGTTTCACATCAACAATGACTGCCTTCGCGGATTTCGATGGAAAACATGCCAGTATTTCAAATAATATTTTGAAGATTTACTGCGTCTGACTTGTTGTTGATGCACCGGAGCAGCTCGTAGCGCCGGTAGCGGAGCCACTGGTGAGCCAATGTACTTGTCTGCTCCGGGAGCTCGGTTAGCTAGCTAGTCAGAGGTACTGTTAGCTTAGGCCTCAAATCTTTTATTTAATCAAGCGTGGTCTTGGCGGACAGACCGAGTCCGTCGCCTGATGCACGGGGGTCCACGTTGGTTTGGCCCTCTGCCTCGTGTCTGGCACTGACACGGTTCACGTGAACTCTGTGACCGGGGAGAGAGCAGATTGTGTCGCTGCTTCGCTAGCTCGTAGTGTCAGCTTCCGCAAAAACACAACTTGCCCCATATAAAGAGATGCTATGAAGCTGTCTCTCACTTGTTCAACGGTCAGATAACTAATCGCGCGTGATTTATGAGGGACATTTTTTCTTCTTGTTGTACATCTACATAGACCGTGCACGTGCTTTCATTTGCCATGAAGCCTTAAACTTGGAGATATGTGTTTATGTTGTGGTTGTTATGAATGTGCTCCACTCCTTATTGTCAACTATGTGACTAATCAAATCACTGAGCAAAATATGACTTCACCAGCAACTGAGGCTCCTCCGGGGACTTCTAGCCTACGTGATACATGTCGCGGACTGATTTTAAATCACTTCCAGACCATTGGTCAATACATGTTTTTCCGCATTTTGTCATTCTAGATCGGCCTTCTCGAGCACAGTGACTCGCCTCCTTGTGAACAGATACCAGCATAAGGAGAGAAATCGTAAATAAAAATAATTAAAAAAGACCGTCTTGTAGCTGGGAGAAGTGAGTCGTGGGTGCGTCTGCGATGGCCGGTGGAAGGAGAGGGGCGAACCGCACCACGTACTGCAGACCTCCACTGAGCAACGAACCGGGCTCTGTCAGCAACGGGAACCACTCCACCAGCTCCCCGGTCACAGGGGTGCGATCCCGGACAAGGTGAGCTCTGACATACGTCTGCTAGACACACACAGAGGGAGTTAAGAAGTGACCGTTGCAGCCTGGGAGTCTTGATGGACTGCCCCTGTGCCACTCCAGTTGTCCCATGTTATCACAGAGTGATGTAGGCATCCTAATAGATGACATGAAATTTCATTTAGCTGACGCTTTTATCCAAAGCGACTTAGTGTAAGTGCATTCAACCATGAGTACAAACTCAGAACAACACGAATCGAGAATGTAAAGTGCACTAATACAAGTTTAGTTTTGTCTGCAGGAATGGTTCGGGGACATGCATGTCCAATCCCCCGTTGGCTGCGCAGACGGTTGTTCCTCTGAAGCACTGTAAGATCCCAGAGTTATCGATGGATCGCAACGTGCTGTTCGAGCTCCATCTTTTCTTCTGCCACCTCATCGCCCTGTTTGTCCATTACGTCAACATCTACAAGACTGTGTGGTGGTACCCCCCATCGCACCCTCCTTCACACACATCGCTGGTGAGCACTCCCTGGTCAGCTGTTGGCAGATGATTGTGTTTATGTTATGGTTATCTTTGTTATTTTCAGTGGTCGTTCCTGTGTCTCTGTTTGGAAATTTGCAAGTGGGAGAAATAATCCTGAATCCATCTTATTATTTACAGAACTTTCACCTTATTGATTATAACATGCTGGTGTTCACAGTCATCATACTAGCAAGGAGGTTAATTGCAGCAATTGTTAAAGAGGTAAGAGTTACATTTTTGGCTTCAACATTTTTAATATTTTGCTTTCGTCCCTCACATGTGTTGCTATATGTTTCAATATGAAATGGCACAAGTCATGTCCCTCTGTATTGGATGCAGGGGTTTGAAGTAACGAACTACTACAGATATATGTGCTTCCTCTCTTTCACATCTTTGATTCTGTTCCACTTTGAATAAAAATCAAATGGCCAAATTATATCAATGCGACTATTCTATCTCCCTCCATCTGTCCAGGCATCACAGAGTGGGAAACTATCCTTCCCTCATTCGATCTTTCTGGTGATGGCTCGGTTTGCTGTGCTAACGCTGACAGGCTGGAGCCTGTGTCGCTCCCTTATTTACCTCTTCAGGACATACTCTGTCCTCAGCCTGCTCTTCCTCTGCTACCCGTGAGTAAACGCAAGGAGAACAAAGAGGGTTGTACTCAATTTTCCATATTGTCCGCACGCTCTACAAAAGCCTCGATGCATTTGCATAGTAGTTTATACGTTCCTGCTGGTGTCTTTGCGTTCATGTTTTCCCCATCTTTCATAAGCTGGATTGGATGCTGCCGGATGTCAAATGTGTTTTAAAACAGTTTTTGCTGAAACAAGCTGTATACATTGTTGGCAAAAAACTTGGCTCACTTAAAAGTAATCTGCACTGAGGTTTGAATGATTGAAGTGATCTGGTGTTTGTTGTCTCCTGAGCACTCTCGTGAAGAGTTGAAACACTGCCTTGTAACATCCGTTTTATTGAATATTAATAACATTATGTCTGGACGCTGCTGTCCATGGTGTCTTTGCTTGCAAACACTTTGGCCTTAGCATTTCACCTAACAAGCAGTGATTGAGATCGTCACCATCTTTGTGACAAAATCACAAAGATGGTGTCCCAAATGTTTGTTTTCACTGGGAGAGCTTTGCTCAACCACCAGTGTGGAAGCAAGCAAGGCTTTAGGTATTGTAAAGGTATGTTTTTTCCACAGATTCGGGATGTATATTCCATTCTTCCGGTTGAGCTGTGACTTCCGGCGAGCAGGTCTGCTCTCCCCCGTTGCCAGCATCGGCTCCAAGGAGGTAGGCAGCATGGGCCGGGGCCGGGACTACCTGACTGTGCTGAAGGAGACGTGGAAGCAGCACACCAGCCAGCTGTACGGCGTCCAGGCCATGCCGACTCATGCCTGCTGCCTCTCACCGGATCTCATCCGCAAGGAGGTGGAGTACCTGAAGATGGACTTCAACTGGAGGATGAAGGAGGTGCTGGTGAGCTCAATGCTCAGTGCTTACTATGTGGCCTTTGTTCCGGTCTGGTTCGTCAAGGTAAGACACTGTCTAAATTGTAACCTTTTACACGTTAATAACGAAATATGCTTTCATGCTTTAATAAAACTTATTTTTCTCTCTCTCTTTTACTTCAGAGTACACAGTATGTGGACAAGCGTTGGTCTTGTGAGCTGTTTATTCTGGTGTCAGTCAGTACGTCAGTCATCCTCATGAGGCACCTGTTGCCACCTCGATACTGTGACCTGCTTCACAAGGCCGCAGCTCACCTGGGCTGCTGGCAGAAAGTAGACCCCTCCCTCTGCTCCAACGTTCTTCAGCACATGTATGTACCACTCCTGGTGTATCACTGGGCTCAATGTCCATTTCGATTCAAATCCTAATTACATTCTGCTGTCTCTCTTTGCCCAGATGGACAGAAGAGTACATGTGGCCACAGGGAGTCCTGGTCAAACATAATAAGAACGTCTACAAGGCCATGGGTCACTACAATGTTGCCGTTCCGTCGGACGTGTCCCATTATCGCTTCTATGTGAGTATTCCTAAATTAACAGGTCCTGTAGACCTGAGACACCACAGATTTCCTGTACTGCCTGTTTTATAAAATATCTGCGGTATTATAAAAAGGCAGCTACTTGCACATACTTGGTCTGATGACTGCTTCCTGTCTCTCTCCCTCGCCTTAGTTCTTCTTCAACAAGCCTTTACGAATATTGAACATACTCATCATCCTGGAAGGTGCCATGATATTCTACCAGCTCTATTCGTTGATATGTTCAGAAAAGTGGCATCAGACGATATCACTTGCTCTGATTCTCTTCAGCAACTACTACGCCTTCTTCAAGCTGCTCAGAGACAGAATAGTCCTAGGAAAGGCATACTCGTACTCAAACAGCTCATCAGACCAGAAAGTTAGTTAGATTTTAGTTATTATTGTTCGCATTCACTCTGGAACAACAAAAACATGCCTAAGAGCTCTGTATTTTTTCTACAAACTGCATTTTGTGTCACGTTTCTGTTCTGATCTGCCATAATAAAAAGACATATTTTTGTATTACTTTAAAGGTTCGTATTAGTTTTATTTGGTCCTGATATCGGTTTCCATTCTGACCACAAGGAACCTCTGTGCCTCAAAGGTTAAACTCAAAATTTGAAATATTTCTTAGCCAATATGTGTACATTTCAGTTGACAGGTTGCACAAACTTATTTTTGTATGTTTTAATTGCATTACATATTTTTATTTGGCTATTGAAAATGTATGGAGGCAAAAATTATTAACGGAATCCAAGATTCATATTTTTTGAATGATTATTACATTACCTTTAATTTAGCTGACTTTTTTTTTATTATCTAAAGCCTTCTTAAGGAGCAATGTCCTGCTGTTAAGCGCCCGGGTGTTCAGTGTCTAGCTCAAGACGGAGAAAAGAAAACAGAGAAGCAGAAAATAGTTGAGAGAAGAAGAAAAGAGTAGAAAGAAGCAGAAAAGAGAAATAGCAAGGAGAAAAGAAAGGTAGGTCATGTGTGTGTGTGTGTGTGTGTGCGTGTGTGTGTGTGTGTGTGTGTGTGTGTGTGTGTGTGTGTGTGTGTGTGTGTGTGTGTGATAATATGGATATAGAATGTGTAAATCAATCTGCAAAAAGTTTATATATAAGTTCAAGATGTGTGTGTGTGTGTGTGTGTTTATATATATCTTTAATTTTTTGAACACATTTTAATCATATTTGAAATGTTGGCAGTTTTTAAAAGTTAACCTTACACCCAATAGACGTTATGCTATTCAACATTTCACATTAATTTACTGATTGTATAACCTGAGCATGTAAGAAACATGATGAATCAGCTGCTGTTTTGCCAGTGACGTGAGAAGAGTTTAACAAAACATCCAGCAGGTGGTGGTGTACACTGAAATGGAAATTACGCAGCTTTTATTACATAGTTTGGAGTTGTTGAAGCGTGATATCTTATTGTGAAGGTCAGATCTACGGTTCCGGATCTGTTCACAGCATTGATGGTCATTTTGCTGACCCTGCTGAACGTTATTATGCCAGAATAACCAACATCGCGCAGACAGTGTTTACTACGAGGATAGAAGTAGTCTGACTGGTGAAGAGCAGCGCACAGCTAATTTACCTGCGTTAGCGTCCTTTACCCGGCTCCAGTAAAGGAAAAGCCAACTCTAATTATTAAATCAATATTTGCTTGAAAGGTAATAAGTTAAAGTTTTGTTTGACACCATTAAATCCGCTGAAAACGGGCGCTTAACTAAAATGCTAACGCCGGATTTGGACGGGCATTATTTGCGCGTCTCCGAGTCAACACTGTGGCTTGGTCACGTGACCCTGGTTGCGCAATATCCAAGTTGTTTATTTCTGAATAGACAAAGATAAATAGAACTCCATATTCTATTCTTTCGGGCCGCACGGTGGCTTAGTGGCTGGACACTAAGCCTGACATACATGAGGTTGCCTGTTCGAGTCCAACTCCCTCCGGGTAAGCGTGCATTGTGCTGTAAGTCTTCGACTCAACTTCAACTCTCGAGTTGTGGGTTGGTTGTGAGTTGTCAGTGAATCGCCCAAGTGTATGAGTGAGTTTGCATTGATCTCCCCGTGTGTGCGTGGGTTTCCTCTCATAGGGTTCCTCCCACAGGCCAAAACAATGCGGGTATAGAGGAGGGTAGAGGGTAAAGGGTAAAGTAGAAGGGCATAGGTCACATATATGCCGTACTGCATAGAATATGGCATATATCTCCCGTTAAAACCCTATTGCTTTTTTTTTTCTTCCGATATCCGGTTGCTCTTTTTTCAATAATTGCACATGTACTATTTTATAAATTGTCAATAACAAACGGAAAAATACAGTCAAACCAACAGGCCAGGTTTAGAGAGATAAAAAAGCACAAAATATGAATAGAAAAGAGGATACTCAGGCATAAACTCTGAATGTGTAAATACAAACCTATATCAAAGGCAACGCATGATGTTACTGTTCTCATGGCTTTTTTGTTAGAACAGCCATTTTATTTCAAACTCTTTGTAAATTGAGCAAAGAAAATCAATAAATGTATGAAATACACCCTTTCCTCAAATGTACTGTCATAGCTAATTTTCTGTTGGATATTACGGAGTTTTTATTGCATAGTTTGGAGTTGTTGAAGCGTGATATCTTACTGTAAAGGACAGATCTACGGTCCCGGATGTGTTGACAGCATTCATGGTCATTTTGGTTAGCGTCCTTTCATCTGATAACACGGTACCCCCAGGATTTTTCATCTCAAATTTAAGACCTTTTAAGACCTTTTCAAGACCACTTCAAATGAAATTTAAGATCAACATCGCACCTTTCCTGATATGCGTGTAAAAAAAGGAAATCAATCAAATAACTTTAATGAACAATATGCTCTGAGGTATACAGCCTTTGAAGATCTTATCTGTCAACGTAAAATCAAACTGTTACAATCTACACTATATTTAAATCATAAGACAGAACCATTTTAAACAATAACTGTGAGAGTGTACGAGTGTGTGTGTGTGTGTGTGTGTGTGTGTGTGTGTGTGTGTGTGCGTGTGTGTGTGTGTGGATACGTCTGTCAGTGCAACTGTGTGCGGTTGTAATACAACAGATCCTACAGCCTTTGGAGCTCTGCGCTTTTTGCAGCAACCTGTTCATCCAGTTTGATTATGAGTTCAGCCAACTCGTCCCTGTGGCTTCCAACGGCATCAGACTTTGCCCAACCGGCATTTGACATCACTCACTGCCTCGTGCTGCCCACAGCAAACCACGACCATTTCCGTTGCGCGCGCAAAGACTTGTACTGTACAATAGGGCTGCAGCTAACAATTATTTGAATAAGCGATTAAATGGTTGATTATATTTTCGATTAATCGGTTAAAAAACTAATTTCTTCTCAAAAAACATTAATTTGCAACCTTTTATCACAAATACAGAACTGACAGTGCAAATGCACAGTGCAAACAATCGCAACAATAAAGAATTTATCAAAAATAAAGAAATACAAATCAGAAAACAGGATTTGTTTGAACATCAGAACTTGTTCTCTACACTAACACACTCACAGACGCACACACTCACAGACACACACACACACACACACACACACACACACACACACACACACACACACACACACACACACACACACACACACACACACACACTCACAGACACACATACACTCATAGACGCATAACGGACTACACTTTACCTAAACAAAAGTTATTAATTAGATATTGGACCCTAAATCCCAGCAACACTTCCTCTGCACACATTATATCGGACTGTTGGACGCAGGTTTGTGTTCTGCACCTCGGAGGAGATATTTACACATTGCTTCTCTTGAGACGAAGACGTTATCTAACCCATTGCGCTGGTTGCGCAATATCTACGTTGTTTATTTCTGAATTGGCAAAGATAAATAGAGTTTCATATTCTATCTAATCGGGCTGCACGGTGGCTTAGTGGTTGGACACTAGGCTTGTCGTACAATCTCGGGCGCGGGTTCGACTCCCGCTCGCAGCTGGACTCCGAGTCCCCTTGTGAGCACCCAAGTGCAGGTGCTCTCGCGCGCCTGCACCTGGTGAGTGAGTTGGCTCGACCCCCTGAATGTACGTGTGAGTTTGCATTGATCTCCCCGTGCAGTGTGGGTTTACGCGGCAGTTTCCTCCCACAAGCCAAAACAATGCAACAGGTAAGTTGGAATTGGCAAATTCCAACATGCCACATATATGCTGTACTGTATAGAATATGGCATATATCCCCCGTTAAAAACTTTATGTTGTTTTTTAAACGAATAAAATATTTACGGCCAAGCCAGTTACTCTTTTTAATTTATTATTTTTTTAAATGTATTTTTAATTAATTATTTATTTTTTAAATTGTATTAATTATTTATTTTTTAAATTGTATTATTATTTTTTTAATTTTTTTTTTTTTAACAATTTCAATTTGTTTTTTAACAATTTAAAAAAACGGCAAAAATACATTGAAATACAGTCAAACTAACACACCAGGGGGCATTCCTATTAAAGTTAGTTTTTGTTATCCGAGCTGAGTGTGTTGTATGCTGTGCATAATGTATTACAACAGTCTTTATTAAAGGATTGATTTCAGAAAACAAAACCAAATATGACTAAATCTATATAATCTATAATCTATATAGTTGTGTGATTATAATCGCTGTTACACTTAAGAGGTGTGCATGTTCAGGTTTGTTCCAGTCTTCTCAAAGTACCATAATGGCGGTATAACAGTATGACATGGTAACAACTGTAATAAAAACATTATAATAATAATGGTGTATTAAAAATACTGTTGTATAAAAGTGTAACAAATCAAGAAGTGACATGTAGTTGTAGCAAAACAATGTTCAGTCCATTACGTGCGAAGACACTAACAGCAGAGGTAGAACAGAACAGGTGAGATGTTGAATGAGTATGACAGTAAGTGATGATGGTGCAGTGATAATATAATGAAGGTAAAAATGAGAAGCACAGGTATGAATAAACAACATTCTCTTTATTTTTTAATTATCATTATGTATTGCCTTACGATCAACACATGCTCACTCTTCCATGTAGAAATGTTTGGTTCTAAGACGACACAAATATAAAAAGTACATACATGATGTATATAGTTAGGTTGCAAATTAAACATGAAATTCAATATAAGAGAAAATAAAGAGCATTTAATATGTCTGTATCAATAACCTAGATCTATTTAACAGGTAAATATAACTAAATGTATGGTTTAGAATCTAACGCAGATTAAAGGTTTAATCTTTACATACACTTATACTTCCATCTGCTGGTAGAAAGGGTACACACCTTTACTCTGCCGCCCAATCCCATCTCCACCCTAAACCCTCAAGCCCTGAACCCTCAGGGACTCACTGACGTCAGCTGCTCAGTGGTTGAGTGTGAGAGTCTGTGAGGGCTTAAGCTGCTGTGAATATGAATGGGACAGCACCTTACTGCAACATCACGTGACTACATAAAAAATATTGTGTACAATTATGTATTTATTTTATTCTTTTTATTCACTGGTTCAAACGTCTTCCTCATAAGATGATAAGTCATTTTATATTATTTATTCACTCGTTTTTGTTAAAATAAAATTTTTGATAAATGTACAGAAAAATATATGTATTCTGTTTGCATTCCTCTAATTCATGTGTTCTTATGTTCCATAATGTTGTAAAGGTATTTTATCGGGCTAAATGCCCACGTGCCTCTTTGTTTACCTTTTTTTTTTTTTTACGTCTCCATTCTTCCATTAGGAACTGGGTGTTAAACCTCGCGTTGCAATGCATTGTGGGCAATTCCCTTAGGCAAAGTCAGCATCTAATGTTGACTTACGGAAAGGGTTCATAAAGGGCTCAAAATGTCCGCCACAGAGCCCTCAGGCACTCCACGATGAAACACTGGGACACCCCTAAACACTCAAGGACCTCGCGGGAGCGCGCCTCAAAGTCCGTGAGTGCGTAAGGGTGGAGATTGGGATTGGGCCGAAAAGTAAATGGTGACGCGCAGCCTGGCTCCTCCTCTGCGCGCGCACACACGCGCGCACACCCGGCGGGGAGTACTGTCCCTTTAAGACGGAACAAAACAAAACCGCTCCGCAGGAGCCGAGCGCGTCGATGCCGCGCTTTATCTATTGATCATTGATTACCAGTGATTGGCTCCTGCGTTACAGCGAGGACAATTTAGCAGCACAACAGTGTGTTTATAGAGATTAGTCCCGATGAGGTCTACATAGACGTTTTTAAATGGCGGGAGGAAAAATTTGACTCTTCGCTCAACCGGTTTGCTTTCTGGTGCGTAATTGATTCGGTAAGTCGTATTCGTGTCACTCGTAGATGATACATATTTGCTTTACACGTCCTCTCTCTCGCTGAATGTAACGCCACAGCGATGCAAACTGCGGTCTCCATGTCGTGCTGAAAGCAACGTTTCTACAGGGTTACTATGATGCACGTAAATAAGGATTTCATTGTGTAAAGTTGCCATTGCGTTTTACTGTAGTGGCCATCTTTGGATTGTAACGATACTCTGAACGCAGACAGACGCACTAGTGTAACAGCTGTTATAACAGTGCTCGTCGCATAGTGACGGGATGAAGCCTTATCTCAAGCACAGAGACCACAATGACATTAATGCACTCACTTGGGCTGTTGATAACAATAAGCAACCATTCTGCTGCTGTAGGTCTTAATATTACTGAGGCAAATATGCAATACTATACAGATGAGTGAACAGAGAAGGGACTATTAGAATATACCATTTTATTTGCTAGTAAAATATTATAATTTATTGCAGGGCTATTCCATTTAGTTGGGCCACTTCAGTGCGTAAAATGTGTTTTCTTTCTGGTCACACACTGGGTGTAAACACTACTTGCCATAGGGAAATCTCAATAATAATGCAGTGTATTGATTTTCTCCTTTAGCCATTTGTCTGAAAGCTGGGCTCCTCTCAGGGTTCATGTTACCCTTCGGTGCAATTTAGCTATTTGAGTAGTGAAGATAAAAACAAAGCCTCTGCAGTGTAGCTTGTCTGGGCTTCTTGATCATTTTTGTGGCATATAATCATTTTCTTAGTTTGGAAAATGTGTGAGGCTGTCCTAAAAATATCTTTCTAGGCCTCTCTCCCTCTTTACACCAGGGAAGCATTTAACAAAAAGAAGAAAAAAGTCAGAAAATTGCTTCCATTAAAAAATGCCATCTAAACTCAATCACATCATTTTCCTCACTGTCCCTTTCTATTTTAAATCTGGCAGCACCCCGGTACCACCGATGACTTAGCTTGCTCTGTGACAACTATATATTGTTTTGACGACCTTGGGACGCTGTTAACCGAATGAGTACACTATTAAATGCTTCTTTTTCTTTAGCAGATTAGAGAACCCTGAGCTGCAGCACTAGTTTTGGCTCTGTCTCTACAGAGCTCTTTCCTCAGTCAGGGGAAGGCTGCAGGTTTTTCAACTTCCTACCTTTTGTTGCTTCAGGACGTCCTGTACACTGGCCAGGCAGTGCGCCCTCATCTGACCCCCGAGTGCTTCACTCAGGAGATCAATGATAATGGAAGACAAACGCAAGAAGCGGAGCCCAAAGGTGTCTCTTCCCCAGCCCCCTCCTCCCCCCATCAACCCCCGCAAACTCTCCGTCCTGCCTGCCAGCAAAAGTGCCACCTTCTCTCTCGGCCTGCCGCAGCCCCCCTCCCCCAAGAACCGAGGCAAGTTTAAGAGGTCCATTGGAGCGCCAGGACAACCCAAAGAGGTGTTCACAGCTGTCGTCGCTCCACCGAAGACCACCAGGTTCGTGTCACATTGTGACAGGGACATCCATGAGTAGTTATGAAGAGCTGCTGCACATGTTCTTTCAGATTTTTCTTTTTTATGTCCCATCATCTCATTCATCTTCAAACAGATGACACACTGAAATAGCTCACCTGAGATCACGTACAGCGAGCAGTATATCCACCACAGCTTCATCTGAGTATAGTAGAACAAGTCTGTGATCTTTAAAAGTCCCTTAGAAATAAACACACTACACTCACTCTGCACTGACTTTTTCAAATACAGAGGGAAGTCCACTTGAGTAATGTTACGTTAGAAAAAAAGCCATTAAAACAACTGGCAATGGTGATTATGAAACTAAATGCTAAACAAACAGGATTGTGATTTACGAGAACATATTCGGTGTGATCGTGACATTTCAGTTTTTTTCATCTCTCAGGCCCCACAAGGAGAAGCCCAGGGCCCCCCAGCCTGCCGGGCCCAGTCGAGTAGTCCAGTCTTCCCCCCTACAGCACTCGTTTCTCACGGATGTCTCAGATGTGAGAGAGATGGAGGGAGGCCTCCTCAACCTCCTCAATGACTTCCACTCAGGCAAACTACAGGCTTTCGGTAAGATAACCTTGATTAGAGAGGCCACCCAGGAAATACTCGGTTACGGCCGGAAAATAAAGCCAGTTTTAAAAAGGGTTTTCTTCCACGACTCAAACTAAAATCAGGTAGTTGTGGGTCTATTTCTACACTTCTTGTGCCATGGAAATACTCAAGACTTCGCTATAATCCTGAGGAAAGTTGCACTTGTCTGGTTTTCTAGGTAAGGTGTGCTCCTTTGAGCAACTGGAGCATGTGCGTGAGATGCAGGAGAAGCTGGCACGACTGCACTTCAGCCTCGACAGTCACGTGGAGGAGCTTTCAGAGGACCAGAGGAAGTGTGCCTCCGACCACAACCTGGAGCACCTGCTTTGCAATGTAAGCAAACCACAGCAGCAAAGGTCACGCGCATCCGCGTGTCTTTTGATCAAGAGCTACAGTCTGTTTACCAGGTCATAAAGTTGGATGCATTTTTACAATATTCTGCCCCTCTTTTTTTGCTTGCACTTTTCTGCATGCCAAAACTGTCCCCAAAATTACAAGAAATTGTGTTACATTTCCATCATCGTCATGATGGATATTTTCTACACACATCAGCACATTTTTTATTTATTTTTCTCCAATTTCTTCAATGCACGTTGATGTGTTTCAGAGCATCATCAGGGCATGTCCCAGCTTATTCCACATTTAGTTTTTAGTCTCAACTCTGGCCAATGCCAAACCCTTAATTTACCCTTCAAAAAGAATAATTTCATTCAAAAAGTTTTTTGTGTCCATTTAAAGAGCCTCAAAGAAATACATTAATCACACTTATGCAGTGTTAACAAGTCAAGGTCATGACATTCAGGATATCAAAAGCACGAAACCTTTCATTCTTCCTTCCTTTCCCTCTTCACAGCTTTGAACCTTTCATTAAAGCAGATATGCCGGTCAGACATTAGTCATGTAAGCAAGCGGTGTGGAAATTGTTGAAGGCACTGCCCAGTTTCTTGTATGTGTTAAATATACAAACGGCTTAGTGGCGTCCAAGAATGCCTTGAAAGAGTGTCTATTGTTAGCCTGTCGTGTGGCGCTGGCTTCCCACGCTTGTGGCTGCTGCGTTCGCTGAGGGGAAGTTGCGGTGCCGTGTGTGAGGGAGGTGAGAAAAGGCTCTCTGCTCGTTACGAGACGGCTGCCTGCAATCCTTGCTAGCTGGAGTGGCGCTGGAGAATTGTGCCTCAGCGCAGAAGGGCTGTGAAGGGACTCTCCCGTGTGGATAAGAAGGGAAGTCGAGCAGTTGCTTTTGTAAACAGCATGGTCTGACGATGGGAGTTTATTCAAATATTGACGTGTCACACACGCACGGTTATGTAAGATGATCAGTCCCCCTGTACTATGACACCATGCTCTAATTTTGGCTGTTTTTATTTTTACTCTCATTTCTCACCCCTTTGTCCGTTTGTTCCTGCAGCTGGAAGAGCTCAGCACCTCGATGTATCCTTTTCCTCATTGATGGGAATCGCCCAGCACTCCAGGCACAGCCAGTGGTTTTTAATAATCTATTTTCACTTCAGGGTTTTGTCTGTGTGAATCCTTAATGTGTTCAGACAAAAACTGCACCTGGCTGAGAACCAGGACCTGCCCAAGACATCTGCTCCCTGACTAAGTGAGGCGCGGAGGACGGCGACCACACACTCATCTTCTCCCAACATCTATCCAGTCCAGGTTGCCATGGCATTGATCCAGCTGCCTTAGTAACAGAATGGAAAGATCCAGAGGAGGAGGAGGAGCTATTTTTTTTTCTTCTTCTTCCATTTGGTCGGTGGAGTCGAGGGAACAATAGCGACTCAAAGCAGCAGAGCATTAAATGAACACTCAACCAAAACCCCTCAGCTATGGCACAGTAAACGCTCAGCAGTTGTGTTGGATGAAATATGTTGCGTCCACATTTTTAGCATGTTCTTGGCACAAACTAACTCTGCTCCAGTTACTCGTTACGTCATTCTGAACAAATGATTGAATCCAAGTGTCAGCTTTTGGTTTTCTACGTCGCAAAAGCAAAGTTCATGATCCATTCAAGAAGTTTGATTTCACAGTATGCCTTGTCTTTTGCATCGTTTCAGAAGGTACTCCTCTGTTAGCAAAGACATTTCAGCACTCGTCGACAACACCACTGTGGTTAACTCAGAACTTTTAAAAGGGAGTTTTCACTTTTGCTCTTATTCTGAATGCACTCGTCTTTATAGCTTTGCTTTGAAAGTTTAATACAGGGAAAGAAAGACTAGATTTAATAAAAGCTTGTAGAATCTTTGCTACATTTTAAAGGGTCTACGTGAAAAGATACAAAATGTATATTTGATGCATGTAAAATAGTTTGTATGATTTGCTGATGTGCAATCCAGTGACTATGTTGACATTGGTTGGTTGAAATAACTTGAGTTGGAGGATTTTGTGAGTACTTTTATCAGGGTTTTCCTTCTACTGAAATGCTCTAAAATGAACTACTGTAACATGTATGATAGTGTGTTGTTGGATATCACATTCTAAGAGTATTGTGTCTCTGGAGTACAATTTCAAAATGGCAGCTACTTTTATAATTAAGATTTAAGGGGTGATCTTCTGATTTGCATTGTAATGATTCCAGACTTAGTAGCAGTATACTCTGGCCATACTATTTAATTCCTGTCAAGCTTAATGAAGTTATGAGTGATCAATAAAAAAATCAAAATATTGGTGCATTTGGTTATTAGAAATGTATTTTTTTTCCCGAAGGCCTCGACAGTTACATAATACATTTAGATTCTTGTTGCTACATCAGATATCCTACAGCCTGCAATTTTATGTACTCAGAGTTACTGCATTAATTTAAGTAAATTATGCAACATGCAGCATGATGTGTGTTTCTTGAGTAAAATGTAATCAACCCTCTGAAATCAAATGTAACAGTTAAGATTAGACCATAACAGATGAGGCACCTGGAAGTTGGTTTTACAGAAATAAAACACTTTATTTTTTTATATATATATATATATATATATATATATATATATATATATATATATATATATATATATATATATATATTTATATCTTGTTCACAAACAAGTTTAATATAATTTAACAATAGATGAGTTAAAAGGCTACTTGAAGTCTGGCATGATACTGAGACAATCAGATCTGGGCCTTCACTGTTCTTCATGCTGGAGTAAAACTCAACTCCTCCTTTCACGCTGACCCCGTCCAGGAGAACTGGTTCTGCCTCAACCTGGATCCAGGCATCAGTGTACACACATACATATACATGTATCTCCTTAACAAAAATATAAACAATTTTGATCCAGCCAGTACATTTTGGTCATGCAGAAACAGAACGGAAGGTACCAACTCAGCACATCATTAACAAGACTTTGAAACCTTTACACAATAGATAAATTATAAACTGTACCATTACACAGCATACAATTACAGATTAAGCTAATACTGTGCAAATACATATTTGAGCTGTACAAACATATTTTGTACTATTTTTGTTAATCTCAGTTCACAAAAGAAACAACTACATAAGACATGTTGAAAATATCACCTTACATTTGATGAAACAGCAAAAATATACACCTTTTATGTCCCTGTCATCCTCGTATTTTGTGCATTTCAATCTTACATTCTGTAATAGTGTTTTTGATTTGTCTACAGTACATGTTTAGATTATGAAAAAAAGCAATGACAATCATAGGATGGTGAAATGTAAAATTCATGAAATCCATCATGATAATGAGCTACCTTTTCAAAGTGCAAAGAGAGCAGGTTGAGTTGTGTAAGACCTGATGTCAGTATATTAGAATTGTCCATGCTTCTGTACCAGAGGAAATCTCACTGATATAAGATTAAAAGCTCCTACTTTTTAAAGGACTTTCTCTTTATTGATATAAAAGTGCAGGCACTATAAGAAATGTAGAACATCTCTGTCTTCAAGTAAGGTCAGTGTTGGAGTTGTCCTCCAACATTAGGATGTGTTTGGATTCTCTTTTACCTTTAGGATAAGGTCCTCAGGACCTCATTTAAACCTTTATGGACATTGGCAGGTTGGGAGGCAGCACACTCAGTCAGGCTGGGCCCCATCTGGGAATAAAGGGCTTGGCACAGGATGGCGGTAGCACCTCTCACGCTGCCGCTCCGGCCATGAATGGTACCACTGTGGGTGGAGGTGCCCAGGAGGTGCCACAGCAAGGGGAGCACTTTCTGCTCCACCATCTGGGGCTTGCGAGGGTAGAGCTCCGTCACAAGATCTGGAAACAGAGGGCGGTATGGTCAGAAATACAAGCCAAGCCAATTTAAGAGCCAAGACCTGAAACTACTGCAGTGTTTAGAATTATTACAGCATACACACCTGCAACCTTTTCAATAAGATCCACCTTTGCTTTGCCGTTTAAGAACTGAGCCTTGGTGCAGAAAGGCTGAAGAAGAAGTATGTTATCTGCCATGGAAACAAAGGAAATCACAAAGTAATATATAGGCAGTTCTCCATTTAGACTGAGCTTCTAAATTCACTGCTACCGGAAATATTTAAAGGCTCAAGATGAGTACCAAGATTTAAAATAAGTGCATTAATAGCTCCGATAGCAGCAGAGTAGATGGCGTTGTTCTTGGAGTTGAGGTGATTGTCCATGATGGCTGGGACTAAGATGTTGACCACTTGGGACAGGCTGTCCTTTAACAAGTGGATGATTTTCTGGAGAGATTCAAGGGCATACAGGTTGACCTTGCTGTTGGACTCCTGCAGCCTGGCCTTGAATGCATCAAACACCTAAAAGAAGTGAAACCGGAGGGAAAACAGAAACATTTTGGAGATGCGACTTGTATGATGGTAGTTGAGAACCAATGCCAAAAATATTGATTGGCTTTAAAAAGAAATAAATGCTAGTACTAACCGGGAATATACTATTGATGACCACTATGGGGTTGTGTTGGCAGTCGGCCACAAGCTGGTCGATTCCCTTGATCCTCTCTCTGAAGTCCTTTGAACCCAGCAGACCTGAGATCTGCTTGATGTATTCGTTCTTGTCTGCAATACTCTGTATCTGAGATCTACAGCTGTAATGGCTATTTGACTCCCTGTAGATGATGCAAAGTACATCAAACAGTTTACTTTTATAAGTCTGTGAGCATGTATGAATCACTTTTTACTTTCTATATGCATCATACACTGTGTGTTGAGCTACACCTTTGCTTAAAAGGCAGAATTTAGTGTTGTACAGTGTATTGTGCTGCTGCAGGGGCTTATATTTACACCCACCGGCTGGTCTGGTTGAGTGGCTCTCTGGTGAGAGATGAGGCCCTGACTGTACCGCTGCCGGGGATGGAGCGTCTACCCCTGGCTGACTGGGTTTCTTGGGGCATCTCACCAAGACCCTAAAAAAATTGATATCTCCAGTTAAGATGATGGTGTGACCTTTAGTGAAAAGTGCCATAAATGTTATGAAGACATACAGAAAAAAAGTTGTACCTTTGTTTTGAGAGTGAAGACAGTGTCTCTGACAGTCGGCAGATCTTTGGTGGAGATATATTTCTCCAGGATCTTGTCAAAGTCAGGGTGGGATGACAGGCACAGCAGCATTCGACGCCCAAAGTATCTGTGGGTTGAACCAGTTCAATAGTGTGAATTCAGGCACTTTAAATTCAGATATTAACATTCTCTGTCTTGTGTAAATTCTGGCTTCTAAGCTGCAATGTCATTGTTGGCCTGGCAGATGTCACGTCCATAAATCAGCTGTTAAGCAGGAAAAGCTACTTTTGTTTTTATATATCCATTCCAGCAACAGTCCTATTTAATACATGGGTCAACACAATATTACAAACACTTTGATCCAACAAACTATGGCATCACAAATCAAAGTAAAGTAAAATCATCTCAAATAGAGTAGACAAAAACTGAACAGTATGAGTTTGGAATGCATGACAGTGCCGTCTATTTTTCTGGTCACAAAGTGAATTTTATGGCATGTGCCAACAAATATCCTACAAACAGTTTGTAAATCTGGAAATATTCAATAATCTTAAAAAAGTGTGCTCATGTAAAAGTTCAACATAACTGGTGCATGCAGCAACAAAAACAAAGTGTACCTGGCTTCCTGTGAGGAGTCCTGTGTGAGTTTAGTGACGGCAGGAAGGATTCTGTCTGTGAGATCTTTACCTCCAGACAAAAGGCGGGCAGCACCAACCTTCTCCACCAGATTAGCCAGGTGCTGGGCGGCGCATCTCCTCACCACTGCATTGAGGTGGCTGTCAGAAGCAGGGGAAACCAATTTAGGAATCAAAAGATTAATATTTTAAAGCATTACATAATAAGTATAAATTGTAAGTGTGGTGAAACGTGAAAAATTACTTTACGGTGTATTGTATGCAGAGACACATACTGACCTAAGTCCCCCAGAGAGTAAAGCATGGATGCCACGAGTTGGTGTGCAGTGCTGGACCATGCAGCCCAGCGCTGCATCTACATCCTGCCTAATGAAGGCGTTACTCTCCCCGGCCTTCAGCAGTAACGCTTTAACCGTCCCCTCCAGCTCCTGGTCCATTGCCTTCTCTAGGTGTGTGTACAGGTCGCCCAGCGTACATACTGCAACCCTCGAGACACTTGACCGCAGGTTCTTCACCTGAATAACATGGACTTTATTAATACCTCATGGGAAACAGGGTCATTAAAGCATTCCTAGTTACTAAGATACTGAGAAATTAGCTGCAAAATAAGATATCAATACATAAATCAGGAGCCAAGCAGTTCTAGTTCAGAGTGAGGGAAATGGCAAGTAAAAATGATGTAGGAGTGTTATACAACAAGTTGTGCTACCTCTTGAATGAGACACAGGCAGACATCATGAAGCCTGCCCTGGAGTGTGTCTAAGTGGTAGTGAGCCAGACTGCGCAGGAACATCAGACCCTCGATTTTCTTTTCCCTGAAGATGGAAAAAAAATACAACCTCTTTAGAACCCCTGGATTTGAGTTGGATGAAAACTATTGTCCTACGAAGCAGTGCATCTGAGATAACGCAACATGCAAGAGTTTCTCACCAGTCTTCGGAGATGAGCAGGTTAAAGCTCTGCGTCAGTGCCAGCTCAGGCTTGGAAAACGGACACAGCTCCGGAGGCTCGGAGAGATTTTTCTTGTGGCCCATAGTACCAGGGGACAGCTCATCTAAATGCCCCGTCAGACAGCAAACAACACACAGATTCGGTCTCATGTTACATCTCTATCAGTCTGAAAACAAGCAGTGCGTGTGGGCGCCGGTGCATTAACAGTAGGTTGTCAAAACAAAGCATTTTGGCACATTATCCAAAGCAAACATCTTATTCACCCATGCTCTGATGGCTCAGACAGTCTAATTAATGTTTCAACATTTTCAATAAACAAAGACCTGTTGAAGCACTGGTTCATCCATTTATAATGTGGTGGAATATTGCTAAATTGCAATCCAGTGTCGGACCCACTAAGAGAGGATACATAGCAACATTATAAAGCTACACAGTGACATTTCTGGTCGTTTAAAAAACACATGATTGAGCTTGAGATTTGGTGCAGCAGGAAGATTAAGTATTGTTTAGGTCTCCGCACCTGAGCTGTGGGACAGCGATGGTCGGGTTCTGCTGAGGCTCGGGGCCCTCCTAAGACGGGAGAGGTTTTTGGGGTTTGGGGGCACTGTGGGGGGGCTCGGCTGGTGGGGTGGAGTGAAGCACTTCATGGGGCTTTGGAGTCCCGGTTGGCTGACAGGACTGGTGGGGCTGATAGGAGACTCGTCAGAGAGATGGTCTGCTTTGGTAGAGGCCATTGTGCTGCCGTTGAGATGCAGATCTACATCAGAAATACAGCATTTCAAGGCTTGGATGTGAACGTTGTGAACTACACATATGAATAATTTCTTATCTTTTTTTAAACAGGATACAATAAAATACATCACAGCAATATCCAATGTAAAGGTTTAATATGGCAACAAAAGTGCTGTGCAACTTATTCTACTCATAACAAAATGAAAGAATCAGAAAAATATAAACCAGCTAGAATTCAAACTCTGATTTAAACTCCACATTATGATAAAATATACATTATATTAAACAAAAAAACATCAGGTTGAGGTTTACAAATCTTCTCTTGCCTTTGATGATTAATACTCTATTCTCCTCGGTGGGTGAGTCAGACAGCATCTGTCTCACGCGTTGGCGGATCTTGTCTCGTGTATGGTCCACTTGACTGCACTGCCCTTCATGCTGATCCAGACATGGCAGCCTCATCTTATCCCGGCTATACCTTGCATTCTTTACCCTCTGCTGTACAAGCAGTAGTAGAAAACACAGACAATGGGACTTTAGTAACTGGACACTTTGTATGATGTTCTATGATTTAGCGCTGGACAAAGGGTGACTAACCTTAACCTCATCTGGACGTGGGCTGTCATCACTGTCTAGGTGACAGCCTGACACAGCGTGGCTGTAGATGCCTGCTGAGGGATCAATGGGGGGTTTGGACACAGAATCACCCTGCTCAAGTGACGAGGCAGCCCCTGGACGACTGGAGGACACTGCTGTGCCAAACATGCCTAGGAAGCACGATAGGGATGTTTGCAGGTAACTTAAATGTGTAATCAGACTGGTGGACATTAAACCTTCTCAACTGCTAGAATAATCAGTCATGACATTTAGAATTTTGTGATTCTGGGAAAACAATGTCAATGTCCACTCAAAACTTAACAGGGCTCATAGCAGGCATGACACTTGCCTTTTCAACTTCTGTAAAACAGCCCTAAGCTAGAAAACAATGACAATATGACAAACAAAACAATTGAATGATAACTTACAGGAATGAATCAAGATCTATAGAAACTGACCTCTTCCAATGACTCCTTTAGCCATATCCGTGGCTGGTGAGTTCCTACTGCTGTGGCTCTGAGATCCTAAGAACCAAAGTAGAGGAATACTGATTAATTATCTAGGCAAACACATATAATTACCAGGTAAATTCATGAAAAAAAGCTCTGTTCGGTTTGACATCAGTTGGACTGACCTTTGACAGGCTTCAGAGCTCTGACTGATTCCCGGAAGGCTGGTTTGACCAGTGGAGGAGACGGTCCTGTGTTCTCTTCCTGTGTGATTATACCGTTAGAGTAAATGACTCTCTGCCCAACAACACCCACGTCGGATGATAGTTCGTTTCTCTGTGACAATCCTTGGGAAAAAAGAAAAAAAAAAGCGTGAATAAAATAAAGTAAATTACAAAAATTGTTTGGCAAACCCATAGTATCCCTTTTATACCTTGAAGGCTGCTGAAGTCCATGGACACGGAAGACCTCAGATTAGCAGAAGGCACTCTTGCAATGCGAGGTTTCATTCCCGGAGGAGCAGAGTTACCGGGACTGTTGACGTATGTGACAAGTGAGAAATAATACTGGAAGCGTGCTTAGCACTGTTCAACACACTTTCAAACACCACCAGATGGGTTCAATGTTATCACTGCTTTAACATTTACTCAGTTAAATGACACATAACAGTAGGTACCTGTCTGACTTATGTCCTGACGTACTGTAATCCTCATAAAAAATGTCATGTTATACACAATCTTTATGTTTGTATTTACATGAGACATGCACACATACATGTCCAACATAATATAACAAGCTGTTTGTTTTTGGCATAATATTGCTATTAATCCAATCAGATCATCTAGCCTACAAGAGGAGCCTTTGGTATGGCTAAATTCAGCAAAATGCAGAGCCTTTACCTGGTTTTGCTGCCATTGAAGCTAGAGTTGGCGACTGAGCTCAGACTGGAAAGACCACTCTCGCTGGCTGAGCTGGTAAGCATTGGAGAGGTGTGTGGTGGTGAGTCCAGACCCAGATCCAGCCTTACAGCTGAGTCAGGGCTGTCTGGATCTGAACTGCTAAGGCTCACCTTGGCCCTCTTCTTGGCAGCACTGTTGCGCAATGAGCGCAGGGAGTTCAGCATCTGTGAGCACCACACAAATTGACACATATGATCATGGAGAGGAATATGATTAAAGGAGCCAAACTTCAACCCCCCTGGAAACTGCAGAGTATGTTTTCTTTAAGGGCATTTGCTGACCTCCTGCATGTCCAGAGCATCGTCCTCTTGAGTTTCTTGCGCCACATTGATGCCATCAGGGTCCTGATGAAGGTCCCTCTCTAGCTGTTGATTCTGAGGGCTGCCTGGAGCACTGGACCTCTGGCTGGACTGGACCTGCTCTGCTGGTGGGACAACTGGCGAGATAGACAGGGATGCCCTGGTGCTGCTCAGAGCCCGGCGGAAAGACGAAGTGGAAGAAGAACTCACAAGGGAAGCACGAAGAGGCCGGGGAGAGCATCTGCTTGAGACATGGTCTCCTGGAGGGGGTCGAACATTGAGGATAAAAGAGCATGGAGTATAAAAAAAAACAGATAAAAAGAGGCCAGAACGTTTTTACATTGATCCGACAGCTAAATTACCTGTTTCTGTGACTGTCGTGTCTCTCCATGGGCTGGTGTCTCGTTTGTGAGGGGTGGTCTCTCTCTTGTTGGGCCATGTGTTGGACATAGAGAGGGAGGAGTCTAAATGACGGCGGGACAGTGTCGGAGTAAGCATGCCTCCTGGGAGTGAGGCCAGTGGGTAGGAGGGCAGAAGGAAGGATCCGGATGGGGTGGGGTTCGAGGGAAGGGAGAATGTGCGCTCAACACTGGGGTTCCTGGAGAGTATGCCTCCCTTAGGTGACACTGAAAGATAGAAATAATAAAACACTGAGTAGATAAAAAGGTAACACGGTGGAAATATGGCTCACGACTGTCTGGACGTAGAAAACTTTCTATTTAAAAAAAAACTCAAGTGTTGTGTTATCCTGATTTATTTGTCTTAATTCATGTTTTTTACAAGCAGATAATTTTAAAGTAATGACTCCTTACCAACATCTGGGTCAGAGAAGTTGGTGGTTTTAAAGATGTCTGGGTCCAAGTTGAGGCTTCCACTTCTTCTAAGGCGTGCAGGGGTCTCCCTCCTTCTTGAGGATTGTGGCTTCTGAGGCTGTGCGGAACCTAGATGGAAAGTACATATATTTATTTTCTGAGTGTAACAGTAACTGGTGTAAAGAGCAGAGACGAGAGTCTGGTGTGAACACAGAGAGATTAAAGCTGGGGTGTGACTGTCCTGCTGTGTTGGGGTTGACTCACAGTTCAGAGTGACTAATGAATGTGAGCGGTCGAGAATTCAGCGGTACATTACCGATCACATTTTTTTACACATATTGACAATGGAGAATAAAACGGTAGACTAATGCTCCTAATGCTGGAAGTAATTCACAGGATGAACTTGATCTGGTGGTGTCATGGAAAATAATTTTGCATTGTTGAAAAATGCTTCTGGTGGTCAGTTCTACTCTTCCCTGGATCTTATAAAAAACATATCTGATACCTATTTGAATGTATGTGCCTAACTGTTAGTGTGCACTAAGAAAATGTTGAAGTTAATAAACGTTTCCGAACTTTTTAGCTGAAAGGTTTCTTTGTAAACAGGCCTTAAGAGATACTGGTAAGAAAAAATGTGTGCAAGAACGATTAGGTTGACTATAATGTGTTTCTTCTCATTAAGATTGCATTAAGTACCTGTCGATCCCTCGACACTGGGCTTCTTTTTACTGCTTTTGTGAAACTTGGGGGTGGTCAGTTGCTGGCAGGTCATTTTTAACTTAACAGTAGAGACAACCTGCTATATACCAACAACACTGTGCTAACATTAATTACAAGTTCAGAAAACTAAGCAGTTGGTGAATGTCATAGCCTCTACTGGTGAGACAGGTATGAGACTTATCTGGATTGCAACTGTGCTCATTTCAGGGATTTTGCTGACATGTGGCACTGTGACTCCTCAGCATGCTAATCCAATTTAAAGCAGCTCTAAACTGAGTTAAGGTAAAGTGGACCATGACAACCAGTTAGTTGTACTTGTCACCTTGTTTTGAATGCATGTGTGTAATACTGAGAGAAGACAGTATTTGCACTTACTGAAACTGGGTATGTAGTTCTCTTGACTCATCTTCTTGGACAGGGGAAGCACATCCTTACTGGCCATCTATTAGTGAACAGAAAATAATTTTAATAGCAACAATAGAGGATGAACTTCAAATAACTAATGAAAAGCAATCTTTAAACAAATAGGACTCTAAGTATAATTCTATCCACTGAACAAGGGGATGTAGCACGTTTTTTTTAGCTCAGGCAAGAGACACAGGCATTTGCAAGGATCAGACTTAACTAAATATACATGAAGATAGAGATAAATAAATCAAGTAGACAAATTATGACAAGAGAGAGAGATAGAGAAAGAGAAAAAGAGAGAGAGAGATTATTCCCCCTGCCTTTAACCTGAACAGCACTCATTGTGAATCACTTGGTGTGATTGCAATCAACACTAGAGCAGTAAATATGCCATGTTTTACAAGCATACCACCGTGACATATCCAATTATGTGTCACATCCTCTTCAGTAAGTGTGCCGTGTGCTAATGGGGTTGCTGGGAAACAGACACTGCTGTAAACAGAAGGTAAGACTCTAGTCTGAATAATAGTTTCCAGAACAAAATATTGTCATTCAATAAATCATAAAACAGAGCCATTCCTCTCAACAAATGGTCACCATTAGAGCTGATAGTGGCTTAGTTTAACATATCATTCAAATGTGTTCACTAATAAAACACAACATGTTCTGTATTCCACATTACATGCTTTTCCCAGCAAAGTGGGAGGTTCACCTTCATTTTCAAATGGCTTCTTCTCAACACATCGATGCTCATCTTTGCAGCGACAGTTTCATTGGGCAGGGAAACCAGTCACCTACTGCATTTCTACCATGAATAGTGTCAGTAATGTGCTGTCAGATTTTACCCATCTATTCTTCCCACTGTTTAATTAAATGAGAGGTGTACCCAACAATACAATTCAGCCTATTGTTACCCCGCCAATACGGATTATATTCAAGTAATACAAACATTTTAAAAAAGAACAGAAAAGAAAACCTCTTATTAAACATTGTGAACTGTCAAACAATATAAAATCATACGCAGGAGCAGATGTTGATTAAAGAGGACAGTGCAGATCTCTATGTCGTGAGATGTGTAATATATAACTAGCTCTCTGCTGCACTCCATCCATACTGCATCATGAGAGATATAACTATATTTAGGTTGTTTTTCACACCCAAACTCTCTCTCTCTCTGAGGAAAGTGACACCTCTAAGATTTCTTTCTGGCTGGGTTCCTCCGGGTGTGACTCAGCTTGTTCAAACAACTAGTATGCATTTCTGAGAGTAAACAAACAAGACCCCTGCCTTTTGAAGGTAACTTCATTCTTAGGGAGGTTTAGATTCATCATTCCTCTGTAAGGCAAGCACAGAAAAATAATCACCCCTGTAGTGCTATTCAATGACTGCACTTACTGCACTGCTTGACTGATTGGGAGCAAATCAACAGACTTCCTGGTCACTGAAATGCGCTTTGATTTCAAAGTCAATATGAAAAGCCCTCTAGTGATTACAAAGAGTATTTTTAGAGGGGGAAAAAGGCGAGTTATTTGTTACTTATCGAGTCAATCAATGGCAGATAAAAAGACAATATTTCCATCTGTTCTCTGGGTAAATTAACCTACAATATGCCATAACATCTATGGAAGCTGTTTTGTAATAGAGAATCATACTTAGAGAAACCATATGCTAAATCCGGGAATGTTCACAGATGGCTTAATTATCACAAGAGATAAGTGAGAATACCCCACCTTTTCAGAGCAATTTATGTTCAGCGTACTGCCTTGCTGGTCGTTCTCAGTGGATGAGAAGCTTGACATCTCCCAGGGTAGTTTGTTCTTTCCTTTCCCCGCGCTGACAATCCTCCTTTGAAGTGGAAGGTCATCAGTGAGGGAGCCTAGGCTGCCATAGCCATACAACCGGTCACTGTCTGGTTCAGTTCTGTGGCTCCTGCCGCTGCTTATCCGCCCTCCATTCATCACCCAATCCAGATCCGCCTTAGAGCCATACTGCAGGGAGCAACGATGTGCTGGTTTTGGGGCCACCAAGCCATACTCCACTAGCCCGTCTGAGGAGAGTTTGGGAAGGATGTGCCTTGCTCGTCGTGCCTGTACAGCTGCCATAAGACCCTCTGCATCCTCATTGAGTTCGACCATGTCCACAGCTTTCATTAGAGGTTGCTTTTTCCCTGTGTCAAGGCAATAGTCAAACACAGCAAACAGCTCAAGGGCGGCGTGGCGAACCTTCCTCTTGCTGTCTGCCAGGTATGGCGCAACCTCAAAACAAAGCTTGGGGATGTTAAAATCTTTTTTCGGATGAGAAAGCATAGCTGCCATAATGATGTTAAGGATATCTTCCCGAACCCTTGAATTCTTGTGTTTTAAGTTGCCAATGACAAGATCCAACACTTGTTGTGGCATAAGAGTTTTCATCAGCTGTCGAAACACATTCATGTATTCATTTCTGGTAATGGTGTGAGTGTCTCCGAGGGCCTTCAGACCCACAGAGACTATCTGTTGGAAATATCTGTCTACGCCTGTATCCAGCTTCTGAATGAGTAAGTTTAAAACTTGTAAAGTCCCATACAACACTTTAAAATTACTGTCGTCCAGAAGTCGAGGGAGAAAATGTATGAACTCCTCAATACTGCCAGACGGGACCGATTTCATGTCCACTTCTGAGAGGATGCGTTTGAGCTCTTCCACCCCATTTGTGCGATTTTGGTAATTCTTCAAGTCCAGAAGCAGCTCCTGTAACTCACGGGAGATCAACCCGGGTATCATTGTCGACGGTCTTGCAGTCGTGGTCAAATTTCAGAATCCAAAGGCGCGAACACAATTCTGTGTGGACAAAAGCATCCGTCCTCTTTACGTCGTGATTTCATCCTGAGTGGTTTGTGATGGAAACCCACTCGCCTGTTCATCAAGCTGTGAATGCAAAACAGGAGAAAAAATGTATTAACAGCACACACACACACACACACACACACACACACACACACACACACACACACACGCACACGCACACACGCACGCACAATTTGCTCAGACGAGCAAAATGTCTTCGTGATGATGTAAACAAACATGTCATACAGCCACGTAACTGTGCGTTTCATATATCAATATCACGATCGATCACCGTGAACTACCGCCTCGTTAGGTGAGAGAGACAGACGTTAGATCACAGCCATTGAACACAACCACTTGTGGCTGTCAAGCACGGCGACGTTAGTTATCAGCCGAAGGGTTTATGTAACATTCACAGCTGCATTACGTTACATGATGCTCTGCTGTTGTAACGTGAGTTAGTATGCAGTGTGTCGACTTGAGCCAGAGCCACTTCTACCGCACTGAGAAGGGCTCAATCCCCGACTAAGTGGCCGTTAAGCGCCCGTACTGGGTAGCTACGTGGAGCCGTAGCTACCGTAACGTTGCGCCGCTAAGCTAACTCGCTAACTCCGCCAACTGTTTCAGGGGTTTGTGCTGGCTGACCAGGGCGAGCAAAGTTAGAAAAACAGCAAGAAAGCAGACCTTGAATTTCCCCCACCGGGCGCTCCTCCGTGACGCTCGGCGAGACTATTTAACGTCCCGTCGTCCCCGGTGTCCGTGTCACGCTGCGGCAGCTACGGCTCCGTAGGTGCAGACATGTCCCTGGTTGTTTCAGCTGCTGTGTGGAGTGTTGGACGTGTGAAAGCTACAGAAGTATTCACACAGAGAGGAGCCCACACACACGTAAGCGCACACACACACGCGCGCGCACACACCGAGGAAGCAAAATGGCGAATAGATGTCGCAAACTGAGCGCTTCCATGGTGACCCGAGTTCCAGGCTCCTCCAGGCGGCCGGCCGTCACCAAGGAGATAGAAAGGATAAATTAAAATAAAAAGATAAAACTGCATTGACGCAGTTGCAACATACTGCACATCTGGGTTTTAATTTCGCATTGTGTAGGAATACAAAATAAATATAACTTTAAATGTGTGTTTCTGTTTTATTATTTGTGCTATTCAGGTTTACTGTCGTAAAGAAATGCATATGTTATCAAGTATAGTCTGTGTATATAGTATAGTCATCTGCACGTCCTCAGTTTTATTAAAAGAAAAAATAAATATTGGCCACTATAATGATGACTTACAAAATGCCATCAAGGTTGCATGCTTGCATCCACGTTTACTCTGTGAACAATTAAGGCATTCTTTGTTTTTTACTAACTAATGATGCAACTTTATACACAATATTTCAGAAGGAAATATACTTGTCACTCCTCACTTACAAACTATAACTCACTCACTCACTCATAATAAGACTTTATGCGTAGACGTGTTGTAATAAAACAAATGAAGTGAATCCCAACCAATCATTTTGAGCTATTATTGTGTTCTTTCGCTGAAGTTAAATTGTGAATGGAGAACTACTCCATTCACAATTTAACACATGCATTAATATGTGGTCGTAACTTAAGGCTAGACTAACGTTAAGGTTGGTGTAATATTATGAATATACGTTCATTTAGTGTCCACAAATAAAAATGTCTGCGCACGTGTGTATCAAAAATGTCAGGAGAAATACAAATACTTGTAAAGTTCACTACCGTTGTATAACATTTTTGTGCTTAAAATAGCCGCAAATGTGGTTTTATTTTGAAAGTACCGGAAGTGGGTGTGCTGCTCTCCGTGCTGTCTCCATGAGAGCTCCTGTGTAGCTCGGTGGCTCTGAGGCAGCAGCTTGTTTCCTTCACCGCCCCGCCGGGTTCACACTCGTCGCCACTGATCAATCGGTCATTTCAGCGGCTCCCCAGACGGTCTTGAGGTTACAGGTTAGTTTTTCCCTCATTTGACGGTTGACACATGCTGTCTGACAGCCAGCTGTAACGTCACGTATCTGTCAGCCATGTTACTGTATATCAATCAATGATGCAGCCACAGTAACCGTATTTATTTTTAGCAGCTAACCTGTGCCGACTGCAGTGCAATGTAACGGATATGGGCGCCGTGTATTTGCTGAAGGCGAACATTGTTGACGATACGGTGGCAGCATTGATGTTGATACGAGCGTGATAGCCGGGTGAATTTGCTTCTGCAAAATCCAACCCGTCGGTGTCCGTTACAGTGTGTTAGCTAGCGCACTAGCTGTCTGTTGCCGTGAAGCTAAGAGGGTTTGATCTGGCCATGTCCTCCGTGAGAAATCAAGCCAAGGCCTCAGTCAACAAAACGAACAGCTCCCGTTATTGTGACTGGATGTCGTAAAGCACAGCAGTGTTTATGCACTGTGAGGTTAACTCACAACATTTTCGCTTAACGAGTGCGGCTGGTCGACTTTAAGCAGCGGTAGCACTGGATTAAGAAGATCGTGCTTCTTTAACTTTGCTCTCGGTCTACTGACAACTGAGCAAGATGGAATAACTAATGTATTGCTACAAAACATCCCAGGATGCATCCTACTAACCTGACATGAATCCTTAACGCGTGCTGTAAATACGTCATGTTGCAAGGCCTATGTTTAGTTTACTTTTCAGGCTTGTGGTCTAAGGGACAAGAGGCCATAGTTAATTGTACAGGATTTCCATTGGCTGTTGTCACATGACAGTTAATTGGAAAATGTCACTGATGTCAACAATGCACTGATGTGTGTGGATTCCTCTTGAACTCAGATGGACCAGCAGGACCAGTCCTATATGTTTGCCAGTCTGAAGCGGCCTCATTCGGAGCAGTTGCTGCAAGGCCTCCAGCTCTTGCGGCAGGATCACGAACTATGTGACATTGTCCTGCGTGTGGGTGATGCCAAGATCCATGCCCACAAAGTAGTGCTGGCCAGCATCAGCCCTTACTTCAAGGCCATGTTCACGGGCAACTTGTCGGAAAAAGAGACCTCTGAAGTGGAATTCCAGTGCATCGATGAGACCGCCTTGCAGGTATGCTTTGAGCCGGCAGACCCATTACCAACTGCTGTACCACAGTTTGTTTATGTGATGCTTTTACTCTCTCTCTCTCTTTTCCAGGCCATTGTTGAGTATGCCTACACTGGTACGGTGTTTATCTCCCAGGAGACGGTGGAGTCTCTACTACCGGCTGCAGACTTACTCCAGGTTAAGCTAGTACTTAAGGAGTGCTGCTCCTTCTTAGAGAGCCAGCTGGATGCTGGGAACTGTATAGGCATCTCCCGCTTTGCAGAGACATACGGCTGTCATGACCTGTGCCTAGCCGCAACTAAGTTCATCTGTGAGAACTTTGAGGAGGTTTGTCTTACAGAGGAGTTTTTTGAACTGACTAGGGCAGAGTTGGATGAAATTGTATCCAATGACTGCCTTAAGGTGGTCACAGAGGAGACTGTATTTTACGCCCTGGAATCATGGATCAAATATGATGTGACTGAGAGACAGCAGCATCTGGCTCAGCTGCTGCACTGTGTTCGCCTTCCTCTACTCAGCGTCAAGTTTCTCACTCGCCTATATGAAGCCAACCACCTTATACGAGATGACCACGCATGCAAGCACCTGCTTAATGAGGCCCTCAAATATCATTTTATGCCTGAGCACCGGCTCTCCTATCAGACTGTGTTGTCGGCACGGCCAAGATGTGCACCCAAGGTGCTGCTTGCAGTGGGAGGCAAGGCTGGACTGTTTGCAACATTAGAAAGGTAAACCTTTTCTGTATAGCTAATAATTTTAAGCACTGGTAAAAAGGCAACTTTGTAATTTCTGTATTGTCAATGCGTTCATTAAACTAACAGACTGTCTGTTAATATCTGTCTCTCTCACTTGCAGCATAGAAATGTATTTCCCTCGGACAGATTCGTGGATAGGACTTGCCCCTCTCAGTGTACCCCGATATGAATTTGGAGTGGCAGTGCTGGACCACAAGGTGTACGTGGTGGGAGGCATCGCCACACACATGAGACAAGGCATTAGCTATCGGAGACACGAGAGCACCGTGGAGAGCTGGGACCCCGAGAGTAACACCTGGTCCTCGGTGGAGCGCATGGCCGAGTGCCGCAGCACACTCGGGGTGGTGGTCCTGGCGGGCGAGCTGTACGCCCTCGGAGGCTATGACGGCCAGTATTACCTCCAGTCGGTGGAGAAATATGTCCCCAAGTTGAAGGAGTGGCAGCCTGTGGCTCCCATGACCAAGTCCCGCAGCTGCTTTGCCACTGCTTTGCTGGATGGCATGGTGTACGCTATTGGAGGCTACGGCCCGGCTCACATGAACAGGTAATGGATGTGATCTTTTTGTTTTACCTGCATATAATCTACTGTAATTTATAGTCTGTTAAACATGATGAATGGGACTTTTTGTTATTTATCTAATCTGTTAGGGAACATTTATGAAAGTACCAGATGCAAACAATTTCACTTAATCTTCTGTAGATTACCCAATAATTAGCAAGGCATAATTCATCATTCATCCTGTAGCTGTTTAGTTCTCTGTATGATGCAGTCCACATCTTTGGCTTGACCTTCTTTTCAAAGATGTCAAGTGTTGCTGAGAAAATGGCCAAGGCCCTGTGAATGAGTGAACGGGAGTCGTAAGAGAAGTGGTTGCTGAAGTTTCATAGAGAGGGTGCCTGACTGTGTGCTGCTGGTTAGACCTCTGTTGTTGCTGTGGATCTTGAGAGAGTCTCTGTTGCTTGTTTCCTTGACTCCCGAAACCCCTCAGGAGAATGTGTTTGGCCAGAGAATCTTCAGGGACTTTTTTTTTCTTCTTTCCCCAATGGCTTATGTCCTTGCATACTGCAAAAACAATCCCTGATTGCTAGTGTTCCAGTTGCTGTCAGGGGGTTCATTTGACTCTGGTCAAATTTGGCAATTCACCGCTGCCTTTGGTCGCCCTGTTACTCGCTGCATCGTGTGTTTGTGATCGGACCACCCAAAAGTTTTGTCTTCTTTGTAGCTTAAAGTAAATATCGATCTGATTAAGTATTCTATTTATAAACATTTAGTTTGCGTGTGAAGTAGGTTCCCTACTTATAAAATGCATCTTTTGAAGGAGGGAGTAGGTGTTTTTGCCTGTTGTAGACAAGTAACTACAAAGTGTCAACTTAAAGGGATTATTTGCCACTTTAAAATAAAAATTTAAAAAAAGTGGCGGTCCAATCGGTGTGACTGGTAAATGTAGTCCACTGAAGATAAACATTCCCTCGTGCGTGCTGTATTGACTGAGAAAGCTGATCTCTCCTGCTGTGGCGCCATGCCTGTGTGTACCAGGATGCATTGTGTGCAAGCGCTGACTTTGTTTTACGTTACACAAGCACTCATTTAGACTGATAAATGAAGAAAATACAAAACAGCATTAATGGAAATATTCTTCCACCCCCAAACCGAAAAATACAACCATCTGAATTTAAGCTTGATATTCTATTCATAATCCTTTGGACACTTTTCAATGTATTTTGCCGGGGTCTGACGGATTAGAGAGTGCAGGGAGTTCTTATCAATTTACATTTAGACTTTTTAAACCATTTTTAAATAAATTGTGCTTCATCTGCTCCACACAGCGTGGAGCGTTACGACCCCAGCAAGGATGCCTGGGAAATGGTAGCCTCCATGGCTGATAAAAGGATCAACTTCGGAGTAGGCGTCATGCTCGGCTTCATATTTGTGGTGGGCGGACACAACGGCGTGTCGCACCTGTCAAGCATCGAGAGGTATGATCCACACCAGAACCAATGGACAGCTTGTCGGCCAATGAATGAACCTCGCACTGGTGAGTTTACAGCACACTTTAGCTAAAGTTCCTATTTGCACAATTTATAAAAAATTCTATTTTTGTGTAATCTCGCCTGTATGTGCTGACTCTGTTGTTTTAAACTTATTGCGATAACTGCGTCCAGAAAATAGTGAGCTGTGTGTAACTCTACATCTGATTGTGACATCGTCTTGCAGGTGTGGGCTCTGCCATTGTTGACAACTACCTCTATGTGGTGGGAGGTCACTCCGGGTCATCCTACCTGAACACTGTCCAGCGCTATGACCCCATCTCTGACAGCTGGTTGGACTCAAGTGGCATGATGTATTGCCGTTGCAACTTTGGCCTGACTGCCCTTTGACCCATGGCCCAGCCAGCTAGGACCCAATAACAGAACTTAGACACAAAGACGTTTCTTTTTTGTTGTCTCCTGCTCCTTCTCCCTTCACATTCATCCTCCAGGAGCGCTGCACACCAACGTGAACACCAGAGGATAGGGCAAGCCTGCTGGGTGGATGGATGTGCCGCGCTAGCTGGCGGGCTAGAGGGGGACCACAGACATGGCTGCAGAGACGAGAGAGAGAGGGCGTCAAAGTTGTGCAGCACAGAGGGGAAGATGATTGGACAGCTGTTGTCACGGGCATGAGGAGACGGCAGCTCTCCTGCTGCTGGACCACAATGAGGACCCTGAGCCATTTCCCAGAGAACTGTGGGAGAAAACCTGTCACTTTTGTTTCAAAGATTCTGTTAGGTTAGCAGACATTTTGTTTTCCTTCATGCCATTAATTGTGTTAAACACTCAAATCCTTTATATTTTATTTAATTTGTTATAATTTACCTGCTGCAACTGGAACCATGTGTTCAGTTTTTGTAGAACACTGCAGTTTGCTGGGGTGTTTGTATGAATATGTGGTTGTTGTGTGTGTGTGTGTGTGTGTGTGTGCTTGAGGGATACATGCATGTCAGATAGGATTGTTTTGTTACGTGTCAGGGTGCAGAGCTGATGCTCGTCCGCAGCGACACAGGTGTTCTGCATCGAAATCAGTGCTTCACAAAAAAGAGAAAAGTTGAAATCTTTATATTTTCAAACAAGGGCTGCCTTCTTCTCTTGTAAATAGTCTAAATAGAATATATATATATATATATATATATATATATATATATATATATATATATATATATATATATATATATATATATATATATATATATATATTATTCTCTAGTGCATTGCCTGTAAATGTTTTGTCTGCACTGGGTCGTGTGTGTGTGTGTGGTTTGAGTCCAAGGGTCAGTGTAGAGGTGACAACTCTTCTCAGAGTGACTGTCACTAGTGATTGTCACTAGTTTAAAATCCCCACGTTCTTGCTTCTGTTACATCTTCCGAAGGTCGGGTCATGCACTTACTACTCTTCACAATAGTTGACGTTGACCTTGGCCTCCTTTTCACCCTTTGTTCTGTACACAATACCAACTGGTGCTATATTTAGGATTCAGGATTCAGCTGTTTGTCTGTGTTGCCTCACGCGATTAGGTCAACCTCTGTTTTCAACCTCTGCTACATTACTGCGTAAGATATTCGTTATTTGATTTAAGCACATGTTATTGCTTTACGGTTAATGGTCAACCATGCAATAAAACTGAAAGGGAAGCCTGTGGTTGGAAAACCACAAACCTCCATCCTCCATAACTATTTAAAAAGTCTGAAAATCAGCTCTTATTTATTTCAAATATAGCCCAGTAAGTGATCCCCTTGCTCGCGTTGTCCCTGTTCCTGGATATGACCATGCTTTGTCATCGTCTTAATCCTGTTCCAGTTATACTGTCACACTCTTGGCAAAAGTCAAGACTTTGTTTGTATCCCCCCCCATGATTGGGGCTGACATCTGCTATCCAACATGTGATACTTGTGTAGCCACTATCTTGCTTGCAAGCTCAGGCTTGAGGTAATCTCTTCACAGCTTCGTTTTTGAAGTGCCAAAACATGACTTTTTGTTTGTTTTTCATCCATCTTTTCCACCTACAGTGCTAGAAATGACTATTTATTTTTTTGTCCTCGAGTGCCATAGTTAAAACATTTTCTTCTCGTGCTTATTGCTAATGTATTGGCATGAAGTTCTTCCACACTGTCATGTAAAGATGGCCGATGAAGCTCCAACGGCTGTGCCAGCCAACTCAGGACATGTTCCCACTGTCACCAGTCGGTGTCCTGGGAGGGAGGCCAGAGTGTTCCCCTGGTTGTGTTTGACTCCAGGCTGGCTGACGGTGTCACTGTGTCGTCTCGGGTCAGGCTGACAAACGGGCGAAGCGACGCACCGCAATAGAGGGGGCACTGGTCTAAGAAAGGCTAGGTGGGTTGTGTCTTTAGTCACTTAATGTTCAAGCCTAGTTTGAGTTGCTTTGTGCACTGATGTCTGCACACGAGTGAAAAACCTTAAACCAAGCTCTGCATTGCACTTACCAAACTATTTGATACATATTGTAATTTGTACATGTTTTAATTTAGAATAATGGCATTTAGATAATGCAATAAGACTTCTGTATGCTCTGTGGATGAATATGTAAGTGTATGTCTCTTCAAAAAAAAAAAAAAAAAAAAAAAAGCCAAGGCATCTGGTATTGCTGTGAGGGATCCCAACATGGCATGTCTGTCGATTCACACTGTTGGCAGGTGAAGTGGACCTTTGATGAAACATCAAATATGTCACCGTTGACTTTGCCTCATCATGTCTTGTGTTGTCATTTTGTTGTGCATGCTGGTTCATTTGTACAAGGCATATGTTTGAGGTAGATTCAGATGGATTTCTAACAAATATTGCATTCATTATAGTTAATGGCCAAACACCGACTGAAACACTTTATTATTTTTTTAATTCAGCTATTTTTACCACGTGGATTTAAGTCTTGAGCGGTAGACGAGTCGTTCTCTTCTGCTTGTACTCTAAACTGTGTTTTTGAAACGTTAGAGAAACCATTACTATAGACAAGGACTTAAATCACATTTTGTTTGTTGCAGATTGTTTGCATTACAATATAGAGTACTCTATGATTTCTAGTTTATTTAGAAAGGGTAACCCATAAGCAACCAAAACATATTTCTGAAAATATGTCTGTTTTAGAAAGTTGTGACTTTTGTATTTATAATTATTTGTATTGTTTTTGTCCTGTAAACTGATTTTGTTTGCTAATGTCTATTGTACTAGATTGTCAATCACTTAAGAGCCACAGCACAAATCACGCAGGCGTAATTATGTGCTGCAGCCATGATTCACCCAGCAACTGTTATGTACGGTCATGATTTCCGAGGTGTATATTACCTTCGTCTTCAATTAATTTTGGAGAGACGCTGATTAAAATCTGCAAACGTGAATCTGCAAAAAGAAGGGATGTTGAAATTGTGTTTGTATGTATTTTCATTAAGGCCTAACCAATGTCATGTTTTTGCCACCACTCTCACCAAAGTGCTTGTTCAAAGAAAGCAGATGGATGACTAACACCTGGTCTGCAATGGACTGGCACTCTATTGTTTGTGTCTGAAAGAAAACTCCTTTGAAACTGATGTCAATGTTAGCCAAATGACCACTCTGCTTCTTTTACATTTCCCATTGTGTCTGGAGGTGATGATCTTGAATTTTATATCCTGTGGATTAATACTGGAAGTACAAGATAACCGTAGGTGTAGAAACAGTAGCTTTTCACATTTGATCATGTTTTGATTGAAGACATTTTACATACATTTTAGTCAGTTTGTGTGGTGCAGTTGTACCCAGTTTAAAATAAATGCCTGCCTTAAAAGGTACCGTCTGCTTCTATGTGGCTCTTGTCATATACATTCATGCAATGAAAGTGCAACAAAATAAATCAATACTCATGTACTCCAAAATATTTGTATTTGTACTCTGCATAGAAAAAAACAATGAAACTTGAACAAGGATTTACACGAGACAGGATCCGCTTTTCACAAACTTTCCTTGGCAGAGGCACTGTGTGATACAAGTTATTCTTGAAGGTTAAAAACCTGCGGAGCGCGTGTTAAAATATGCTTGACAGTTTTATTCCGGCTTGTCAGGAAGATAGATAGTTCAGACTGCTCTTAACCTTTATATAATTTAAAATGGGACACTTTTAAAATCCCGTTTTATGGTTAAAGGCAGCCCACAAAAAATATATATATTTTGAGGAACCAACTAAAATCAAAATATGTGCTCGATTACAGAAAAGATTATTTTTTTCCCGATATTCCCCCCTTAAGAACTGTATTATAACATTCATTCATTGTGATAAAATGCTAGCCTCCAATTCAAGCGTCTTTAGAAAAAAACAGTTAACCCGACATTGATTGTTTCTAATCCTCAGACCACAGTGTAAATAAAGAAAGCACCAGTTTAATTAAAGGAAAGGGTTGATCTCTATACATGTACAATGAAACAGCCAAAATGTATACAGCCAGTGTCATCTCCCATACAAGGCTGCTCAATAGCAAATGCACCCTTAGAGTGTAATCCATCTAACAACCATGACGTTTAAAATACGGCAATCTCTCTCATGTGTCGTGTGACTGCATGTGCATGTGATGTGCATTACTCACTGCCACGGCCATTTATTATTACAGAACTATTATAGTCCATTATACTCTTGGATTCCAAGCATGCCCCCAAGCCCCTTAAAAGTAGTTTCCATGTTGCACGCTAAGCTTTCTGCAAGCATTCAGGTAAAAAGGAGCATGTGTCATTCAGCACTCACGGCGGAAGCAATGGCTGACAGGATAGAACTTTTTTTTTAAAAAATGCAGTATGCGATAAGTAGAGAAAAATGGTTACAATAATGAAATGCAATCCTTGGGGGTCATGACAACACAATCGTAGGAAGGGTGGATGAAGGAATGGTCCGACTCCTGCTCATCCGTGTGTTCTCTTGTGATGAGGCGAGTTCACTTGTCTGAGGCGCGGATGTAAACCAGAGAGGACAGCAGCAGGAGCTCAGGCGGCTTGTGCAACAGGATCAGATTGTCACTCCTCAGTCCGTCGTAGTGCATCCAGCAGCCGTCTATCTGGAAGGCTGCGGAGTAGTGGTGCTCCTCCTTGTTGAAGAGAGTGGCACCCTCTAGTAAGTATCTGTGGAGAGAAATGTCCAGGAAACTCAAAGTAAGAGCATAAATAATTGCAAACATCTTTTTCTCTTTGATCCGAGACAAAAAGAAGAAGTTGTAGAAGAGGAATATTTTCTCTCTATATATATAAATCCTCTTGCAAGTCTGTAGCAAGAAACTTGGTATATTTTTGTTGGCAGTTTGAGCATAAAATAACAAGTGTTTTAATAATCTTGTGTCAGAGTAACACTTTAAGAATGAGCTCTGTTTTTGTTGACTAACGTGGAGAAAGTCATCCCGATTCTATCTCTCATTGACTTTCAACAGTGTGGCTAAAGCGCGTTGCCACTTTAATGTAAGCGCCAATGGAAACGCACCGTGGGAGCTCCATACCTGTGCTGGCAGAGAGCCAGATGGTAAGGAACATAGGACAGCTCCTCTGACTTCCACTGCTGCATGTTGAGGATGACAAAGGGTGGGGGTCCGTGGCAGAAAACCCTCTGGGAGATCTCCCTGAGACCATCACACCTGTTAAAAGAAAAGAAAAATATTAGCAATATGTCAAGGAGGTGAACAGAGAATGTCAAGCACCCTCCATATGTCTCACCCTAGTTCTGAGCACAGCAGGAGTTTGGGGCAGAAGAACTCGTCCGCTGAGGACTGAATGGGGTCTCTGTGAGGCAGCTCATGGGGAGGGCTGGAGGAAACAAGGGACAACAACACCGTGAACGAGCACTGACCTGAAAAGACAAAACCTTGAACCAAGACAACTTTGATTTTACACCGTGCCATGAACAATGTGGATATTTAACACGCATGCACATAAATGGGCGGAGACAGCAATGCATGCACTCTCTTTATGTCACTTTGATGAGACAGGAGACAGTCTTAGAGTTAAGCATGTCAACAGGTGAGAATGAAACCCATTTAAGGATGGAGCCGTACGCCAGCTGACCTGCACCTTCAGTGGTATTTTAAGGCGGTGACAAACTCCAGATGGGTTGTCCTGTTTGAGAGCAACACGAGATGGAGCCAGATGTTGTCGTCCAAAGTCCTGACACACATCTGTTTACCTGATGTTGATGGTGGTCTTGATGAACTCCTGGAAGCGGACCGGGCAGCTCCAGTTGGTGCACAGACTCTCCTGCATAGTGGACATGAGGTTCTCCAGGTTCTCCGTGAAGTTCTCGTGCTCGTTACCAAACAGGTCGATCTCCAGTGCGGCCTTGCGTATCTCAGAGCGGTACTGTCTCCTGGACATCCTGTCCCAGATCCACAGCATCTTCACTGTGGTGTAGTCGCAGGAGTCCATCAGGCGGAGGAAGTACTCCACAAACTGCTTGCCCAGGAAGACGGCCAGCTCCCGGGGGAAGCCCTGGTTGTCCCGCAGGATCACATACAGGATCACGAGGAAGCCGTCGATGGTGCAGGTGTTTTTCAGGTTGATTTTGACGTACAGCGGCGTGCACGATATGGCTTTCCGTCCAGCCTTGATGGTGAAGACGCCCCCCCAAGGCAGCACGGGCCTCCAGAAGGAGCGGTCCTCTTCGTCATTGTTGTTGATTGAGGCACGGATTTCTTCAAACAGGGTTTTAGACCTGAAGACACACGTGCATTGGGGTTAGCAGGGAGTTAGACAGCGGGAGCATGAATGCGTTTCGCTTGACACACCGACGGATTGGGACTGTGAGAGACTGCGGCCATGCAAACATATGTCACGTTAGCTCGCGATAACTGCACGAGCCATGCAATGACAAGCAGCGTCCAGTTGTCCTCCAGGGAATAGACACAGCCCCCCCAACAGCCTGCCAGCAGCTTCTATGTGTTTACCTTTCGAAGTGGAGATTGCTCTCGGAGTTTGAAAATAGCGTTTGGAGGTCTTCGGTGTCGCTCAAAACACAGAATCTACTCTCCATAGCTCCCCGTATTGCTTCATGTCTTACATTGGACAAAGAGCCAGATCAGATATCTAAGTACAGTACATATAGTGTAATTTCTTGCACTATATGTGTATCCGAGTGATGACGCCTGGACGAGGATCAAAACAAACCCGGTCAAACGTCAAGTTGGGCCCCTATAAACACTGCTGTTTTTTTTTTTTAAGGATAATATAAGAGGTGTGTAAATATTGTGCTGCCCTCTGCTGGTTCTCAGCGTAACAGCACCCTCTGAGGTCCCGCCCATTCCCCCACCCCTCAGGTTGACGCAGCAGACCCGGCAATGCTATTGGTTTTGAGTTTCTACGTAATAGTTTATAATCGGTACGTGATTGGTCGTCAGACTTGACAGTTTGTCAGTAGCCACGCCCTCGACCGTGCGCTACGTTTGACGCCACTCCTGAAAGTTAATACGCAATTTTTTCAGCCGTAGCGCTGCATTTGTCAACGGAGCTTGCGTCACCCACTTAGACCCTCCTCCCTACGCCTTTTGAACAAACTTAAGTTTTGGGCAATCCTCAGCACGCTCCTCTTCTTGTCAGGCAACGAGAGTGTGAAGGAGACACCAGCACCTAGAACACGGACTACCAGGACCAAAAGATGTCAGCTCAAATCATAAGCGGGAAAGAAGTTTCAGCGTAAGTATCATAATGTATTCTGCCCGTGTATGGACGCATAGCCAAATAACGTTAGGTGCAATAATCCGCTGAACGAAGCACGTCTGTGTACTGGCTAACAAGTCAGCTAGCGTTAACCAGCCACCTGACTTAACGGTAACTTATGTCAATAACCTCCGCCACGTTACGTGAAGCTTGCTTTATGCCCGTTTTACATGCTAAGAAACTGCTTTTTTTTGTCTGTGCTGGCAGCAGAACACGACTTCACAACTTTGTTGGGTTGGTTGTCCATCATGCGGTCCACGTGAAGGAAGACAAGTGTGCCAGCTGTTATCTTATTATTAATAGTTAGATATTAATGGTCATAACAGCTGATAAAACACAGTGGACTCTTTCTCTAGACGCATGGGTTATTTGTTTCCTAGCACTTATGCAGATTAGTTTGAATGCGTTCACACAAAATGCACTGACTTGTGACTGTCACATTAATATTTCTGATCGACGATGATCAATAGTGTTTGATCATTGAACACTTGGGAATGAGTGACTGCAAATCCCCCCAGCATTATGTAAGACGATGTGGTGTGATGTGATCTTTGCCCTGTTGGTCCAGTGACCTCAAGTGCTCATGAACAATCCTGCATTAGCCACCATTTTAATATTTGAGTACAGTCTGCAAATGGGTTTCCGATGTTAGTCCAAAGGTTGCATGAATCTAAATATTGCTTATTACCGAAAGATTGCGAAAACGCATTTGCCAAAGAGACCAAACCTTTTATTTAGTTAGTTGCATGTGCTTGTCACAAGACATGGCACCCTGCATCCTGTTAACTGTCCCTCACATTACTCATTATAGGTAAATTAAATCTGCACATCTGCTGTGCCTTTTAGAGGAAGGTTTCAAATTAATTTCCCCCATAGCTTGACAAAAGCTGACTTACCAATGAATGTTCTTGTCAAGTAACCTTTATGGAGGTTTATTGATCAGATTGTCTTTGCCCTTCAGGAAATGCTACAATCTGTTATCCTAAAATGTGCTCACAGGGGTGACAATCAAAGCTCAACTGTACTTTTTATTGTCTGAATGTTTATATGAATATGGCCGTAGTTGATTAGTGACTAGGATTTAAGATGTCCCAACGGTTGTTATGATGATGCAATATGTTATCATGATTGGCTTTATGAAATCTTGGAATTATGTACATTATTTACTGATAGTATTGAGGTTCTCTGGCCTCCCTTTATGAGTAAATAATAAGCAACGTAGTGCAGGTTATATGTAATATAAATGTACCTAAATAACAACTTTTCAGCAGTAGTTCAATGTTTTATATTAGGTGCTTTTTGAAGATTGAATCATTTTCCTTCTCAAGATGTGATTGGGTTTTAGAATGCTTAATCTTTTAAATGTGGCTTCAAGACATTTAGATAATTCAGTGTTTTAAGTAAATAAAACCATCAGTACACACTATGAATATTTAAACAAAGCTTTTGGAATATAAAATACAAATTTGTAAAGTCACTGGGGCAAAAACTCTCAGAGGTTACTTAAACAAGTAGTTCACATCGGTGTCACTCTATTGTGTAAGGCAGCCACAATCAATTGTAATCACATGGGTTACTCTGCCAATGGAGTTTGTGTGTTGCACAAAGACACAGTGTTTTAATCTGTCCGTGTTGTAGGTCAGAGATTTCAACATAATCATCAGTCTGCTTTATGAGAAAAAACAGTGGATGAGATCAATAAAGCAAATTTGTTTGATTTATTGTGTGAATAAAAGACCAAATAAATGCAGCCAGGGTTGAGCTTTGTGTAGACAGACAAGCTAGATCTTAAAATAGATTTTAATTGCTATGAGTTAGAGTCCAGTAACTTTGTGTCACCCGTGTTGTGTCTTGTCTGGTCTTTGTTTAGCTGAGTTGACTAAACTACGGGAGACTGTTTTTCGTAGACAGATACCACTTCAAACCATTAAACAAAAGATTCAGCAAAGATAAAGAGAAGTCCTGCTCTGTTTTATTCTGTTGTCTCGTGTTCTCAGGCAGGTGAGGGAGCGTCTGAAGAAGGACGTGGAGCAGATGAAGCTCCAGGACCCAAACTTCAAACCCGGTCTAGTGGTTTTACAGGTAAGTGTGAGATTGGAACTAGCATCTGTCTGGACAAAAGCATTTTTGGGATGTTTATTTGGCTAATGTTGCCATGTGCTTTCTCGTGGCCTTCCCCCGGAGAAAGTCACCAGGTAAGGTCACATGTGCCATTGTGTGCCCCAAAAAATCTGTTCCACTGAAGTCCCCTATTTGTAGATCTCATCTTTATGGTAGAAGACCCATTCCTTTATACTGGCAGGCAAAGTGATCCTATGTGTCTTTTGCAGGTTGGAGACCGTGATGATTCAAATCTGTACATCAGCATGAAGTTGAAAGCAGCAGCGGAGGTAAAAAAACAAAAAAAAAAAAGATAATTTAAAGACTCTTCATACACCTCATTTCTACTATCCACTGATTGTGATCCTTACTTCCTGTTCCACAGATTGGAATAAACGCCACACATATGAGACTTCCCAAGACGGCAACGGAGGAGGAGGTGAGAGTGCACAATAAGTATTTATAGTGTGTGTGCATACCTGTATGATACTGTAAAACACTGTTGACCGTTTCAAACTTTAGTGCAGGAAAATTGGGTT
This sequence comes from Clinocottus analis, assembly GCF_023055335.1. Classification (NCBI taxonomy): domain Eukaryota; kingdom Metazoa; phylum Chordata; class Actinopteri; order Perciformes; family Cottidae; genus Clinocottus; species Clinocottus analis. The sequence goes on from NW_027175898.1 coordinate 5,462,531, forward strand.
AAAGTTTAGGATTTGCGTGGCTCTTTGTGCCGTAACAAAACAATGACTGTAAATGTGAACACGGCAAAAGACAAACCAAAAGTAGCTGAGAGTGTAAAGGTTGTTTCTGTGTCCGCAGGTTCTTCACAGCATCACAGAGGTGAATGAGGACTCTTCTGTCCACGGCCTCATCGTGCAGCTGCCCTTGGACTCCATCCATAAGATCGACACTGAGAAGGTCACCAACGCCGTGGCCCCGGAGAAGGATGTAGACGGGTGGGTACAGTCGTAAATCTAAAGATAGGTTCTTAAGGTTTGCTTTATTTGTGTTTCTTTGCTTCCTTTGAGTCTGGTTAAAATAATCTATTGGATACTTTTAATTGTTGAACAGCTTTAGTTTGAGATGTTCATTGTATTGTAGGCCTATCTTCATTATGATCTTTTTTATAGACTGACCAGCATCAATGCAGGGAAGCTGTCTCGTGGGGACCTGCGCGACTGCTTCATCCCATGCACACCAAACGGCTGCATGGAGTTGATCAGACAGACAGGTAAAACATATGTTGCTCAGCAAAAACAAAGAAAGAATCTGTACTGTAATATTATCCAACAAAGAATTGGATGAGGCCAGAATTAATCGATGGATGGACCACTTCTCCACAGGTGTGTCTGTGGCAGGGAAGAGAGCGGTAGTGATTGGTCGTAGTAAGATTGTGGGCTCACCGATGCACGACCTGCTGCTGTGGAACCACGCCACCGTCACCACCTGCCACTCTAAAACCACCGATCTCCCCGGAGAGGTAGTAACTGCTCTACCTAAGCAAGAAATACAGCCTTGTATCCCCACCGGGCATTATGTGCCCTCACACTGATGCAAGCCGAGCATACGATGTGACTCTGCTGCCATCGTGTGGTGTAAACAATAGCACTGTCTTGCCAGAGTCTGAAAAAGTCTACGAACTCTCTCGCTATTCTCGTATTGATGGCACGCTCACTACTGTCCGTCTCTGCTTTTGTCCAGGTGAGCCGAGCAGACATTCTGGTTGTTGGCATCGGGAAAGCGGAGATGGTGAAAGGAGAGTGGATCAAGAAGGGAGCAGTTGTCATCGACTGTGGCATCAACCACATTCCAGGTGCGACTTCCTGTGGCTTTTCAGTCCGCTTCAGTGACGGCACTCTGGAGAATCACTGGAAGTGAGAGGTTATTGTGTCGTATCTCCCTCCGTTTCTTTCAGATGAGACTAAAGCAAGTGGGAAGCGGGTGGTGGGTGATGTCCACTACGCCTCAGCCAAGGAGTTGGCCGGCTTCATCACCCCTGTGCCCGGTGGTGTGGGACCCATGACTGTGGCCATGCTGATGTCGGTAAGGTCGCTCTGCAGAGTGAATCTGAACTCCCATGTTGGCATTAATTTATTTACATTATTTTTTATTTCCATTGCTCGCATACTTGTTACGTGAGAACACAGTATATCTCGGGTTGGAAAATTGCTCTTTGTCCAGATTAATTCTTTCTGTAGTCTCATTTAACCTAGAAGTTATTGAATGACAATGTTTGTGTGTAGAACACGGTGTTGAGTGCAAAACGTTTCCTGGAGAGCCACCAACCAGGGAAGTGGAGCGTTTCTTACACCGCACTCAACCTCCAGAAGCCCGTGCCGAGGTTTGTCTCCTCAGCTCGCTCTTCTTTCCGTCACGTGCTATGTTAACATGTCACTGAAGGATTTGCTCGTTCACATTTTAACTCGCAGTCCTTGCTGTTTTCTCCTTTGCTCCGATGAAAAAGTGATTTGTCTTGTCTTTAACACTCCAACAGCGACATTGTGATTTCTCGCTCCTGCGTGCCAAAGCCCATCGACTGTCTGGCAAGAGAGGTGGGCCTTCTGTCTGATGAGGTGGAGCTCTATGGCAAAACTAAGGCCAAGGTGCAGCTGAAAATCATCAAACGTCTGCAGGCCCAGCCAGATGGCAAATATGTGGTGGTCACTGGGTATGTATGCTGCCAGCACTTTATTTTCTGTACTTCTCCGTCCTGTTTGCTTTCCCCAATTCTTTTAAACACCTTTTCTGTTCATAAAGCTGATCAAGTCCCTACCTACATCGTGCAATGCAGCAACAATTACACTGATGAATTGTACATTTGCTGATGAAATATGTTCCATGCTGATGAGATTTCTTTCTGCCTGCAGCATTACACCCACTCCCTTGGGCGAAGGAAAGAGCACCACCACCATCGGCCTGGTCCAGGCTCTGGGAGCCCACATGAAGCTCAACGTGTTTGCTTGTGTCCGACAGCCTTCTCAGGGTCCCACCTTTGGCATTAAAGGTGAGCTCTGATGTAATGTCAGTCAGTGAGAGGGTGTGTGTGTGTGTAATGTGTATATATATCTGTCGTTTTGTCTTCTGCCTGCAGGCGGTGCTGCAGGAGGTGGATATTCTCAAGTCATTCCGATGGAAGAGGTACAACACTGCCGTGTCAAGTTAGAAACCGGGTTGCTAAAAATACATAATTAATTCATGAGTCTGTTCCTTTTTTTAGTTCAACCTCCATCTCACCGGGGACATTCACGCCATCACGGCGGCCAACAACTTGGTGGCTGCTGCCGTCGATGCTCGCATATTCCACGAGGCCACACAATCTGATAAAGTGGGTATTTATTAGTCTACGCGCTAATGAAATCAATAAATAAGATGATTGTGATGATCATCTTTCTCTCTGTACACATCCTCAGGCTCTGTATAACCGCTTGGTCCCACTCAGTGGAGGGCAGAGGACGTTTTCCCCCATCCAGATCAACCGACTGAAAGTTAGTGATCGTGTTACAGACTTGAAGATCTTAACTCACAGTCCAGATTGAATTACATTAATTTTTCTGTATTTGTTTAGAAACTGGGCATAGAAAAGACTGATCCCTCCACTCTGACTGAAGAAGAGATCACCCGCTTCGCCCGCCTGGACATGGACCCGAGCTCTGTCACCTGGCAAAGAGGTGTGAACACCTGAGACGTCTCACTTAACCCTCATGACTCTACGTTGTCTGCCTCTTCTCGATCAGTGATTGTGAGTCCACTGATCCCTGTGTGTCTCTTTAGTGTTGGACACCAATGATCGATTCCTGAGGAAGATCACGATCGGCCAGTCGCCAACTGAGAAGGGCTACACGAGAGAGGTAAAGAGCCGAGAGCCAGCAAGCTGTTTCTTGAACGGGTAAAAGACACTTTGTTCGGCTCCACCTAGTGGTTGTTTTAGAACTGTCACCGGGAGGTAGAAAAGAAACACTCCATCGGAAAGAGGCCTTAAATGCATAAAAACTATGTAGCAGTTTCTGGCAGTTAACAATATTTATGTATAATTTTGTAACTATTACAAAAGGGAAGAAATACCAGATGTTCAAGCTGTGTATTATATATGTAATTATATAATATTTTATATTTAATAACAAAAATGAGCATACAATTAATAAAAAATAATAATAATAATTAAAAGAGAATTTATGTGCTTTCATCCTTTTATGCTTTTAATCCCCTTTTTTGTTATATTTTCTATATTTGTTTGTTTTCTATTCCATTTGCTGCTTTTGTTTCATTAGTTTGGTTTCTTTGTATTCATTGTCTTTATGGTATGGTCCTTTTTTGTTTACCGGTGTTGGTTTTATGAATGACTATCCTTTGCTTCTCTGTAGAGCACTTTGTAAACTTTGTTGTTAAAGATGCTATATACATAAAGTTATTATCTTTTCTGCTTGTATTGTGAATGTTCCTTCTCTGAACCCAGTTTGCTGCATTGCTGTTAATAACACAGAGACTCTGTCTTCCAGGCCCAGTTTGACATCACGGTGGCCAGTGAAATCATGGCGGTGCTCGCCCTCACCAGCAGCCTGGAGGACATGCGTCAGCGTCTGGCCAAGATGGTGGTGGCCACTAGCCGCGCCGGACAGCCCATCACCACCGAGGACCTGGTCAGTAGTCTGCAGTCTCCGTCTCGATGGGACCTTCTACATAAGTATTGTGCAACCAAGGATCCTATGATGTAATGTTTTCTCTTCTCTGCAGGGTGTGAGTGGAGCTCTATCTGTGCTCATGAAAGATGCCATCAAGCCAAACCTGATGCAGACCTTGGAGGTGGGTGCAAGCCACATGCTAACCTATATAGTTCTCTTCAGTAACTTTACGAGCCACAAAAAAAAGTGATTTTGTGTCTGAATCCACAGGGAACGCCCGTGTTTGTCCACGCCGGCCCGTTTGCCAACATCGCCCATGGCAACTCCTCCATCCTGGCTGATAAAATAGCTTTGAAGCTGGTTGGACCGGAGGGCTTTGTGGGTAAGTGGAGCTGAGGAAATGTCTCTATGGAGGCATGCTTTGATGTGTTCATTGTACAAGTGATGGAGTAGCAGCTGTTATATAGTTTAATGATATAACAGCTGCGATTCTTACTAACTGGATTTTTTGTCTCACTATTTCCCCGTCAATTGTGGCCAACAGTGACGGAGGCCGGCTTTGGTGCTGACATCGGCATGGAGAAGTTCTTCAACATCAAGTGTCGCTACTCGGGCCTGAGACCCCACGTGGTGGTGCTGGTGGCCACTGTTCGAGCCCTGAAGATGCACGGAGGAGGACCAACGGTGAGTTTGCTTGAGCTTTCCTCTAAAGCTTGATAACAAGACATTTCATATCTCAATAATGATATGTATTTATATAGCACTGTTTTCTGCTCATTCAATCAACTAATAAATCAACATCTTGAATGATTGCCTAGCCATTTTGTATGAGCTTGTTGGAATATTTAAATTAAACATTTGACTGATTTCTTGTTCAGGTCACTGCTGGGATGCCGCTGCCAAAAGAATACATCGAGCAGGTAATGCATAACCGCAAATGGATCAAATGTGGTCTTAGATTAAAATTGTGGTTTCTGTGGATGCGCTTGTCATAAGAGCCTAGGACAAGTCTGTTTACTCTGTCAATAATGTGCAGCCCAGCATGTTAAAGGGTTAAGTAAACACAATATGAGCCTCTCCACCAAACATTTAAGTGGACCGGGTGTTGCTGCTCTTACTTCTCGTGGCTTATTTAAAAGCGTTTTCACTCGTATCCCCATGTAGAACCTGGAGCTGCTGGAGAAAGGTTGCGGCAACATGAGGAAGCAGATAGAGAACGCTCAGCACTTCGGCGTGCCAGTGGTCGTGGCTGTTAACGCTTTCAAGTAAATGATGGAGGACGACGCAGCAACGGACTAAAATGTTCTTAATAATGGCACAGACGTACTGTGTGTTGTGCCTGCTGTTACGCTAATGCCTTGTGTGTTTCTGACCCGTCCTGCAGGACAGACACTGAGGCTGAGCTGGACCTGGTCTGCAGCATGGCCAAAGCCGCCAGGGCCTTCGACGCCGTGCGCTGCTCCCACTGGGCCGAAGGAGGAGCCGGTGCGTTGGCTCTGGCTCAGGCGGTGCAGAGGGCCTCTGAGGCCCCCAGCAAATTCAAGTTCCTTTATGATTTAGAGGTATGGGCCATCATGTTTCCTGTTTTTTTCATTAATGGTTGAGGTTAAGTATGCCAATGAATTTGCCAGAAAATGTGCCTGTTATTAATTTGTCTGTAAATGGGAGTAAAAATGTCGGTCACTGAAGATATACATAATGTTCTCATTCAATAAGGTTTGCACGTGCATCCAGTATGGGAGGAAAAACAAAAATGGGACACAAAATCGTGTTTTTAAGCCATTAACTCAAATCAAGCACTGAAAACTTTGCTAATTTGGTCTGGTTGGCATTAGTGGGCCAACATACCAATTTTATTTTTATTTCTAATTCCTCTCTAGCTCCCTATTGCTGATAAGATTCGAATAATCGCCCAGAAGATCTACGGAGCCGATGATATCGAGCTTCTCCCAGAGGCTCAACACAAGGTGGAGCTCTACACCAAACAGGTCAGCTCTCCTGTCTGGTCGGGCTTGTATTTTTTCGGCAGCCGCGCTCAGTGGAAATCCTCCTGACTAAATGGAGAACGCTTGATTAAGCCTTTTGTGAATGATCTCATGCATTTTCTGTCATCCCTCATCTCTCCTCAGGGTTTCAGCAGGCTGCCAATCTGCATGGCGAAGACTCACCTGTCGCTCTCTCACGAGGCCGACAAGAAGGGTGTGCCCACAGGGTTCATCGTGCCAATCAGAGACATCCGCGCCAGTGTGGGCTCTGGCTTTTTGTTCCCACTGGTTGGCACGGTAAGCTTCCAGGCAACGCTTTGTCTTTTTACCGTTTTTGCCGCATATTTACGTCTGGGAGCGACTCTTCACTCCTCTGCATCAATGCAACTTGAGTCATCTGTTTTTCTTAGGTTGGATCGTACGGTTTGATAAATACAAAGCGTCACTAGTAGCACTTAACTGTCTTGATCTTTTTATTCTAATAATAAATGCATGACATCACACATTGTCTGCTTAACACTGCTGTGTGATCAGTCTGTGCAAATAATAATCTTTAACTAAAAGTAAATGGCTGCATCATTCATTATCATATGGCTGCATAGACTCAAGTAAAAATAAAACTTGATATTTGTGATTCTGTGTAATGTGATTGATTATTTTCATTATCAATTAATTATGATTTAAAGTAAAACAAATTTAAAAAAAAATAGCTAAATGTGTCACTATTTCTTGGACCCAAAGAAGAAGTCTTCAAATGGCATGTAACAAATAGATTAAGCAACTAATTGTTAGCCAGGCATATAAGACATCAAGAAGTCTGATTGTATGGAAGTCTATGAGAAAATGACCCTACGTCTCACTTTATTTATTACCTCAGTAAACATGAGTTTTTGGTCTCAATTGCTAGTTTCAAGTTTTCTTCAATACAGCATGATATTCATTTATTCAATTATTGTCCCATGTAGAGTAACATGGGCCATAAAGCAGGGTGTGTTTATGACTTAACCCCTTCAGAGTGTTTTCAGTGTGTGAAGGTTGTGACCTATTTGATCGCCTTACAAAGCTTATAGACAAGAGAAGGTGTGTTACTCATTTTAAATACACCAATAAGGAAATGAGTCATCGCAAGAAAGTCATTGTGTGTCTGTACAAAAGTTTGTTTTTGTGTGTCCCTGTTTGTTTATTATATAGTTCAACTTATTATTTGGGTGTACATTTGGACCTTTTATGAGATTTATTGATTTAATAGATTAACAGTGTCCATCATAAAAACTGCTTTCTCCTGCTGTCCCTCCTAGATGCCCACGATCCCGGGTCTGCCCACCAGGCCTTGTTTCTATGACATCGACCTGGACCCTGAGACCGAGCAGGTCAATGGACTCTTCTGAGGAAAGTGGTAAAGACGTGCAGATATCAATCTCAAACCAAAGTTGTCCGGTACGGAGGATAACCATTGACTCCCGCCCCACTGAGCCTTTATGAAAGGTGAAGCACTATTAACTGGAAGCCATGAGCTTGTCTGCTGGAGCTGTTTTTGTTCACTGCTTCTCTGTCGGACACTGACATCTGTAAGTCACTGATTTGCTTTGCCCACGAGGCTGCTGATGGTTAATTTAAGAAACTTAATTAATCTCAGAACGGTTCATCCCCAGAGGTTCCCAGACTGTAAAAGACTTAGTGGAAGGGAGAAGAACTATTGACATTTATTGTTCACTGCACCTTAATGACAATAATAAGCCCCTTGAGAATCTTAATACAACTCTCAAATGGCAAATCTGAATTATTGTATGAACTACTTGTGTATATTGTGTCTTGAACAATTGTGTGTGCCTTTTGGGGGAAAACAACAACAACTACTGAACATAACAATGATGCTGCATATCAAAATGTTTTTTATACATACTTTTTTTTTAGTAATCTTGTGACTATCAGATGTCCTTTTTCACCTGTCCTGTATTCGACTAAAATGTTTCCAACATTGCTGGAGAAACCATGAGGTTGTAACTTAGTGGTTTCAACTTCAAGTAAATAAAGTGTCCTTGATGGAAAGCTCACATATCAACCCTTTTTGGAGATGTGTTGTGTGTTTTATTGTGTTAATCGAATGGAATTAGTTGTTAGTTATTACTCCTCACTTTCCTGCATTTCACTGCAATCAATATTATTTAAATTATTCCCTCAAACCATCAGGATTATGAACTCTGTCTCAGCATCTCTGTCTAAGTTTGTACATATTCTTTTTTTTAAGGATGATACAGTCTGATGAAACAGAGCAACAGTGGGGGAAAGAGAGCTAGAAACTACATGCTCTGTTTGCAATAAAAACTGCACTAAAACGGTAAAAAGATTAACTTCTGGATGACGACGGTTAAGCTACTTTTTAAGAAAAGAAAGCTTTTATGTTTGTGGACTTGTGCTTACTAATTCTTCTCATTTGAATCTTGACATAAAGAGAAAACGCAAACTGAAATGAAAATGAAGCAAATACCATCTTAAGTTTGTTCTATTACACAATAATACAGGCTACACATGTGATGTGGAGAAATTCTCCTCCGGACCTCCTGAACATTTCCAAAATGTGCAGATGGTCAGCCTGTGCACTGAGCCCACTCACACTCACCAAAAAGGTTTTATAATCAAACGGGAAGATTACCTATTAGCTTCACCACAGGCAGCCGAACCCTTTAAGAATTGTCCGTCTACTCGCACCACCCTCAGCACAATGTCTATCGCACTTTATGAAGTAAGTTAATGCGGGTTCCTTTATGTCCTTTTAGTAATGAATTGTGGCAGCTGGTGGATTTGTATTGTTGTTTATCATCATCCTGACTTGTATCTGCACGTAGTCGTTTGCCACACAATGTACTCACATCATTATATTCCTTTGTGAAAAAAAATCCAACTACGCACATTTACTATCCTCAAATTACATAGACGGGTTCATATGAATCTGTTTTGAAAAAAGTGTGTTATATTATGTGAATAAATAATAGACCAGTCTTTTCTTTTCATGGAATAGTTTATTGGAGATGCATTTAAGTCTTACGACCTCCTCGACCACCTCCACCTCGACATTGAACTTCTTCAATCTTGTCCTCGACGACCTCCACGACCTCCTTGACCTCCACGACCTCCCTGACCTCCACGGCCTCCTTGACTTCCACGACCTCCTTGGCCTCCACGACCTCCTCGGCCACCAGGACCACTTCGACCACCACCTCCTCCATCACCTCCTTCGTGTCCCTCCTTTCCGTGTAAAGAATCACAACAACAGTATTTGATGCATTTTCTTAAAAACAAGGAGAGATAAATGACTATAGTTTTCATTAAAACAGATTGTGATACTCTTGCCAATGGGAAATGAATAAGAGCACAAAGTTACTGAATCACCCAGTGGGCCAAATCAGCATGAAGCACTAATTAATAAGATAAGAGATGTCTTACCTCGTCTGAGCTCGTCTGCAGACTATCTATGGGACCTGGCTGCTCTCCCATATCGTCCTATAAGGAAAACAACTTCATAAGCATACCTCTTTTTCTGCTGTTTGTCACAAGCTACCAGTACTGTAAGGAAACCAACTCACTTCTTTGGGCATATCTGTAATGGAAAGACAAAATAGCAAAGTCAAAAACTGCAAAGTTAATAACACGTTAACAAAACTTTTTTTTCAATAAAGTTTTTCTTCCCTGCACAGAAAAGTATTTCAAAACAACCTTAAAGGAATGTAACAATGATTCAAAGAGACTTACCAGCCATGTTGTCTTGACCGCTGCAGTAGAAAGTCTTTTCCTGGAGGACACGCAAAATGGTTTGTGTCGAATGTGTGTTCAGTCTGCATTTATAAAGCTCCTCATGGAGAAAGTGGGTGTGTTAGAGAGTCACATGTAGTGAAATGTGACTGTTTTGATAGTTGTAGGACAGGTACTTCTTAAAAAACACCTGAGAGCTATCGGGCGGGAAACCACCGGGATAAAATGGACCCGCCTTAGCAATAAAATCTTTGAATTCTGAATCATGAAACCTTTCTCCTTCATGTAAACTATACTGTTTACCAAAGAGTATATAAAACATACGTGCCTCCTATTACATTAAATATCTAATTAAATTGAATAAATCTGGAATATGTCCAGTCTGTATATTTTGCTGATTATTAATTTTGAATGTGGCAAATATTAAATTAATGTTGCCATGCGCTGTTTTAAGGGATTTTTTTAAATTTAGATTTGAGCGTTAAGTGTCAAGTTAGAGTAGGGGTGTCAGCATTATGACTGCCCTCAAAGGGCCGGTTGTAACTGTAACACTGTATAAACTACTACCGAACATATTTGAATTTGATTATTGTTTATTCAGGTGTAAAAATATTGTACATACATTTATATAAATATAATATAAGTAAGCGAATGTCTCTGTTATTACAACATAAATCCATTTAATTTAGGGTTAAGAAACCCACATTACTCTACCAAAGATCAAACTTGAAAATAACAAAATAAAGAGACAATGCTCAAATGATGTTATTACATTCACTTTGTTCAAATCTTTTTTGTCAGAGTTGAGAAGGACATAACTCTGGTTTAACAAATAGTTGTGAGCTGCTATAAGAACACGTGTGACATAAGTGTTCTGGGGCACACCTGCTCACCTTGTATTCCTTCATCACCAACACTGCCTCAAAACAAAGACCGGTTTGTCTCCTTGAAGCACAAACATATTTGCTTTCCCATCTTCTTTCAACGGCCCTCCCTCTGCGTCAATCTCGGACATTTTAGGATTATTTGTCAATCATTTTCAAGTTAATCACTTTAGTTAAAGCTAAACTTACTGGCTTTTGTCAACATAATACAAAACATATTATATCCTGTATTTAGCAAGCAGCAAACAATGTGTGCTACCAATTCTATGTATTAGTCGTAAATGTTAAAGACAGAGATCATCGTTAACTGATGCATTCATTTGATTATCCCTCGTGCAAACAGTTTCTGAAGGGTGCAACAGTCCTGTCTTGCAGAATACAGTATGAAGTAGTCAAATACACTATATCACACTATAAAAACTTGGATTTGTAGTTTTACTTTCACAAAGGTATCAGCAACAAAATGTTCTTAAGGAATTAAAAAGAAATGTGTACATTGCCACTGTTTGAATGTCATGGATTATTATTATTACTTATGTATTTAATGTAATTGCTATAAAGGTACAGTTAGAAAGAAAGGTAGAAAGATTTAAAGTATTTTTTAAAGTACCTTTTATATTTTGGGAAGTAAAAATGTAGTAAAAAGTACAATATTTGCCTCTAATGTAGTTGAGTAAATGTAAGGTAGCAAATAATGAGACCTTTAGTAAAATACAAGTATCTCAAATTTGGACTGACACTTAGAGAGTAGAAATCTTCACCGGTTAAATATGCAACATTGAAAACATCTAATGCGTCATGTAAGCTCTCAAGAGGACAGACAGGAAACACCCAGTACGTGACCTGATCTGTCTTTTGTTTTCTGAACTGCAGACATGTCTCTTTGTGTTGTCATATTTTGTACACTGTAAAAATCATAAGAGTTTGAGTGACTAAGTTAGTGTGTTAAGCCCTGTTATCAATTAGTTAAGTGAAGAAGAAATAGAAAAAACTGAAAAGCGATTGTCTGATTATATAAATCAGTGATGCTAGTTCACGACGCACACGCTGTTAGTGTTAACTATAGAAACACACACTTTTGGGCTAATATTTTATACATTCATTTCAATTTGTACTCATTTCCATTTCAGATTTTTCATCGCATTATTGTTTCACCTATTCCAATTAATCTCCAGTAGATTTTGATTGAAATCATTAACATGCAACATTTATCATACAATAGTATGACATGTATGTAGGGCGGCCTCTCGTAAGTTCTCCCATGACCTCCTCTCAGAAGTCAACTCTCTCCTCATGCGCTCAGGCTCCAGCTGAAAGTGGAGTTTGGCGCCATCTAGCGGACATGTTGTGTGAAACAGCTTCAGCGCATGAAGGAAGCCAGCGAATAGAGGTCAGTGCAGCTTTACTTTAACTCACTTATCCAACGTTATCCATCCATCTAAAGAAAAGCAAAATGGATTTTATAGCTTATATCAAAGTTGTCTTTTAGCTGAGTCTTAACTGCAGTATTTTAATAAACTGACAACCCGCTTGTGGAAATACACAAAAAAGGAGACAAAAGATCATAATTCTTTAGACATGCTAGCAGCATGTTAGTTGGTTGTTTGGTCCACAACTTTAGCCCAGACTGAAATAACCTAAACTCAAAATGTCACTTTTGTCCTTTATTACTTTGATTCATACCCAAATACCAGCAAACATAATGACATTCATATAACTTTAAACTGCACTTTGCTCAGTGCCAATAGGCAAACATGTGCACGCTAACACACTAAACTAAGATGGAGAACCGCCTTCAAGTGTGTTTGCATAAACCTGCACTAATGATGCAATAATGTCCAGGTATCAGCACGTTAATATCAAAAACAAACTTTCTTTTGGAGACATTTCTTACATTAATTCTAAAATAGCTCAGATACTTGCAGGTTAAATATGTGAAGAGCTCGTGCTCATTAGCAGGAATGATCCGTGTAGACTGTAAGATATGTGGAGGGAAATGTCGTTCACACTGGTGACTTTCAAACATGTGTTTGTTTCCTCAATGCAGAGCTCTGACTGCTGCTTCTCCCCTCGAGACGCCTTTTGACATCAGTCTGCCAGGCTCCTGGTTTGTTGCATGTCATTAGCTCTCAGACTTGGCCAAAGCAGCACGCCATGCATGAAGAATTGTGGGAAATTCGGCAGACCGCCCTCACACACACACACACACACACACACACACACACACACACACACACACACACACGCACACACACACACACACGCACGCACACACAGTCCTTAGGAAGCTTCTTTAGTACCCTAAACATGTTGGTCTGGAGCTTGGAGGGGACGCAGCTGTTGAAACCACAGTGGGAACAAACAAGACACGCATCTCATTTGTGATGGTGAGATTTATGGTTTGATGTGTTCAATAAGAGTGCACCCAAAACAGTTTCTAAAATCAACATTTTATTTACATTTTTTAGATTATTTATTGTGTGGTCGCCACACATGAATGTAACATTAAAGGGATTTGAAAGCTCTTTCACACACACACACACACACACACACACACACACACACACACACACACACACACACACACACAGCACGATAATATATATATATATATATATATATATATATATATATATATATATATATATATATTCTCAAAAACGGAAACAAAAAAATGTAAATAAACCACAAGTTATTATTTACCAACCCCGAATGTTTTATATGCTATAGAAAATAAATAAATAATTACAAAATCATCAGATTATGGATATTATAAAACTATTATTATTTTGACACGAGCATAAGATGAAACATAAATATACGCAGTAAAACATTTTTTTTATTTTTTATATTGGGTCAATTAAGCAATAGTGCTGATTTACTTCAAGATGGTGGGGAGGGGGACGGGATCTATGCTTTGAGCCGGAGGATAAGTGAGGAGGGGAAAGAGCAAGTGCTTTACAGAGAGCGAGAGGGAGTGAGAGAGCATATGTGCAGGAGGGTGGGAGGGTTGGATAGAGAGAGGGAGAAAGAGAGAGAGAGAGAGAGAGAGAGGACAAGCGGATGGGTACTGTGAAATCCGTTAACAGGGGAGCTCTGTGTATTTGTTAGACATCTTGGCTGCTCGCCCAACTTGGCTCATTGTAATCGAGGCATGATCGTGGACTCCAGGCAGCCCTCTCTGCCGCCTCGGCTGCCTCGCGTCTGGACCCAGCCCAGCTCTCATCGCTGACATGGAAAGACCCGTGAGTGCTTTCTCTCTCCTTCCCCTCTCTCTTCTCATCCCAGACTCTTTCTCTCTCACTGGTGTTAGGTTCCCCTCTCTTCCTCCTCTGCTCTGTCGCAGATTCAGCTGTGGCTGCATGCAGCGTTTCAGCTATGCTCTTTCTCTCCCCTGCTGGAGCTCCTCTAGGTGGCAGGAACGCCTGGCAGGGAGGAAGCCTTGGCAGCGTTCGCTCTGCAGCGACACCCTCCCACCTCTTCTTTTTCGCCTGCCTGTCCAGGCATGGGTGCCGTCCGCTGGCAGACCCGCAGCGTCTCTGTGTGTTTCGTGGTGGTGTATTTAAGCTGCACGATCACAGAGCTCGCGGCTGAACCTAGAGGGGTACCGTCCCCACAACAGAGTCTCCCCACTTTGTAGAGGCCGGAGTTCACTTCATTCTCCGCCATTGGCCTCCTCGCAGAGATTCACATTGGGCAGCGTCTCTCCCTTGCGCCTATTCTTGGTGGTGTGTCCTCATGGGCTGTTGTGTTTGGATACCCTGACAACTAGAAGCTGTGAGGTAACCACTTTCCAGCCGCTTCTCTGAGTGAGTCCCAACTTTTGCTCATGCTCACTGTGTCTTTGCAGGTTTGACACATTGCATTCGGGATGTGTTGTTGTCTATTTTGCTATTAGTCTGTGCTGACACCTTATATGCAGTAAGCAGTTAACATCATCTCAGTGGCAGCTATTCTTTGCAGGCGGAAAAGTGGCGTCGAAAAAAAAAGCACTTGTTCTTTCATGCAGTCCCAATATGATCGCCTTCGATCTCTCGTGTGCTTCGGTCTCTTGTGCCATGAGTCATCGTTCTGTGCAAATGTCACACGAATGACTGACTTTGGCATCTACTTCCTGTCGCTGTCAAGAAGGTCTGAGCCTTCCAAATAATTCCTACAGTGGGGCGAATGAGGGTACTTCAAACGGAATAATGTGTTTTCATAGTTTCAACAAGCAGCTGTGGAAACTTTTCTTTTGTCACTTTCTCCTCAGCTCTGATAAACAGCGGTCAGTGATGCCGGCGTTCAAGTGGGGAGCACTTGTTTCAGCTGATTGAGTCGAGAGTTCTTTTTTTTTTGTTTTGTTACAATGATTGTCGTTCTTTGAGTATTCACAGAGCGCTGTTGTTTGTGGGCTGAAGGAAACTTTGTGACGATATGAAAATGAATGCTGTTGCAATATGTAAAGATGAAACTCATAACTCTGATCCCATCTTTTCAAAAGTGTTGACACATATGTCTATCACAACTGTTGAAACTTAAATGTTGGTGCCTTCTTAAAGCTTAAACTACAAGTTGAGCACAAGTGACTCATTTGTTTGCAAACTTATTTTGTTGCAAACATATTTTGTTGACACTTTACACTTTACAAGTGTAAAGTGTCTTTGAAGCAATATCTTGTATTTTATGAGGTAAGAGCTGCATTGTCTCAAAGTCGCGATGCTGACATTGCATATACCCTGGTGCACCCATTTAAAGGAACAGTCCAACATTATGGAATATGTGCTTTATAGCTAAGAATAAGTTGAGAAGGTCGTTAAATGTGAAGCCACAGCCACAAAGTCAGGGACGTGAATGAGTGTATTCACAAAATGTGGTCCTATCGCTTTAAATCAGGTTGTGTAGAACAGTGGTATGATTGTAGCTTCTTCTTTCATTGCATCTCTGACATGTGGTACGCCTGATCTGAACCTCTCGTGACCTTGGTCTTAAAGAGGGTGGTATACTCTCCTGAAGCAGAGAGAGTTCCTCGGTCACCGTTCCTCTGAGTTATGAGCACCTGATGTCTGCTCCACAGTCAGGTGAAGGGAAGGAACCACACTTTTCCCAGTGACAGATCCAGAGAGACAACACAGACCCGAGAGCATGAAGTTGCTGCAGGGTGAAATGAGATCTCTGTTGGCCATGGTGGATGTATGATAATGTCCTAATCTGGCGTCTCTTGAATGTTTGTGCACATTTCTTCCACTCAGCCGCTCGCTTGCACATGTGCGCTGGCCCAGTATGCTCAAGAGGAATTTTTCATGAAAGGTAGTGTTAACACTCACCTAGTGGATGTTTCATGAGAGCACGTGGGGATTTTTCAGTACGGGCCTCTTGTCGTGTGAGCAGGCATGCCCTGCTGACCGCATTAGGATGTTTAGGATGCTCAGCATAAGCATTCTCTCTGTGTAACCGAGCTTCGTAATGAATGCTCCATCTGCGGTGGGCGTGAGAGTGTGTTAGTGCTGTGTGTTATTGTGGTGCACGCAGTGGTGCATTAAAAACCCTCTAATACCAAAAGCTGGCATGCAATGTCTGGTCAGAGTTGTAATCATTGTTTTATCATTCTTTAATGAGATAGTCAACTATTTAAATTACATTTTTACCAGATTATTCTATTTTTTGGTGACTGTTATTAAATGAAAAAAAGTTTTTTGTTTTGACACCTGTACAAAATTCGTATGGTGCCCAGACATTAAAAATATAAAAAAAGTTCAGTTGGTGCAGATGCGCTAAAGACACATTTAGCACACCGGGCCTCTTTTTTTAAAGTTGAGGTTACAGATATATGTCTCCTCCCAGACCTCCAGTGACATGCTGCCCAAGAGGGAGCAGGAGAGAGACCTGGAGCTGGACAAGAGGATCGAGGCTCTCCGCAGGAAGAATGAAGCGCTCATGAAGAGGCACAAGGTATGGACAAGTGTCCAACATTTCACTGGTCAACATCAGTTGTAAAAACTACGTGTGCAGCAGGTGTCTTTTCTGTAGCACTTTCAGGCTTCCCAATTAATCTGTTGTTTTCGTTGGGTTGTATTTAGGAAGTAGAGGAGGACAGGAAGAGGGCAGAAGAGGAAGGAATGGCTCTACAGAGCCACAAGAGCAAAGCTGAGGATCTTACCATCACAATCAGCAAGTCCACTTGTGTGAGTTTCTTAATATGAGGAGACTGACTCAGGAACTGAAATAATTATTGACAAGCTAATGCGTCTCAGCACTGCTATTATTGCTGACAGCTCATTTCAGTCACACTTCTTTCTGAAGATAAGAAGCCACAGGATGTTTTACAATATGTTTGTGTCATTGGTTTGGAGCAGGACAGTCGCGTGGTGGTCACGAAGCCATTCAGCGGTGATTCACCGTCTGGGAAAGGACAGCAGGAGGCCGGGCCCGACAAGGGGGAGGACGCCCCTCCGCAGAGTGCAGGCCGAGGCCACAGGAAGCAGCTAATGGTCACCATGGCTGGCAAAAAGGTAAATACACTGCAGTGCCAATTTCCTCTTAAAGTGACAAAACCCCCTGAGGTTTAACTGTAATAAATGAAGGAATAACACAAGAGCACTTCGTTATTCAAATCAATGAGTACACATAGCTGAAAGCAATGTGATCAACCAACAGGTTTTAGGCGTTCAACAAGTTTGATCACTTGCAAAGAAAGCAGGAGCACTTAAGAATGATGGATATGCAGAGTAGATTTTATCCCATGAGTGCAGCTGTGTGAACGTGTGAGTGTACAATGTGTAGTCCTGTCCAATCTTCTGTCCATAAATGTGTCTTTATAAGCTGGTGCCGGGGGGAAATGTTCCGATTTTTGCACATAAATACAACATTTTGTATAACAAACGAGTGATTTAAACCCTGAAATGAATAATCGTTGTGCATGTTTTGGACATGATAAGGTTTGGCTCTGTTGCCACAGTTGTAGTGCCCTAATATGAGTAACTGTCTCTCTAGGGTAAGAGGGTGGTGAGTGAGAGGTCAGAGAGGAGGCCAGGCTCTTCGGACATCAAGAGCCCTACAGATGACGGACAGGCGAGCCGTGTGGAGTCCGCTGGGAGGGGGAGTCAGCCACCTCACATGACCAAGAGAGACACAGCAGAACAGGTCTGAGTCGTTCACTGTGATCATACGCTTCAGCATTTAAAACCCGACATGCACCCTCCTGTCCGTTTCCTTTCCCTTATCCCCCTTTGTTCGTTCTCGTGCTGCACCCGTGTGTTTTACATAGATGTCAGACATGTGGACTGGCCACACCCCTCAAGTGATGGAGCACAATGGTCTGTGGACAGGAGGTGGACGGGAGCTGTGATTGACTGGTGTGGGGTTTATGGAGGAAGGGCTACTAATAGAGCTGTTGTTAGATATGCTGTAGGCCCAAACCTTCAAAAGGCAAGGCTACTTCTACCTTTTATTACCTTTTATTAGTCTTCTTTTCTCTCTTGGAAGTGCCGTGCCTTTTTGTTAGCGAGCAAAACTCACTCAAACCTTTGGGGTTAGATTCCTTATAGCCACTGGAACAGGCTGTTAAATTCACTGGAGTCCCTTGAGGGCCATACAAGATAGATCGATGCTTTCATAGCTCTTGTTATTGGTAGTATGACATCAGAGATGGCATGTTTATCATCAGTAGCTTCACTATATACTGTTGGTTTCATATCTCATGTTTACCGCAGATAGGCAGAGACTCACATAAAGTTCCCCCGGCTCGGCTGTGAAATGCCACACTGTCATTGAGCACTAAGTTCAATGACAGTGTTACCCGGGTATGCAGAACTGAACAGCTGCTCTGCCTCAGTCTGACACACACACACACACGCACACACACACACACACACACACACACACACACACACACACACACACACACACACACACACGCACACACACACACAGAGGCTGCTCGATCAGTGAGTCAATGCACAGCACAGACAGCTGATCCTCACCACTGTTAACAGACTCAGTCTGATCGTGGGAGTGGTCACCAGACACAAAGCTCGTGGAGGCTGATAAATATGTTTATATATACCTCGTCTGAGTTAATTTGCAGTAAATCTATGGGCTGAACACGCTGTTCTCTTGGCCTTTCTCTATGGCCTGTTTGGTCGGTCCCCCTTTATTCATCATGTGGACTGAATCAGCACTTGAACAGTAGCCAGCGCTCCAGTCCACCAGTCATCTGGGAACGCCAGAGAACTGGTCTCCACGTGGTCCTTGTTTACATAATATTACATTTACATAATGAGAGCTGTGAAAGGGTGTTGATGGGAGGTAAAAATGTCATGCAATGTTTGCTTGGAAAAGACCCATGATAAGCTGCGCATATATGGCTTTGCACCGCCTCTGAAATATTTTCGAATCAGCTTGTGTGTGTGGAAATAAATAATGACTGTGAGAGGGGTGTGGTTATTTTTCCATTTTCCCAAACAGATTGTAATGCCTGAAAGTACCTCAAGACAAAACTGTCCGTTCACACTCATGAGAAGGAAATGTAGAGGTAGGGAGTGAGGAAGAAAGGGGGCGGGGGAGAGAAAGGGAGAGACTCCTGGCTGCCTACCGTCTGTTTCCAGCCTCCATTTCTCCTCTCTGGAGCCTTAAGTGGTCTGCGCTCTTCTGGCAGAATTGTTTCCCCATTCCCACCATCCTGAAAGGACCGATTTGATCTAATTAACATTCGACTGCCTTCTCACTCTGAAAAGGCTCATTATGCTGCCAAAGAGACGGGCCTGGCAAGGTGCCAGGAAAGGGTCAGAGAGGGAGAAGAAGAAGGGTGAGAGGAAAAAGAAGAAAAGGAAAAAGTGTTTATAAGTCTTTTGTGTGTGTACAAGTCTAGCTGAATTTTGGTGTTCGTAGAAGAGTGCATTGTCTGCAGGTGCACTAGAAGACCACTCTGTCCAGCACTGTTGTTTCCCCCTTGACACTACTAAAGTGTTACTGTTGACATTATTCATCCACTGTGATCACCGGAGGACATCTTAGCAGAAGTGCACTCAAAACGAAATCCAGATAATTCTCTACCTGGAATAGGATGAGTTTCCTTTTTCCAAACCACTGAAATTCAACCACCTGCAAACTTCACTCTGCTTACTGACCTCATTGCAGAGCGGACATTTAAAACTGACCCACATGTGCTAAATTAAGCTGTGGCACCATTAATCCACTTGGTGGCAGTGGAGGCCCCTGAAACCTCAGCCTCGGCTCTCGCTTGATTTGTTTTCGCAGTTTTTGTCGGAAGTAATGTGCCTTTTTACAGCCATGTTTAATTAATATTTACTGTGTCGCCTTTATTGTTGTTATGTTGATCTCCCTTTTATTTCTTGCCTCACCTCTGTGACAGGATGGGCTTAAATCAGGACAGCAGCACACGGAGGACCATCACAGGCTTTCAGAGCAATGCCAGGTACCACAATCCCTCAGTTGACATAAACACACACAACATATTGACGTGCATATTGTCACCCTCTCTAATACGTACCCATCTCAAAGGGTTGTTTCTCCAGCGCACAGTGATCACGAAAACAAATGTAGAATACAAGGTTTCCACACAATGTCACCACACAAAACCTAGAAAGATGCAAATATACGCTTCTCATCACAAATGCTCACATGCAGACAGGCACAACAGGCACGTCCCTATCTGCCTCCCGCTGGCTCATGTGTCAACGTTGCTGGAGTATCTCAGAGCTGTCACGCAGATAGTGCCTGCTAAATAGGGAGGGTGGGCTTCAAAGGGCCGCCGAATACGCCACACGAGGAGCGATGCTGTTCATCCCGCTCTGCCTCCCTGTACCTTGCTGGCTTTGCAGGATGAGCTCGAGGGAAGGTGTAAAGGTCAGACCGCCGTTTTGTTTGCTGCTTTGTTTGACAAATGTATAGGAAACCTCTTCTGGCATTTTCAGGCCTAAACTACTGCAGCTTTAAAGGATGAGAGGAAACAATTGAGAATAAGAGCTTCATCAGTCTTAGTCACCGTGTACGGATCTAAATTTGCATGCACACGTCTGAGCCCAAGTCCTGCTCTCTGTCAGCACTGGCCAGACTCACCAGGCTCCCTACCTGCCTTGGCCCCTGACAACCTCCCTGCGAGGCCTCAGGGGGGCGAGAAATTGAAAAGTGCTAATTGGCAGGGCGACTGGAGTGTCAGCAGGATACGGCCTGTTGGAACATGCTAGAAGCGGCCTCCCTTGTGGTCACTGATGTTCTCCTGGGGCCGGAGGAGAGGGGGGATGAGCACAGATGCCACGTTCTCCAATAACTGTACACATAAAGGCAACATGTTTACTTGGCTGTGATTGGTCCAAACCTGAGGACAAAACATCCCCCATCATGTGCTGTTTCTCTCTGTCATAAAATGCAGATAGTTTTCTCTTTCATTCGCACAATTTGATTGTTTTCTCCAGACAGCAACATCACATCTCTTCTGCTGTATTAAAAAACACACACTCATAAGCACTTTCTCTCGCCGGGGACTGCTAGTCCTCTACGTGATTTCCATCGGAGCCCAGCAGCGTTTGTAGTCCTGGTTCGCTCCAGGGCTTTGTAAATAGAGCACACAGCCTCTGTCCCCTTTGATGTGTTAAAGAGCCTGCATCCCATCTCTCTTTAGTATTAGCCAGCAATCCTTTCTGCTGTCATGGCAGTAATCAATAAACAGGTTAAGAGAGGAAAGGAGGAAGGGGATCTAATTGCATTTACTATACACCCTTTTACTGGAATATTTTCTCAAAGAATTTGATTGTGTTTCTTTGCAGCCGTCACGGTAGACAAACAAGTAGCTCTTTGTAATCAAATGGGAGCTGACTGGAATGAGCCGGCGCTCATCATCAGTATTTACAGAGACCCAGCGCTTGGCATCGACAGTAAATTGGATCGCATGAAAATAATATCCTTGTTTGTTCCTTTCCTTTTGAACCCTTCTAAGCTGTATATGATATAAGCTGCCCTGTTGCTGTTTAGTTATTTGTTGAGAGATAATAAGATGTTTTATGACCAGTCCAGCTTGATGTGAGGCTATTGCTGGGCTTTACTGCTCTGATTAGTAAGAGGACTGATGTGTTACATGCTTTAAATGCAACTGTTGTGTGTCTGCCAAGGAGTCTGAAAGCCTGCAGGCCAGCACAGACCTCAACATCCCCACGTCGAAAGAGGAGCAGGAGGAGTACGTGCGATGGAAGAAAGAGCGCGAGCAGATCGACAAGGAGAGAGTGGCACGTCACAAAAACGCCAAAGGCCAGTGGAAGCGGGCGTGGGACATGGACAAAAATGACAACATGTAAGACTTTTCGCACTCAGACTTCCCAAGACACCTCTGCTGACGTCTTCGATTTCTTACAGCTGTCCCCCCGGGTGATATTTCATGGGCTCCTTCTATTTTTATATTGGAGAATTCAATTCCAGGAAACGTGGACTGGACACAGATTAGAGTGTTATTTGTCCAATTATTGTAGGTGTTGAAAATCTAGTCTTTAATCCCTTTAGTTATACACAATACATCCTCATTGGTTTACTTACGTCATTTAATTTTATACTATTGGCATATTACCAATAATCCACCCTCAGTTTTAAGTGTATATATATATATATATATATATATATATATATATATATATATATATATATATATATATATATATATATATTTCTTGAGAAGAGATTTGATGCCACTCTGAATTCTGTATGGCAGCAGCTAGCTAGCTAGCTTAGCTTAGCACAAGCTTTACTCAGTGCTATTCAGTGAAAGGATCCATTAGATGAGATGCTCACAAGACTAAACCTCATAAAGTCACAAGACATGACGAAATAATTACATGAAATAATTACTTTTCAGGCAAATTGGATGAACAGTATGGATAACGGTGTGTAAGCACATCTTGTGTATTCTCACGCTGTGAAGACTCGGTGTAATCACAGGTTTGTGAAAACACATTCATTTTAAGTGTTTGTTCGATTTCAAACACACCAGGCCTGTGGTACAAAGAGCTGCAGAGTGAATGAATGTGCTGTTTAAACATAAAAATGTAAAGGGACAAGAGAGGAGCGGCTATTTTTAACTTGGGATGAGGGATGGAATACCTTGCCTTATTTGGTGAGGCTTAAACAAGGCCCCCGAGTAAGAATAGAAGAGGAAGTTTGTTTTTGATTCAACAATGTAGAAAAAGCAAGCATGTGACTCACGGAGCAAAACCTTTTACTGATTCTGAAAAATCTCAAATTTACATAACAGATGTACAATAATGATGTGGTGGAGATGGGCTGTGAAGCCGCCTCAACAAAAAGCCTCAACAAAAAGCAATTATGAGACATGAGCTGGTTTGTGTTTCCGTCTTAACTGAACTTCTGCTTTTAGGTTTTCAGACAAATCTGTGCCTGACAGAGATTGGGGGCCTTCCAGCAGAGGTGAGACATTGAAAAAGCTCCAACTGAGAAAATGAAGAAGAAGACCGTTTTACATAATGATGATAACATGATGTGTTCCCTTTTCCTTATTATTGAATCCATCTTTTTTCATTTCAGGTGGAAGAAATGCTAGAAGAGGACCGTCTCGAGCAGGTGTCATATCCCACACTTCAATATTTCTCATGTATTTGTTTAGTGACTTGAAAACATCAGACAGCGTACAAAAGCTCAGAAACCTTTTCTGAATGTATTTTCAAGTGTAAATGAAAATGCATTCTGGGAGCATCTTGCTGCTATAATTGTATTTTTTTGTTGAAACAGGATATTGGCCTGGATAATAATTCACGTGGAGTTCATTAAACAGGGTTAAGTTGTAGGATATCCGCTAGTAAGACAAAGGCAGATAATGTTGCGGGAAGTTTTTCAAAACCGTTGTTGTTTTCTAAAAATGTATAAGCACACACAGCAAGGAAACAGTAATACATGTACTGTTGATTCTGCAGAAAGGAGAACTGTCTTTTTATGTAAAATGTCATTTAATTGTGACTTTAAACTTTCAGTATTCTTCTGTCCTAGGTCATGAGAAGCGAGGCAAAGACAAGGGAGCTAAAGACGTGCTAGTGATGAGCAGTAAAGCAAAAGGCAAAGATCGTCTGACTGGAAGAGCCAGGAGGTCAGTAGCAGCTAAACATCATCAACATTAGTGCCACGCACACAACGACCTGATGTTAAAGCTGATTCAAGCCAGGGCATGATCTCACCACAGCCTGCGAGAAAACATACTATGACAAGTGAAACACATGAAACGTTTGTGGGAAGGCTGTAGTTGTTTTCCAGCTCTGTGCCCTCAGTTACAAATTCCCCTGGATGTCATGAGGCTTGATTTGGAAGTCGTGGCAGCTGACTAAATAACCCAGAAGGCTTCATTTGTGTCTCACTGCATGACATTTTGTTCTCTTCCGGCTGCCCTGCATTGTGAGACAAGCTTCTGTGCTGGGTGGTGAGGAGGCTTTCAGTGTGTGTTGTTACACAAGCGTTGTGTAATCTCTAAAAGCTGCGAGGCCACAGACCCAGGAGTGAGGCATTATAGCCTTTGAGTGTGGAAGTGTAGTGTGCCAGGTGATTTCCTCTCCATGTGTCTCAGTGATGGAGTTAGGAAAAGGGTCAGGGGACAGTGCAAAACAGCATGCAGGTGTGTCCTGACAGATTCTCGTTACCAGGGTGAGCTGATTTCACAGCTGGCAATAAATTGTAGTGCAGTGAGCTGCAGCCCAGAGGCCACTTAGGCAGCTGAGACCGAAGCTAACTAGAGCTAACCTAAATACAGCCTTCTATGTCCATTCTCTATTCTGTACTTCCTCTTACAAGACAATGCAATGAACTTTCATGCCAGAGTTAAAGGAGATTGATACGGTTCTCATAGTGCACTATATATGAAGCTACATCCAGAAGACGCTTAGCGTAGCTTAGCATAAACACTAGAAATAGGGGCAAACAGATAGCCTGGTTGGAAGATAACAAAATACCCCTTTTGGCACCTGTAAATCTCAGTAATTAAACCTTAAACTTATATCAGTATTGTGTTCCCTGAGGATAGAGACAACCTATCTATTGTCCCATTTTTTTGTTTTAAGAAAAAGCTAAGCTAATTGGCTGCTGGCTGTAGCTTTATATTTGTACAGTAAGAAAGTTGTCAATCTTTTCATTTAACTATCGGCAAGAAAAGCAAAAAAGCGTATTTCCTAAGCTTCTGTTAAACTATACATTTTTGCAATTCTATGAGGTTTACTGTACATTGCATAAGGTAAAGAAAATAATAGTCACAGAATAGCTTTTAATAAAAGTCATTTTCCTTTCTTTAGATGGCAGGCCAATGAAGACGGAGAGAACCTACAGGTGAGATATCAAAACCTGTTTGAGTGTAAATTTGTCTTGCTTCATAAGAGTTACTACAAAAATGATTTGTTTTTCTAATCTCATCCTCTAGTCGGCTGACACGACATTAGAAGAGTTTTTGGAGGAACTCGACGCCGTCACAGATGTTGAGGTCGATAATCACAAAGATGAGGATCTGAAATTGAAGCTGTCGCTCAACCCAAATTCACTCAGTAAATCTGAGGAAGTGAGTGGATCCACAACCCCCGCTCAGGAGCAGGCGGAGGCCTCGTCCCCCCGGGGTTCAGAGAAGAAAGTACGTTTCTCAGAAGCGCTCGTCCAGGGGGCTCACACAAAGCAAACCACAGGCTCTCAGGACTCGGCCTGCTCAGAATCACCAAGTGCGAGGTCCCTAAAAGCTTCCTCTCCTAAAAAAAATCCACACAAAGTGCAGGGGCCACAGCAGCCACTGGAAAGTGCCAAGCAGGATGATGTTCGTCCTCAGGATCAGGGAGGTGGCCTGTCTGCTCCCCCCGTTGCCCAGCAGCAGACTTCAGAAACTGAATGTACTAAAAAAGACAGCAGCCTCCCCGCCGCTCCCAGCTCCCCTCCTGCTGAAAACGCCTGTGCCTCGCGACAGCAGAGCTCTGTCCAGCCTGTAGAGCTTGCCAAGTGCAACATCAGCAACACAAACACAGGTATGCAAGAGCTTCAATGGACCTGACAGTTCTACTATGTGCATGATTTATAAGTAATCAAGTGTTGGTTTTATTTCAAAGAGGAACTGATAGACTCTGGCCTGTCGGTCCTGAGCCTGGAATCGGGAGAAACACACCCAACACACTCAACCAGCAGCGACAAGGTCAGTTTGTGACACAGGAAGAGGGATGGAAGGATTAATGGGTGTGTAAATGGATTGATGGAGGGATGTGTAAATGGAGACGGAGAGAGAGAATCTCACACTGCAGCTGTGTGATATCCAATTTTGGTTTAAGCACATTTACGACCACTGAGGCCTGTTGGAGTGCATGTTAAATACTCTCATGAGACAATGCCTCGTTATCTCATCCACCACTGATACAGCTTGATAATATAAAACTGCAGACTGAAATTATTAACATAGAAAATAAATGGATGTTATTTGAATTATGGAAAATGAATAAGCTTTAACTTGTACGTCTGTGCGTGTTTTTCTCTTTCTTTTTGCAGGCAAGAGAGCACGGGAAGATTGTTTGACATTTTCTGGATGTAAATACTGAAACCAAATCACAGCGACACAGAGCCTTTGCCTTTTTGTATTTGCATTTTGCTTCAGGTTGCTCATTTGAGTTAGACTGGTTATGACTGACACACAAAACCATCGTTTAATTTTGCTGTGGTGCCTCCCACCTGTGGAAGATTTTAAAATTGTCTAAAACTTAATGAAGGAATGGTGAAAGTTCTTCCTGCTTAAATATTTTTTTACATCCAAGCACTTTATAAGTCTAAAAGTATGTGAACTGACACATTATTCAACATATTAGTACGCTGCTTCAGTGCAATATCATTGAATGTTTACATTTGTATGAAAATGTCAAGGTACATATCAGGAGGCTACCTGATCAGTTACACTTAGATAGAAATAAACTTCAGCCACAGTCAAATTATCTAGTGCCTGATTCTGCCTGAAAGGTATTTTCAATAAGTGAAGACACATTTGTACACGTACAAACTGTGTGATTACACATAGTTTATTAAACGCTTCCAGCATCAGACAATGACCTTAAACCAATCAGAAATCACTACACTATTAAAGGGTACACCTGAGACGATTGTCTGATTGGCCACTGACCAAAACAGTTACGTTTTTAACTTCCTAGAATATTACTACTGACATAAAACTTTTTTATTATTATTGTTATTAAGAGGAAGCGGGAGTCGATTTTACACATCAAGCTCAGTTAACTCGTCATGGTTGGTGCGATTCAGTTTGTTGTTTAATGTCCGCTGTGGTTCACACAAGTCTGACAAAACAACCTGATTGACATCAGTGTGATGTCATCAAGGTTGTGTCTCCAAAGTCCTTAAACGTAATATAAATACAACTCTTAATCGCTAGAGTCTCCCTTTAACGGTAAGCTACCATTAAGCTCATAGCAAAATGCACATTGCTGGCATAACCATATGTGGCTTGGAGAATAATCAATGACACCGTGAACACTTGCTCTTTAACACACTGTTACCGTGTTTTGGAAAGTTGACACAGCTGAATCCCATAATCTGGTCTTCCTCAGACTCTCATGTTTCTCGGCACTTAAATTGGACTTGTAATGTACTGGAGGTCTATAATTTTAAAGAATGGACAGCAGAGACTTGAAAGTCAACAATTGTGAATCAAAACTAATTTGAGAACTAAAATATTAAACTAAAATATTATTTTCTGTAATTGCTCTCTCTCTTGTTTCTGAACAACAAATACAGTCCCAGTTGATAACAGCGCTCAACTTTTTCTCTGTTGAGGATTTTGGCCCCTGTGGGACCGACAGACTTTAGTCCACAGTCAAAACACTGGGATTCAACAGCAATTCCCTTTTTGCATTGTTTTGTGATTGGTTCTCTTTTATAATCACGAAAGAGTAAGAGCAATATTTTTGAAAAGCGGATAAAGCTTCAAGAATTCCTCCAGGTGTTGTGCCTTGCTTCATGGCTTCTTCAAATACCGAAGGTGTACCTTTATTTCATGGCCTGTACCATAACATAGAGTAGTGTTGAATGTACTGTATTAACAGTTCTGCAGCCTCATTTAATGTATTTATTTGCCTCTCCGTTTGGACAACAGTTGACCAGAAGTATTTAACAAATGTGCCATGTATTTGTATTGGTTTTTATTTATTAGCAGTTTATGTTTTTGGTATCAAGTGACAACTATAATAAGAAGCCTTACAAGAACTCTGTCCTCAAAGAAGTTGTTGGCTTTTGTCAGTGTTACGGTAGTGAACCGTTGCGTAACCCTAAGTAGAGAACGTAGTGGACATGTGGTCAGCTTCTACTGTGGTTACATACAATACAAATCACCAGGAGCCTTGTTCTATATTATATATAGAATTTGAATGGATGGTAAAGGAAACTGTTTGTAAAACATGTCATACAGATTACCTCTGAGATATTTTAATTTCCCTGTGGGACTTAATTCATATAAATTAAATTTAGGACCTACAACCACAAAGCAGTTGAGCATTTGTCCTTGTTTAGCATTTAGTTTTACACATCTGCATTGTCACCTCGCGTAATGTGTCAAATTTAGGAGGTGATTGTGATTTCCACTGCTGTCCGACATGTTTTCACATACGCTCATGGGGAAGGAATA
Source organism: Clinocottus analis (assembly GCF_023055335.1). NCBI lineage: Eukaryota > Metazoa > Chordata > Actinopteri > Perciformes > Cottidae > Clinocottus > Clinocottus analis. The sequence goes on from NW_027175898.1 coordinate 5,490,700, forward strand.
CTTGTGAGTGTGTGTGTCAAGGTGTTGGCCCCGCTAATTTAAATCTGTGTGAACGATAGCTTCATTTGCTGTAGACCAGTTTGGAAGAAGGCATACAGAACGTCAATAAAGTCTTTTCTGTATCTCAAACCATGACTGGCATCGTGTTGTTGCACGCTCGCCCTCTCTTCCCTCTCCCTCACTCACTGTTGCACCTGCGATAAACGCCTCAGATATGTCTGCAGTCCTATCTCTGGGGAGTTGTTTCGTCGTGAGAAGGAAAGAAAAACACAAGGCCGCTGTGGTGGAGAGCAAAGAGGGCCGATGTGACAGAAATGTAGAGCACATTGCAGCATCAACAGCCAATATTGTTACTCCTCGCTCCACTGAGTCTGTCTTCATGCTGGATTTGATTAATTTCAGACGAGCTCCCTGGATGGCTGTTACATTGGAAACGGCTCCCTCTCAGCCCTACAGGTGGGACCTCCCATAGGTGCTACTATTTTCATTATCTCCTCCCTAGGCTGTCTCCATAGCAGCCTTCTGCTGCTTAGGTTTTTGGGCCTGTAACCTACTGTACATTGAATAAAGTAGCCTCAATCTCCTTGAAGATGAACAGCAATGCTAAGTGTTTTTTTTTTTAACAATTAGTGCAAAACTAGCGAATAGTTTGAAGGACCTGAAGCAATATTCATTAACTTAACTAAAGAGAGGTGGTGTTGATAATATGGAAATGAATCCTGTGTGCGGTGTGAGAGGATTGTAGTGGATTATGAGAGTGCACTCTGAAGAAGCTTGCCCTCCTGATGAAAAATCATAAAAGAGCTCAATGTAATCCAGGTCACAAAGAGTTATCAACGCGGAAGTGCTTTAGCCAATCAGAGCGCAGGGCCTCAGGCAAGCTGACTGTTGATGAGTTCAGCTAAAGTAAAGCTGTAACTTAATGGAAAAAATATTAAAATGTGACATGTAGAGTGTTTAACTGCTCAATGTTTCTCTGCCTGGTAACTGTTGACTTTCACATAGCAAAAGGTTGGGTTTTGTTATAGCACTACTTATAATAATCAATATGATATATGATAATCAATCTGATTAAAAAAAAGAGACACATGCCTCAAGTCTACAGTGTATACTTTGCAAGATTGTTTTGCTTTAATTTATAAAGTAACGTTGCATGTTAGGTTAATGTAGACAATAAATGACTTTTTACTCAAAATAATTGATTGTCAAGTTAATATAAAATATGTTGTACAGTTTACATTATATGTGTATGTTGTTGAAGTCAATAATACATCATTTACAAATCAGAAAGGCAATTATTAATAAATAAATGTGCATATCTCTGTGCATATTATAGATATATTGCATTATGATGTCTTAGAAACAGTGATGTAGTTATTGAGGAGTTAATAGTGAACCATTGTAATATTTTGCAAGGTATTGTTTTAATATTGGTGCCAAATATTGAGAATTCAGATTCCGAATGATTGACTTTAAGCTGAACCCTTTCAGAATAAAAGTATTTAACAGGAACTCAGTGATTCAAAGAGTGACAATGAAAATAATGTGTTGCTGAATTGAAACTGAGGAATCTTTTTGGAGCGGTATACTGGACCTATGTGTATTTATGTTATGTAGTTTATTTAAAAAACATATTAATACAAGGTACCAGTCCATAGTCATTTGTCTTTCATGTCTGGAATCCTCTGATTCTGGTGTAAATGTAATCTCCACTAACTAATAATGCATTTACTGCATTCCCTTCACTACACATAGGAACCTCGTGCTACATCGAGATCACAGGACGATCTGGGAAACTCGATACTCAGAAGTCAAACTGAGCAACTTCCATTGAAAATAGTAACCAATGCTGTATTTAGTGCTTTTGTATTCCCGTAGTTGTCCTGGTCTCGCCATGTTGAGAGCCGTGTCGAGACAACAGGAATGCTCTATATTTTGAATTTATCTTCTTTAAAATCTTAATTGCATTAAGGGATAAGAGATGCCGTCATAGAAAGACCATCATTAACACAGAGAGAGAACAGTTGTAGGCTCTGGAGGTGTTTCATTACAGTTGATGGATGGAGGTCAAGAGGAAGCGAGGTCCAGCTTGGCCCTTCGACCCTGCACAACCTTTCTCAGACAGGTCGGCAGTTCCCACTGAGCGTGTGCGTCATCCCCCCGGCCCTGACATGGTTCAGGATGTAACAACCCGCCCCAGCAGCTGCCCTCATCAAGCAACCCCCCCTCGCCTCACCCTTGGGAAGAGGAGACTGCAAGGTGTCTGTGCTGTCTGCCACATTGATCTGAGACCAGTCATTTTACTTTGCATTATTTGTGGAAATGCAGCAAAATATTTTGTGATTTTTCATTATTTTGAATTCAAGCAAGCAATCTTGAGTCACATGGGGATTTCTAATTACTTGTGTTGCATCATTAGAAACTTTGGTAATTTAGTCTTTTGCAGCAATGTTTTTAGCATCTGTTTATTTCCATAATTACAATTATAATTGCTGCTAGTTATATATCTAATTTTACCTTTTCAAATACATTAATACAAAAATATGAATCAGTTGCTGTCCCTCCTCAAAGATACACAGTCTAGCTTTCTGTGACATGTTTTCTCTAAAGTTGTAATTAGCAGCATACTTATGAATATGTGTGTTTATATGGATATATATATATATATATATATATATATATATATATATATATATATATATATATATATATATACATATATATATATATGTGTACTATATTTATATATATATATATATGTGTGTATATATATATATATATATACATATATACATATATATATACGTATATATATCCATATATTACATAGAAATCATACACTATGTCAACCTGCTGCAAATGCTTGAAAAATGCTTGAAAAAGTCTTAATAATAACATAATTAAACTGCTTAACAGATGACAACACAGTGTCTACCTAAACAAATAGCTTGACGTTTGTTTTATTATGCACCACAGCACACTTTTGTCCTCTCATTAATTGACAAAGCTGTTCTTTCCCTTCCTATTGTTCTCCTTTATTGCAAGACATCAAGGGGAAATGGCATAAGCATTGTGACGGTGTCTTGGTCAAACTTCATGTGTTGAAAGGTATTTAGTTCCTCCGGCTTTGTTGGAAAGGTCACTCGATTGTAGTGCATCAACCGAAACATGTCACCTCTGATGAGGAAAGTAGTTTAAAGCCTCCATCCACTCAAATATGTTTTCTTTATTGTGGTGGTTCTTTGGAATGTTTGAGCTTCACAGGATGACGGATGTTTTTCACTGAAAGAATGTTTTGTAAAACTTGGTTTGGGAAGAAGAACCAACTCCTGAACATACAGCTAAAGTGATTAGAAACAACAACCTGCTCACGTCCTCTTTGACAGTTTCCATACCCCAACCCCATTCTTGTCTTCTTCCTATTCCTCTCTCTCTCTCTCTCTCTCTCTCTCTCTCTCTCTCTCTCTCTCTCTCTCTCTCTCTCTCTCTCTCTCTCTCTCTCTCTCTCTCTCTCTTCTTCATTTGGTGACATCACAACCAGTTTGGAGGCCAGTCATGGTCCAATGGGAAGCTTTCACCAGTGTGATGTGGCAACTTGAAGCCTCCAGCCCACATACATGGATGAGTGGAGCTTTGAAAACTTTTGAAATAAAAACTGTTTGCATATTTATAGATTCTGGGTTATTTAAGGAGGGCAAAGGAGTGGATGATGCAATTGTTTAATGTCTCCTTGACAAATCTGGTATTATAGTAACAAGTACACCTGAAACGGTTTGAGTTTCAAAGCTTTAAAAATGGCAGGGTACGCAACTTTTACATGTTTTTTTTAATGATTTGATACATTTTCTGTATTTCTTTTATTTAAATTCTGTGATGCATTGTCTGGTGTGGCCACACAACAAATATATATATATGTAACACAACTGATTTCACATCAGATCATGTAATCATCAGCCTCGGGGACCGAGTTCAAGAGCCAAAGGTCGGATGCTGTGTCCTGACTTTTCCACCTCCAGCAATAACTGTCAATCCGGATGAACTCTTAATCAATAGGTCGGTCCTAACTCCTCTCATAAATCACAGGAGGTCATGAGAGGCGCTGGAAACACACCTGTCAAGGCCCGGTGATATCCAGAGGCCACTGCAGCAGTGACAGGCCTGTCAGTGTGTTATGCACACCCTGTATTACATTGTATGTTTCTGGTGCGACGATGGGGTTGTTTATGTCTTGTGCCAGTTTCCCCTGATGAATGGACTTCCTGTTTAGCTCACCAGACACATACCTTGGCTTTGGTTCTGAAAATCTGTCATATTGGCACAACAGTGCATGTCATCACTGTTTACATCTCAGTGCAACATCTCTGAGTTACTGGATGCTCAGCGGATATCGATTGGTTTTATTTTCAACGTGATAGTGAATAATTCTTGTTGCCGCCAGCACAGAAACCAAACAATCCTCTTCTGAGAGATTTCGATCAAAATAGCTCCGAGCTGTATTGTGTAATGTTGTACAGCGCAAACAACAGAGCTCTCAAATCGATGCACCTCCCTCACATGCGGCTGAGAGGGCACACGTTGTGGTAGTTCTTATTTCCACTTTATAGTTCACCACATGTGACTGTGTGAAGTGGTTTCAGTGAGAGATCCAGGGACTGAACTGTGGCAGACTGGCAGACGAAGGCTTCTCTTTCCAGGAGGAGCAGACAGTCCCTGGGATCAAACACTGGACAGTTCACTCAGGTAATTAAAGTGCCTCCAACATGATTTGATTAGATGTTGAGCTCACAAGGATGACCATGAACTGAGTGCTCTTTGTACTTGCACGCTTATTATTTTATCTACCGAACCCACACAGCACGTCCTATCGAATCACGTAATGTGGGCTGTCCACCTTATACTTTTCTAGACTAATGAAGCAGTTCATTTAAATCCATCTGACTTTTCACTTTTTGCAATAAAAAAATAAAAGATGTTAGTAAAAACCTAACATTTATTTGAATATATATTATCCATTCTGGTTTCTGAATAAATAAAATATCTAACATACAGGTCAATGTCAGCGAATAATTCATGATTTACATAGATCTATTACAAAACCAAATGACTAATTTTCTACGGATGTTTATTTGTACCTGTGATATAGTTATACCTATTATACATACCTTTAATAAAAATCATCTAATTACATCAAAAGTTCATAAAGGCCCAAAAGATGTATGCCTGCCCTACACATAACCAAATACACAATAACATTAACATGGTTATATGCACATACCTGAGCATAACTCAATAATGCAGGTTCTTCTACCCGAAATAGGGATTTGATCCATGAAAAAGACAGTACAGCCTCTATGTTAAAATGCAAAAAATGCAGTATTTGATGAATGGCAGTGATGTTAAGCGCTGTATGCCTGTGAGAAATATGAATGTCCCGCAAAACCAAACGCATCTCTGGAGCCCGTGTCCTATTATAGTTTAACAAAACATCTATACCAGTGTTGTCCACGCGCACAGGCAGGTAAGTGTCCGAGGTAAAGTAGACACACATTGATTTAAGGCATACAGATGGCCTAAAATAAAACAAAAACGCATAGTTAGTGCTGGAGGGGAGACAGTGTTCACCGAAGAAGCGACGTCTCCTCTTTTCAGAGTAAGATGTCAGTTACATGTGCAGTTAGGCATCCATACGAGGCTCTGCGAAATGAGTCTAAAGTGAAGACCTGTGTGTAATCCGACCCGCGGCACTGATTCAGAAAAACACTCCTTGAAGGGTTAGTTTATGTGTGAGAGAGTGGGGGGTTTGTGGTGGAGGGGGGTGAGGGCCGATCAGTCTCCCCTCAGGCCAGCTCGGCTCTTCGTGGATGTTGAAGGAATCGTGGCAGTGTCTGCGGCCAGCTGGTCCGGGTCGCTTTTGTCGATCACCCCGTCGGCCGGTCTGTGCGCCTCCATCTCCTCCTCGCCCGCAGACTCCCGGGCGTTTGACGGGATATCGGGGGTCTCTCCGGTTTGAGACGCGTGCGTCTGTCTCTCCAATGTGTCCGATCTCTCAGTGTTTGCGTGGCCACGGGAAGACGCGTAGAGTCCTTCCTCCTGCTGCGAGTGCGCAATTGCTGCTCCAGACACGGCCACATTCTCGGCTCTGTCATCCCATTGAAACGCATGACTGTACGGGGATGTGACCTGCTTGGTCTGGTTGAGAGACCGCGGTCCACTCTGTGTAGAGTTCCACTCCGTGATATTGTTGCTTGTGGAAATATTAGTTGAGATGTTTGCGGTGGGGGTGACCTCCTCGGGCACTGGCTTCCCCGCAGATGAGGATGCACTGGTTGGTTTCCAGATCAGGCTGTAGTAAATTGCCAGAATAATGGCTGCTAAAGACACGGACAATACATATGCAAAAACAGTGGCTAGTCTCACCCACTTCTTGTTTGTCTTAGCAGCCATCTTAGCCTTTTTGTCCCCCGTATAGGTGGCAGGTTTGCCCCTCTCCATATTGGGCATGAAGTCCCGCTCTCTCATATTGCCCCTATTTTTTCCTCGATGCTCCACCACCCCCTCCGTCTTGAAGGCTTCTTGTTATCCACAATCCAAGAGAAGACAGGAAGCAGAGGGCTGAGAAGCACCACCTTGAGCCGTCCGCACCACAGGAGTATTCTGCAGCTAAATTAGTTTCTTGTGATTCATTTGATCGCAAACGCGCTGTGGCTAATCCTCGGTACCCAGTGCAGCATTGCGTTTCATAATGGACATCAAGCATCCACAGGCTGTTTCAGCATCCGACAGCGGCGGGACGAATGTCTCCTCTCTGTGACGTGTCCAGGGAACCGCTGGCTGCAGGCCCACAGCACACAGGCTACGCAGTATGAGATTTGATGTATTAAACGATTAAGTGAGATCATACGGTACACAACTGTCTGTCTTATCCAGCAAATGAAGTGGCTGGCTCAGCTAAAAATACAGGAGAGGGGGCGGGCGATGGCTCTTAAAGAAGCAGCAGCTGTGCAGCGGCCCGAGAAGAAACACAAAAATCACACACACACACACACACACACACACACACACACACACACACACACACACACACACACACACGCACGCACGCACGCACGCACGCAGACACGCGCGCGCGTACACACACACACACACACACACACACTCGCATCATATTCTCATCAGGACGCTTGCGCCGCGCATGGAGAGCAGGACGGTGGAGCGGGGTGAACATTTGTCTGAGTGACGCTGCAAAGTGTTTACCTTATGCACACGAGTGGGAACGATGTCTGTCAATATGTACAATGAGCCAATGAAGTGTTGATTCATTCATTCTTTTTTCTTTCTTTTTTTTTATTTTTATTTTTTACCGTTTTTTATGAATTATGTAACGCTTCACTGATACAGTAGGAAGCACGACCAACGGCACAGCAGACCTTTGGCACTTCAGCACAATGGACAGCGCCCAGATTTGTCATTGCGCATGTCCCCTGGGAAGCTGCAAGGGGGGGGGGGGCGATAGGTGAAGGACAGAGACAATAGCGTTTGACCAGTGTCAAATAAATAAAATAAAATAATAGTGTAAACAACTGTAAACAACAGTTGGTGATCAACATAACCTGCAAACAATTTAAATTACTTTGCTCAGCTACACAATTATGTCAGTTTGAAATAACCACAACAATAATGTTCAGTTGATTTTACCCTCCATTACACTCCTGCATCTAACATCTATTTATAAACACTGGATCATTATGTGTCATGTTGACAAAAGAAAAACCATGATAAAAAATAACTGTTGTGACATCTCTCCGGTGACTGGCTGCATAAAGTGCATATTGTACTTCTACAGGCATCCGTCTGTTATGAGTGTGGCTGTCAGAGTAAAGCGAGACAAGCAGTCTTCCCACAGAACCAAACACTCACACTTTCAGGTGTTTGGAAGACTGATTGTTTTCATGTTTTATGGAGGATGATGACAATCAACTGTAATATAAGGTTTTACAGTATGGCTGCAACACAAACAATTGCACTATGGAGGAAACAGGTTGTATCAGTCTTAAGAGCAGCCCGTTCTTTAATTGTTTTTCCCTTATTTGATTGTTTTCTTGTTTATGTAACTCATTGGCCGTATTATATCAATCAGCTAACCAATTTTTTTTACTCATCTGCTCCCAATCATGGCCCAACCACCTGTCCTGGGTCATAGTGCCATTTATTACTGGAGGCAGGACACTGGCTGCTGTTTCAACAACGGAGTTCCCGGTCATTTGGATATCATTCAAATAAACCTTAAGATCGTGCAATATGTAATGCAAACGTTCAGCCAGTCCGAAGCCAAAGGAGTGTCATTTGATAAACCACCAGTTTAATAAGGATCATGAGGGGTTTTTTCTTTATGAAAAAAAAATACCAAGACCAACACACATTTAAGCGCCTTAATGAAAATACAAATCAATATCTTGATAGCAAATGGCAACTCAAAATAACGGTGTAAATCACTTACTAAAGGTTCAGTTCATCCTACAAGGAAAACCTTTTCTCACTTATCCCCGGTGTGACTCGCCAGATACGTTTAAATATATTTACCAGGTCTTGGGATGTGTGAGATTTCTGCCTGCGCCACAACACAATGAAGGCAAAATTTGTTTTGTGTCCGATGCTTACAAAGTAATATATATATATGGTAATATTTATTAACAAAATTCAACAGAAGCACATCTTAAAAGATACAGTGTCTCTGTTACTCGAGCCACAGAGCAGTGTCAACACTTCTCTGTGGACTTATGGGATGGGTTTCTTTTAAATAGTTGGCCTACTATGTTGAATATTGCAAGACTCAAACAAACAATAATTTCCCCTCTCTGGGGTGGCTGCAGACATATTGCGCACAGACAGCTTAAAGCTAGAGAAAATACAGCTAAAGCAATGCAATGTGTTTTAGAAAGTTGGGTGAATTAACTGTTACAAATCTATTTCAAATACTGCTCAAGAGTTCTGATTTGAGGTACCTTGAAAGGGACACTTCCACCTTTAGTCAAGTTGTGCATTTGTTTTTTTGCAAACTAAATTTGCAATGCATATTTCCCGGGGAGTGTCCTGAGTACAGTCGAGGCTATGCACTACATTTCATTTCAGTGCTTCTTTTGGATTCAGATGGAGAGATCCACCAATCAATGGTGTATATATTTCAGTTATAGCGTTAAGGTGTCACCTAGGTCACCCTAGAAGGGCAAAATGAATAAGAAAAGATACTTCCTGGACCCTCCAGTGGTCAAAGACTACCTGGTCAAAGGAGAAAGATTTACTAAGTGGTCAGAGGTGAGTGGATATTTGTAAAAGCATCTGAGCTCTATCATTACACATCATTACATAGAGTTATTTATTTGATGATGATGTGAAGTACTTATATTTTACAGAAAAGTTCATGAATTCAACAACAGTGTCATTCAAATTCAACTTCAATGTCTCTCATCACACAACAGATTTGCAAAGATTTGATGTATGCATATGTTAGCCGGTATTTAAACTCAATATCCAAAATATGTGAACGCTAATTCCCTTGTTTCTACCCAGGACTCCACAAAGACTGCTCCTGTCACCATGAAGATGGACCCGAAAGGTTTTTACATTTACTGGATCAACCAAAGCAAGGTAATCGATATTGAGATTTGGGAAGAAAGAAAAAAAAACACCTTGTACTACATGTCAGAGGTGTGGGGGAAATCTTGACTCCCATTTAGTGGCTAATATAAATATAAATTAAAGGAGACAAAATCAACCTGACAGATTAAAGCCCACATTGAATAGAGGTGGTCGTGTATGACTCACATCCAGAGTGTGTGTAATTATTGGGATCTGCCAAAACCGTGGGATGGTCCACGCAGATTGTGGAGATTATTGATTGGTGCTGATGTGGGCTCACCACTGTGCAGCCCAAATGTGATGCACTTGATGAGGACTGCTTTATTTCTCTTTCTCTCTCTCTCTCTCTCTCTCTCTCTCTCTCTCTCTCTCTCTCTCTCTCTCTCTCTCTCTCTCTCTCTCTCACACACACACACACACACCACAAGGCACCTTCTGGTTTCCACCACAGCACAGAACCAGTGAAGCCTATAAAATGTGTGCCTCGTGTTTCTGGGCTCAATCATGCAATTTTTTTTTTAATATAAAAGCAGTTTTTCTGACGTAATGTCTCCAGACAGATCAAATATTCTCTACTCAACCACAGAACATTCCATAGTTTTTGCACTTTGCCAAAGCATGACTTGTGTCTAAACCCACAATTGGACTGACACGTTGAATTGAGAAGATTCTCTGCTTCTTGTTTCTAGGAGACAACGTTTCTGGATGTTGCTACTGTCAGAGATACCAGAACAGGAAAATATGCAAAACTTCCCAAAGTGAGTACAGTATTATTATTGAATGTACCCTGCTCTATGGTCCAATTAGGTGAAAGTGGTGTGTTTGTTATAGAAGAATCTCTGCAGACATGCAAATACGGTGTCAAGCCCTCAGTTTGGCCATAAGTATAAGAGGCTTATTTGCATTGCAAAAACATCTCTGAACACATGCACCCACTCCCCCACGACAAAAAACACACAGACGCACACATACACAACAGTAAACACACACCGTACCACACGTTGAGTCATGATCTGAGATTCATGTGCATGAGATTGTTTTTTTTTTAGCCAACATGTGACAGCTATAGTGATTCTTCCTCACTGGCCTCCAGAGAGAGTTGCAGTATGCAGTCATGTCACCCCTCACAGTGGGTTCAAAAGGTGAAATCTGAAAACTGTTCACCTCAGGGAGAGCACAGAGCACTGCATCAACACAGCTGGGGTGCTGATGCTAGCATGTCTTCCTCTTGGGACCCTTTGTGGGGGAGGGGAGAGAATTAATTGATTGTAGAGTAGCGGACAGACGAAGGTAATACAGTACACCGGTCTTCTTGTTGCTGTTATTGTTGTACATGAACGTGCAAGTGTGTCTCGGTGTATGAGTGCATATGTTTGCATGCCTTCATCGTCAAATTTGCATGGGCTAAATAAGCTCCTGGAGAGCAAGAGCTGCAGACATTATTTTACTTACTGAAGCAAACAGAGGGTGAACAGATGAATACATAATCAACTTTAAAATGGCACCATCTATTTTGAGCCATACAAAACACATATGCTGTCTCTTTTGCCTTTCACAGCACACCAAGGTTCGAAACGTGTTCAACATGGACTTCCCGGACAGCAACCATCTTGCCAAAACGCTTACTTTCGTCTCAGGTCCAGACACAGTGAATCTGACCTACCATAACTTCTTTGCCTCTAAGGAGAAAGTGACACAGGTAATGTGTTACGCATTATGTGTATGCACAGACTGTATGTGTTATTGGCATTGTGTCTGTCCTTTAGCTGTTTACAATCCTCCTTTATGACTACTGTGATTGTTCAAACGTGATCATTAGCCATACAATGAGCCTTTGCTTCCCCCGAGAAGGCGCCCTCTGTCCCCCCTTTAGTCTTCATTAGACTTTATGACTCCAATTTCCGGATTTAATCAACTGTAATGAAATTTGAGCTTTGTTCAAATGCAACATCATTTCCTGAGGTACTATTATGTTAATGCCCTCTAGTGGTGACTTTGTGTCCTTTTTCAAATGTACCATCATGACGTTTAAAAAACAATTCATGTCGACATTGAATATAATATCCTGTTTTTTTTTTGTAATGAATGCACATCAGAACTGGGCAAATGACATCCTTGCAATCGCCTACAATGCTGCAAGAAACAATGCGTGCAGACATGTCTTCCTGGAAAAGATGTAAGTGAACACCGGCTGATGGTTCAGCTTGTGTTGTCGCTGAGTGAAAACGACACTATTTAATTTCACCTATATGACAGAATCATGTGGTAAGCAAAGCAATTATGCTCAATTCTAGGTTTGCCCGTATTTCTCTTCACACCAACAAGGACGGCAAGATCCTAGTGAAAAAGTAGGTCACAGGTCATGAGAGGCTGGCACGCAGAAATTTGTTTTTACAGCAGATTTCCACATTTCTTATCAATGTTTCACTGTGTGTGTATTTTCAGTATTTACAAGATGTTCCCTGCGGATAAGAAGAGGGTGGAAAGTGCCTTAGCGGCGGCACAGCTCCCTAAAGGAAAGGTTAGAAAATATCATGGTTGGTTGGTTGTCTACTCTCTAAATCCAACCGCTGCTCATAATGTCCTGGTGTTTGTTATGGATTTTGACTGAAATATTAATGATAAGATACCACTGCGAACACAGATTGGGTCAAATGTTTGTTATTGTAGATGACATGTTTTTACTTTGCAGCATGACACCATAAAGCCGGATGTCTTCACCGAGTCTACCTTCAAGGTCTTTCTGGCAAACCTCTGCCCTCGGCCCGAGATCTATGAGATCTTCACTTCTTAGTGAGTCGACTTCTCCCGTGCTGTCTGCTGATGTGACTGGATTATCCTCAAATTATCATCTTGCATCTTGTAGTTTTTCAAAATATTGTAACTACTGTCACATATTGTTCTAATTCTCATTCTTGAGACTTCCAAAAATGTGTCATGATTTTCTTGAGAATCATCATTTCGCTCTTTGTTTGAAACCCTTTCATCCAACATTAAAATACTCCTAAAAAAGGCCTCTGTTCATGGTGAAGCCACACACTTTCCATATTAAACTCGAGAGATCAATGATTCCAAGATTTCGCAGGTGTTGGGCCGAGATTGACGGGAACAACCTTTCGTGTGGCGCTCATCTGATTGTCGCGCCTCACTGTGCCCTGCAGCTCGAACAAACCCACCATGACGAAGGAGAATTTCACCAAGTTCCTCAACGAGAAACAGAGGGACTCTCGGCTCAACGAGGAGCTGTTTCCCCGTCTGCGACAGGACCAGATCAAGGCCCTGATAGACAAATATGAATCCGGCTCCTCCAACTCTAACAGAAGTGAGATTTAGTGACGACATGTCTGCCACATGGAGGCTGGATCATGTTGTACTTTTGTTTTAAATACTTCAACGTGTTTTGCTCACCTGCAGGTCTGATTTCTCCAGAGGGTCTCTTATTCTACCTGATGGGGCCCGAGACGTCAGTTGTCATGCAGGACACGCTGGCCATGTGTCAGGACATGACCCAACCGATACCCCACTACTTTATCAAGTCATCCCACAACACATACCTGACAGGTCACTTGCACCTTTTTTTTTTTCGCTTGAAACGTCTCGTACCTGATCAACTCAACGCCTGAGGGTCATGAAAGGGTGATTGTTCTGTCTGTCACCCTGCAGCCGGTCAGTTCTCAGGCGTCTCCTCTCCAGAGATGTACCGTCAGTGTCTGCTGTCCGGCTGCCGCTGCCTGGAGCTCGACTGCTGGAAAGGCAAACCTCCAGAGGAAGAGCCCATCATTACTCACGGCTTCACTATGACAACTGAGATTCTCTTCAAGGTAGTTCAACATCATTTTGGGGCGTCGGCCGGGTGTCCTGTACACTAACTTTCACGTTTGACATATTGACATTTTTGTCTGTCTTTGAGCCTCCTGGATCTTGCATAATCTAAACAACAGGGCTGAAAACGAGTACAACGAGACGATTCGGACATGAACAGGAAATGTGGTCTGAACTGATTTGTATCTTGTGAATAAATAGTGAAGCCGTACACTTCATAACACGACTGTAGACAAGAAGCTCAAATTATGCACCGTCTCAAAAGTACCTGCCAAGTAGCCAAGATAGCCTTTTCAGATTATTTTTTGTCAATATTTTTTACTTTAAATCAACTTAAAATCAACTTTATTTTTGTCCATATGTCCTCTTTGCATGCAGTTCATTCTTCAATGAAAATATAAGTGTGCATTATACATAGAAACCAGCTTTTTTTCCTTCTCCACCCTTTTACATTTTTATCATGACTCTTCAAACCAATTTTAGCGTCATCCCATTTTCATGCAATATGGTCATTAAAACTATCAACACACACATTTATTCAGACTCCTTTTTTAAGACGGGTTCCAAATACAAACCACTTAATTATTGAATTCATTTAGGTACATGGTTAGAATATTACTTTATATTTTGTGGACTTAGACTTTCAGTATACCTTCAGTATACTATTGAACCCAGAAAATGAAGCAGTATAGCTCACGCCATACTTTTTGTGCACGTCCAAGCCACTTCCAGTTGTTCCCTTATATTGTCGATCATAAATCTTGGGCCTTTTCTCGTAAATGGCCAAGTCTGAGCTTCCTGTGAGCAAAGTCTTCATTGTTTCCATACGACATCTTCAGTCACCAAATAGTGGCAAAGTGTGTCGATAAATAAAAATGAAAGTCTTTAAATTCGCTGATTATCTTTTTATTCACTGCCAGGTGCACATTGAGAAGTAGAAGAGCGTGAAGGCTTAAACACACACAGTAACACTGAACAGACAGGCAAACCTGTCATCCTCTGTCTCTCCACACTTCCATTTAAGGGCAGCGGGAGCGCCACAGTCTCCGTGTCCCAGACACAGCAGCTGAGTTCAGCTTACTGTCAGCCATGTGAGAGGGTTGGAGCTGACTTCATTACCTTTCCATAGAAGCAATAGCGATGCAGTTTGTCATGTTTTCTCTCTCCATGTTTCAGGAGTATTGTAATTCTTGGCTCAGTCTATTGATTTCATGCTTTTGTGCTGCTTCCATGATTGTATTATATTTGTACACATTTTCTGTGTAATCGGCTTATTTTGTTTGTCTTTATCTAATTGAATAAAAATCGACGTCAATGCCTGAAAAACAAAACGCCTGTGTCTTTTTGATGACAGGATGTGATTGAGGCCATTGCAGAGAGCGCCTTCAAGACCTCCCAGTATCCCGTTATCCTCTCATTCGAGAACCACGTTGACTCGTAAGACCGAGCTTTCACATGAGCTCGTACCATGTAATGTTATTAACACGATGTAATAATGGAATATTCAATATGTCAATGGAATATTGATGTCAAATACTGAGGGCTTAATTGAACCTTTTGTTCTGGTTTCGTTCCAGGGTGAAACAGCAGGAGAAGATGGCCAACTACTGCAAAACCATATTTGGTGATGCCCTTCTAACAGATCCGCTGGACAAATACCCTGTGAGTACGCCGCGCGCACCACAGCTCGCTGTCAAAACAACAGTTAGATAAAGTTTATATATGAGGGGTTTGCGAAACAGAACTCCTTGTTTAATAAATCATAAAGGATTATTGCATCGTATGTGTCTGTGTCATGAAGGCAATAAAAGGAAAAGTCATGTTTGTCTTTCTTATCTAGACATGATGCTCATTTAGGCTCCAATACCCATCCATCCGATTCATAGCAACAGCCACAGCACCTCCTCCCAGCTGTGTGTGTGTGTAGGGGTGTTTGTGTGTTTGTATTCCTGAGTTATAGAGACAACACAGATCTTTAACACTCTGAAAATAATATCAATTCCGTCGCTCTGAAATGCCTCATTATTCAAAATGTTCCTGCAAATTGTATTTACTGACATAATTATCTCTTTTTTTTTAAACTTCTTTTAATTTCCTTTCACGAAGTGCAATCACAGGGCGGTCATCTCCTCAGAGACGTGAATCCAGAAATACACTCAGATAATAGATTTATTAAAAGAAGTCCACAGGAAGTGTTTCCATGTTCTAACTTCCTCCCTCCATTGCGTCTGAGGCTGTGGCCTCGGCCAGCAGGCTGGGATTATTTCCTCAGTAATTAAAAGGACTTTCTGTACTAATGTCTGATTTGTGTGGCTAATGTCCTGATAAGAAGTAACATGGCTTAACAGCAGTTCTATCTCTATTTCATTTGGTATGATTTGCCAATATTTTGATAGTTTTGGATAGTCCAAAACCATATGTGTGGTCTCCCAGCAGGCCGCAGCCCTCCAGCACTTGAAACCATGATCTTAATGCACTTTTAAAGCCCAACACCGAGTGAGATAAACAGTAAATCCCTCTGTAGGATTTGAATGATTTTTTTTATTTTTTATGTTCAGTGATGCTTTTTTAGAGGTAATAGAAGGTAAGATATCGAAAAAATGTACCATATATTTAATAAAATGTAAATACCTTCTAAGAAATCGTTCTGCACCATAAAGCCAGATGAGAATACTTTAAAACAAAACATTTCCTTTAATACCTCCACATTCCCAAAGACAGCTTAGGAACATGACCTTGATGTGTGCTGCAGTGCTGCGTACGATTGTATTGTCACAGTTCACCACAAGTCACTTTTAGGATTCTCTCTATTTTTCTGAACCGTGCAGCTGAAGCCGGGCCAGCAGATCCCCAGCCCTTCTGAGCTCATGGGTAAGATTCTCATCAAGAACAAGAAAGGCAGCCATGAAAAGCCGAACCAAACTAAGAAAACCAGCGCAGCAGCAACCGACCAGACCACCACCACGCCTCCACCCACGCAGGACCCAAACTCCACCTCCCAGGATGCCGCCAACCCGACACCCTGCAGCACCCAGGAGAACCAAGGTGGTCTTGATGAGCCGCCAGTCAAATCAGTTTACATTTAAAAGATAGGTGTGTTTAGTTATTGTTTAGGCGTCACTGTCATTATTTATACATGTTTAACCAGAGGGGGACGCAGCTGTGGAGGACGCTGAGGAGCAAGAGGAGGCGGAGGAACAGGACGAGGAAAAAATGAAGACATCAGATGAGGTAAAGTGTGTGGTTACGATGACAGTTTTATTGCTCTGCATCATCTGTGACCTACTAAAACAGCTCAAGCAGTTAACTTCCTGTCAATCCCCCACAGGGCACAGCTGGACAAGAAGTCACAGCCTATGAGGCGATGTCGTCGCTGGTCAACTACATCCAGCCAAATAAATTTGTCTCTTTTGACCATGCCAGGAGTATGTCTTTGCTCTGTATATTCAACCCAAACTCAGACAAAATTAGATGTTATAAAATACTGCACAGGTAAACAAATCAATGTGAAACTGATTTATGCAATACTCTTCTTTCTTCACAGAGAAGAACAAGAGTTTCGTCATCTCATCTCTTGTGGAGACCAGAGGGGAGGCAATGATTTCCAAGACTGCTGTCGAGTTTGTCGAGTATCCTTTAGGGGCGACGTAAATGCTCAAAAATATGGAAAACTGTAGTAGACAGGATGAATTAGATTTTCTTTTTTGTATGACGCAAAATTGAAAAAAAAATACATTTCTCTGCCACAAGAGTCTCCTGTGGTTCATGTAAACAGAGTTAAAAAGCTTCCTAAACCGTCTTTCTCAGATACAATAAGAGGCAGATGAGCAGGATTTACCCCAAAGGAACAAGAATGGACTCATCCAACTACAGCCCACAACCTTTCTGGAACGTAGGCTGCCAGTTGGTGGCGCTCAACTACCAGACAATGGGTAGAAATGATCGCACAACACACAGACAACCACTTAAAATGTGCTGCACTAAACAGGAAGATTTCACCACTGTTTTCTCTTCAATCGTCACTTGAGTCTGACATGTTTTAAATGTCATCCTCTGCTGTATTTCTCAACCTGAGCTTCTGTTTTTCACCTCAGCATGTCAGTGTTGCACCTCTTTGTGCTGTGCGGGCCTCCGCTGTGCTTTGCATCCCAAACGCTCACTGCTCCTCCCTGTGCAATACAGAGGGGGCATAAATGAGCTGTTTTGTGTCTATTTTCAGATTTCCCCATGCAGCTGAACATGGCTCTTTTTGAATTCAACGGCCGAACAGGCTACATTCTCAAGCACGATGTTCTGCGTCGCAGTGACAAAAAGTTTGACCCTTTCTGTGACAGGATCGACACGGTTGTGGCAAGCACACTGACCATAAAGGCAGGTCCACAGCCTTGTCCACATTTTTCTTCTCCCACTTTAACTATCAATGTGGTGCGTTCGGCAAATATCTGTGCAAAGTAACAACATGTTAAAAGAAAGGTAAAAATGTTCACACACTAAAGCGGCGTCATTTATGGTGTTGCATTGAGGGAAACAGATGTAATATGTGAATCGCCTGAAGCTGTTTTTGCTTTTCTAAATTGAGCACCTTATTAGCCTCAATAGCCTTAGAAGGTCTGCGTTTGTGTCTGGATGAATAGTAAGAATACAAGCTTCCTGCTGAGACTGATATATGGTTCTGGGTATTCAGCATGCGCTGCATGACTGAAAGCCTGAGCTTTATTTATACCCATTGTGTCCTGAGAACGGGTCCACACAACAGCATCCGTACCCTCAGCTGCTCCATACATGTACGTCATTATATTATTATTTTCCGGCCCCATCACTAGATCTACTCGGGTCAGTTTCTGTCTGAAAAGAGCGTGAAAACGGGAGTGGAGGTGGAGGTGATTGGGCTGCCGGGAGACCCCAAGAAGAAATATCGCACCAAATGGTCCACCACACCCAATGCCATCAACCCAGTGTGGAATGAGGAGCCTTTTGTTTTTGAGAAGGTGTGTATTTGTTTCCGCCACAAACCTTTTTTTTGAGATAAAAAGTCATAATTATCAGATAATAAAGTCAAAATTATGAGATAAAGAAGTCAAAATGATGAGATAGTAAGTGTGCATGCGATTCAGTGACGCTGGCTTTTTTCCTTCCTGTTATCTGCGCTGTCTTCACATGTATCTTCATCCCCTCGCTGGTCTAACCATGCAACTGATATGCAAGCTTAACGTTTTAGCTCAACAAAGAATAGTGTATATCTTTGTTGTTTCCATGATGCATAGATCCTGCTTCCAGAAATGGCCTCTCTAAGAATTGTAGTCCATGAGGAGAACGGTAAATTCTTGGGACACAGGATCATCCCACTTGGTGCCATCCAGTCAGGTCAGTGAAAAAAAAAAACACCTCAACGTATGCTTCATCTAATCTACATCATTTAAAACACTACTGAGTCATTCAAGGCCTCAGAGTGTTTGCTGACATGTTTTTGCGAGCTTCTGGACAAGAGGAGCAGCTGCCGTGTTTTTCATTTACTGAGGTTTGTGTTATGGCCTGCAGGTTTCCATCACATCTGCCTGCGCAGTGAGAGCAACATGCCGCTCACACTGCCTGCTCTCTTTGTGTACATCGAGGTCAAGGACTACATCCCAGCAGCCTTTGCAGGTGCTTGAATATTTTGCTCTGGGTTTTTGCAAAAGAAAAAGCTACAGCTGAAATGAAATACTTGTTGTTACAATGCCAGTCAGAGAGAAGACTAGTTTATTTCAGATTCGTAAAACTCTGTAGCATTTAGGTGTCTTGGTCATTTATTTTTGGTGAATTATTGACATATTTGATTCTACCTCAGATTTCACAGATGCCCTTTTCAATCCAACGAAAGGATCGGAGAAGACCACAAAAACCCCAAAGGAGGTAACAAAAAGCAGCCAAAGGAAATTTAATTCAGCCATAATCAACTGAAATTGACACATCAGTTATATCCCCAGTTCTCCCTTGAATCCTCAACAGCACAAAATTCACTTCCTGGAAGATGACCAGCATTTTTAGATTGTACGGTTCTTGTCTTTTTTGTGCCCACGCAGTCATCCTCTGACTACATTTCTCCCTATGAGAAGCCCCTCGTGGTCCAACCCCCCACAGACAAAGATAAGGAAAGCGAAGCCCCTGCTGCAGGTAATGAAGCTTGTGAATGGGACACAGTTCAACGTTGTTGTTTCTTACAGACACTGAGCTACAATTTTGCTCTTGTAGTAATTCCTTGGTGCTGAATTAAAAAGCTGTTTTTGAACGCTTTCCCCCTTACACTAGAAGTTGCAGCATCTGAACCTCCACCATTAGTTGACACTGATGACCAATCACCAAAGTCTGCTCCAGAGGCAAGCTCAGAAGAAGCTAAAGAAGAGACTGAGAACAACTCAGACACTCAACAACCTGCAGCAGAACCGCCTCAAACTCCTGACCCAGGAAGCTCCACGCCTGAAACCCTCGCTGAAGCCTCTCCTCCCGCTGAGGAGGCAGCCCCTGAGATTGAAGCAGTTCAAGAGCCAGAGGCACCTTCTGAAACCAAAGAGGAGCCGGTGACCGACTCCAGTACAAACCCTGAGCCCGCTCCAGATGATACACCAAGCACAGACGCTGCCAGCTCCGCTGAAGAGCCCGTTGCTGAGGTCTTGCTCTGTCCGGCGAGTGCATCGGCCGAGCCTGCCGGATCAGCGGACTCATCTCAGCCGCCGCCATCCAGCGAAGGTAACACCGAAGTGCTTCATGTGTTGCACTCATCGCAGTTTCCATTTTGTCATTGCACTGTAGGTGCCAATTTAGACTTTTTTTGTTTCAAAAATGCATATCCACTGCTGACACAAGTAGGAGGATTCTAACAACAAAACCTTGTGTGTTTATGCGGCAGAGCCTTCAACTGTGACTATTGAAGAGCTGACACAGCACAAGAACTATCTGAAGGTCATCAAGCGTCAGGAGAGAGATATGAAAGAGGGAGAAAAGAAGTATCAGAAAAAAAGAGAGGATCTGATTCAGAAATACTCTGACACATTCAAGGCCGTCAAGAAGAAGGCCTCTGTGAAGAAAAAAGAGTGAGAATATTCTTTTTTTTCGCCCAAAGTGTTGTCTTTTGCCGGGACAGTTTCCAGCTGAAATATGATAGGAGAGAAAAAAAAGTTTGACTAAAGACAATAACATAGTGTTTGTGAAGGAGGGGTGTATTTAACGGAGTATTAATACTTACCCTCTAATAAAGTTGTTGTTGTTGTTTTGGTCAGTGTCATTAATGACATTATATTTCGAAGCACAGATAATATTCCTAACGTGTTTTTCCAGCTGAAGCAGAATAATAGAGGATGAAGAGAACAAGTAAATGAATATTGGTTGCTCTGCCTTTAGTGCACAGCTCTCCACACTAACCTTTCAGGAAAAAAATTGTTATTCACAGCCAAATGAGCATTGCTGTGAGGGATTTCCAGTAACTGCACAGTTTTATTTTAAGTTCTGTACGTGGAAATATTATGGCTGTTTGTCAATAGACTTTATTCCTCTTACATTTGTCCTGTCATGTTGTATCATGTCATGCTTCCTTCAGGGGAGGAGGAAACCCCTCTGACGCCAGCGTGCAGACGGAGCGGGTGCAGGAGCAGAAGGACAAAATGCAGGTTGAGCTGCAAACTCTGTGGACGGAGCAGTGTGATCAGTTGAAGAAAAGGAAAGAGCAGTGTGCAACAGAGGTGAGTCAAATACAGCTTTGTGTTTAACACGCCACTCAAAGTATCAACATTTGGTTTCCCCATTTCAAATGAAAGCAAAGCCAATCGGGATGGAAGGTAAATCACTGCATTTACTCAAGTACTGTTCATAAAACTGCACTCATCAATATTCTTGTACTAACAAAGGGTCAGTTGACTATGTGAAATGTGAAAGCTGTCGTTCATAGTGGCTACACCACTGAGAAGGATCACCTCCTTTAATTGATTCTGCAGCTCCCCTCAGCTCCAATGAGCGTTTTAACATCCATCTGCTCAGTGTTGCGGTTTTACGGCCTGCAACTTTACTGTTTTGTTTCAGTGTTAATTAAAACAGCTGTAAAACATTCAATATGCACATTATACACTACCTACTCAGCAACACACAGCCAAAGTTAATAGCTGGTGGTGAAGAATTTAGCAGCTAAAGAGCCAGATATGTCCTAATAGACCAATGTTTGCCAAAAGGACAGAAACACCAGTGAATAATAATGTTGCTCTGTAACAGCTGGATGTGTAAATAAGCAACTTTTTGCAAACAACTTCGCCATGTCAACTTTTCTAGTTCATTTCCAGATCAAGATTTGCACACAAAACATACAAAATATGATGCATTGTTTACAAATAAATTACAACAAAATTCTGCAAATTGTTTAAAATGGTCTACACTTCATGTCACCAAAGTGGGTGATGATGTCTTTGAAAGAAGTGGGACTCAAAATGTGGGTCCCATATTTACTTACCTGCCCCCTGAGTCCTCAGGGGCATTTGCGAGTCCCACGCAACACAGATACAGGAAGCTGGCTCTCAGTGGGATGGTTTGTTCTCTGGCATACAGTTTTGATCTGAAGGGTCAATCGGGTGTTTTTTTAAATGTTGCCACCTCATTAGACTGAGTGTAGATAAACAGGACTGCAGAAGTGCTGTGTAGTGAGGTTTGCATCCCACAGGTCTTGAACCAAGTGCTCTCATTAAACTTATAGCCAAAGTTCATGCAAATTGACAACTGAGGTCTGAACTTTTAGTTGGAGAGAGACTTTAATCACACGCAGCATGGACAATGTTATTTAGAGCTACTCAAGTCTCTTTTCTAGCTCTATCTTGACTCTGATTCTTTCTATTCTTTCTCATATTGTGACAGAGACTGGCCAAACTGTTGGAGATGGCCGCAGAGATCCACAGCGTTGAACTGAAGACCCTGGAGAGGTGTGAACACACATACAACACATATTGGGACATGCTGTACACACTGGGAGTGCAAAGGGCTTTGCTGAGTCTGTCCAATCTGTGCCCTGAGATTTAAATGCGACGCTGTGTGTGTGTGTGTGTGTGTGTGTGTGTGTGTGTGTGTGTGTGTGTGTGTGTGTCATCTGAAGTAAAACATTTGACAATTTGCAAAGACAATACCATCAAGTAATGAATAAATAACCCCAATGTGTGTGTCCTCCAATGGCGCTGGCTGGCTTGTGGTGTCCTGGATGTGTGTGTGTTATCCCAAGTCCCCAGCCGGCAGATGGTTATCTCAGGACAAGCATTATCCAACAGGTGTTTAAACAGCAGTAGGGAAGCGAAGGCGGCTGTGCTAATCTACCTGTCCACACGGACACTACAGTTTGAAGCAAAACTGTTGTTTATAGGAACATTTTTCATTTTTAGAATTTGAATCAAGCAGGAGCCCTCACTTTTTGTCTTTGCCTTGGTTTGCAGCGGCACCAAAGACAATAATAAGAAGACACTTGAAAAATCTTCATTCTCAGAGAGAGCAAAGTGAGTTCACATTACAGCCTTGAGTCCTTTTGTGTGTTTCCATTCATTGTAGTTTCTCTCAATGTGTTACAGCTTCCTGTCCAAAATTAAAAGAAATATAAGAAGACACATGTGCTTCCCCCTCTGCCAAAGCCATTACATTAAGTCTTGATTTGATTCATTTTTAACAGTATGTACAAGAGCTCTAACTGAACATTATAATTATCCTCTTTTAGGCTGAAAAAGACAAAGAGCACAGAGCTGTTGGATGAGCCTGGTCAGTCGGACGGTGCAGTAAGTCGTCTTTTTAGTTCACTGAAAGTTGCAGGTGTTTTGAGCACGTATGTACAATTAAAAACAGAGATATTTGCTTTTGGACCAAGAGTTTTATGAGGAAATTGATACCAAGCTCAATGTGCAGAAATGATTGAGCTTTTGCTAGCAGCTGGTTCAATTAGCTCAGCATAAAAAGTGAAAACCGGGGGAAATCCCTTACCTGGATCTGTCCAAAGGTTATCACGAATAAGCATAGATCTCCAAATGTCAAAATATTCTCTTCAAGAAATTGTTAGGCTGAGGCGACACGCTCACATGCATCACATGTACTTTAAACAGCACCAATGTCTCAACTCACACTTAATTTATTCACTGGCTTGTTCAACGCGTATTCAACTGTGTGACTATGGTTACAATAAGACAAACAAACATCTGAAGAATCGACCCAGATGTGGAAGAAAGCGGCATGTTACCGCACCTTCCTTTCATACATCTGAATACATGTTCACATACACCCCCGTGTTTGCCTACAAACCCGCACACAATGTTGAACAGTCACTCACAGCCACGTGAGCATGCACGCCCATTCACACAAACCACCCACATTGACAAACACACACACACACCCTTTTATCCAGCGAGGAAAGTGCAGAGGGCCCTGACCATAGTCCAGGCTTGTCTGTTACTCAGAGGCTGTTTACAGGGAGCAGACTAATCCATGTGTGGTCAATGACTCACTGGGCTCTGCTGTTGTCTCATTAAGAGTCAGACCTGTTGTATCTGCGCTAAATACACGGCCATTTCACTCTGCTCCTCTCCGATCGACTTCCTCTGGAAAGTAGCAAACCCCACTCACACCTCTGCACTTTAAGGTCCCATTGCGGCACATTTTGATTTACTTAATCAGCCTTTGCCAATTTATGACGACAACTATTTATAAAACAATCACTTGCTTAATCAGCAAGGCCTCCGTATTGAATAAGGACTAAGAAACCGAGCTGGACAAGTCTAACCTGTTGTGACTTAACTGTATTGATCATCTTGCTCAGGTTGCATCCCGTGGGTGCATTCCTCTCTAGATATACACACACACACACACAGTGAAACACATGTGCAGAACTGCTTATAGACATGCGACCCGCCTTTATCGCTCCCTCACTTGATACAGCATTCACACACACACACACAATAGACTCAAACCACAGATCGATGGAGTTTTACAGCGGCCACATGTTGTACTGTGCTCTGTTGTATTGTGACAGTCTTCAGATTACAGCTCCCAGCAAGAGGCTCTGATGAAGAAACAAGCTGCTACGCTGGAGAAGATCAAGACACTGACTAATCAGGTACACACACTGACACCAGGATATACAGACTCACCAAGGAGTTCCTTTTGCAGATTCCTGTTTGTGATTTCAATGCATCTCAAGATCTGTTAGGACGAGGCAAATTATAGCGAGGACATTTTTACCAGTCAGCGAATGTTTAGCACAGCAAACCCTGATGATTGATAACCATCACATTGTACTACCTCCTGAGAGAGGGCTTTTTTCCTGCATGGAACCATCGCACAGTAACAAGGTTTAGTCCAATCGAGAGGAAGGGGAGTCAGTGTTTCATCAGGTCATACCTAAAGGGAACTCAGGACATGTGCGTCATTGAACTGAAGTCTAAACTCTGAAGCAAAACTGCCGGCAAGTCAAACTAACAACAGCCGACCATCATTTAACTATCGCTAGCTACTTACATTAACCTCAAATCTCCTCATCGGCTTGCGCGACGCATGCAAGACGCAGCAATAATGGGAGGGAGGCATGCAGACGAGACGAGACCGAAAGTCGAGTTCATAAAATGAAATAGTTTACTTTAGGTTTGTCTGAAATCAGCATACAATTCCCCGGCATGCATATGGGAAATATAATATTTAATTAGGATTACAGGCAAGAAGGGTGAATACATTTTTCAACTTTCTCGTCCTGAGGCGGTCCCCACCAGGTGATTAATACATGATCAATACAAACAAAGATCAAACTGTGCCAGCAACAACTTTTTCAAATTCCTTGCCACGCGTGGCCATCTGTCCACTCAGTGATCCTACGTAATGTTTTAGGGTGACACATGCAGTTTAGGCAATTGAGATTTACAGACCAGGCTCCCACCGCTGCAAATGATGTCAGAGCAATTTTATGACAATGCGTTGCTTTGAATTGGTCAAATCTTGGCAGTTATGAGTTATTGAGAAAAGAGGTGTTGGATAGTTTAAACACTGACGCGTAAATGCCAGATTGATGTGTGTTGATGGTGTTTTATGTCTCAACAATAGGATTAGCCTAAAAGTAGTTTTTGACACTGAAAGACGCAGTGGGAGGAATTTAAGAGATTAAGGGACAAATGAGGATAATGTATTTCTTTCAACATGCAAGCTAATCTTTGCTTATGTATTTAACATCATTGATTGAGTATTGCGACAATTTCCTAATTACAGGCACTTTGTCATCAAATATCCTGAAAATAGCTCACCATGACTCTTGTTTAAAATCGGTCCACTGGGTTCATGCCAGTTCCCTCGCTTGAGGTTAGCAGTGATCATTATTTTGCCTGGTGCCAATGCACAAATCCATCCTCTAAAGATTACGATGAGAATCTGGCGAAGTAAAGAATCAATAAAAATGCCAATGTGTCCTTCAGACAAACCCGTAACCTCTAACTAAGCTTCGGAGCCTTTGTCTTGCAGCTCAATCAGGAGGCCCTGACGGACCACAATAATAAACAGAGAGCTATGCCAGCGGAGGTGAAGGAGGCCGTCAACGTCTGTGTGGGGGCTCACTTTCCCGACTTGGTCGACCAGGCTGCAGACAGCAAGGTGGAGGGAGCGTGCTTCTATGGCGACGTCTTCCTGGGTTAGATGTGCCTTTTGATCCATGACCCTCCAGCGTAACTCTCTCCTAACTTTTGAGAAACTTCTTTTTTTTAAAGACTCTTATGTTCTTCTCACCTGTTACGTAGCCTGAAGTCGGAGCATGACTGTGGAAAAGTAGAAGATTCAATTATCTCTGTGTGAAGTGTTTTACTTTAGAGGTGCTGGTCATACAGGGAGCTATTTGGGGAGTCATTAGGCCATAATTGTTTTTGTGGAAGTCCCGTAGCGTAGAAGAAAAGTTTGATCAATTGGAAATTATTTTCTTTACTCTTTACTTTTCTGTTGCTTTTCACCCATAAAAGAAATTGCCTGATACGGCGACAAATATCTTCCAGATGAAAGGTCATCACTGAAAGCTTTTGTTTGGTACCCACAGTGTCCTTTCTGTTCTCTTAATGAGATCAAAAGTAAATGTAGCGGCAAAGATGGGTTATCACAGTCCGCAGGCTGAATTCGAGACCATGACTCCATCTGTCACACTTCAGCACGTGGTGGGTAATAATCCATGAACCTACAGCAAAACATTCACTTTGAGCTTTAGGTGAGTTGCAGTTTAAAAGAGAGTTTTTTTGAAAACTAAAACTACATTTACTCTTTAACTGGAACAAAGGTCAGCACCAGTACATACATTTTCCCTCTGCATCATTTGTTCTTGTGATGAATAGTTCTTAATAAACTTTTATTTTCACTGTATTTATGTATGTTAACTTTGTTTTTCCAAGTGAGTTTTACTGAATATGTTTACATGACTGTCTTTTATCTGGTGTTGATCATATCAGTCATGTTTACATGCAACTTACAGAAGTCATTGATGCGCCGTTTACATGACAGTATCCAGGTTTCTGTTCATCTGCATCAGAGTAAGACGCTTCTGCATCGAGCATTTATGATCTCTGCGTAAACTATCAGTATACTTTTGTAGTCGATTCTCATATTTCTTTTAAATGGACGTTATGGGACTAACTTGAGGTACATGACAGAACATTTTCAGAAACCTGAAAAAGGTGGTTACATGCAACAGCATCTAATTTTCCACTAACTAACATCTCCAGGTGTCTGAAACCAGGCTGTAATAAGGACAAAATGTAATTCGTATGCACCAAAACAATCATAAACAGGATACTAACCTATGTTATATTCACTGAGATAATTGAGCCCCGTCCACGCTCTCAGTTATCCACATTCACACCTGCAGCGCTGCCCCGTGTCACCACAGGCTACGCTGTTGGGCCTCACTCAAAAGCACAGGAAATGATGGGAGTGGAGCTGTTCTTCACTTACATTTTCTGCTGGTCCAGAGATCAAACTGGCAACCTGGGGCTTATAAATGTGCTTCTCTTTCCTTTAGCCCAGAAAGTGTGTTTCCATCCATCTATTTTTATGCACATTTTCAATTTGCAAACCGGGTGTATCCATACAACCACAATTTGACGTGGCACCTGCCTCTTGACAGAATCAGCTCAAAAAACTGTTTATTTTGATGTTCTCGACTTCCAATATTCACACATAAGTGCAGCGGATGTGAATACAAGAGAAGCACAATCTAGGTTAAAGACAACTGTGCTATTTGCAATTAGACTGTCAGACGCTCGGGTTCAATCAGCGGTGGGAAGGCGGTGCACGGAGGCCTAGGAGCATCTCCATAGCTCTCTCTCTCTCTCTCTCTCTCTCTCTGTCTCTCTCGCTCTCTCTCTCTCTCTCTCTCCCTCTCTCTCTCTCTCTCTGTATCTGTCTCAAACTTCTACACAAGAGTAATTTGGCACATTGTGGCCCTAATGATTCATAATTGTTATTCATAATACCACATAATTGCGATGCCTTTTCTCACCAACTACTCCGAGATCTGTGCTGAAACAAGTGCTCTTTTTTAAACACAGCCGCAATAAAGACACGTGGACTGGAGCGAGAATAATTTGGAAGACAACTGAGAAATGTTACAACTTCATTTCAGCTCCATA
Organism: Clinocottus analis; assembly: GCF_023055335.1. Lineage (NCBI taxonomy): Eukaryota > Metazoa > Chordata > Actinopteri > Perciformes > Cottidae > Clinocottus > Clinocottus analis. The sequence continues at coordinate 5,518,788 of NW_027175898.1, forward strand.
TGGTACATTAAATGACAGAGATTGGACCAAGCTGTCATATCAATTAGGGCCACGTGTTTCTTCAAGTGTTTACACTCACGTGCATGCATTTGTTAATGAACACAGCTTCCCTCGGACTCACTGCCCAAAGCAATCTGTCAGTACTTCTGAATCAAATTACATGAATGACATTTCAAAGTGGAAGATCTGGACAAACGACTTCTAGGAGACACAGCTTGTGCCTGAGAGTCCTGCCACCTCATGCACAACACAGATGAACTGTGAGTTTCGGAGTGTGAAATCAGTCAGTCCTTAGTCACCGCGCTGATAATCTTACATAAGACGAAGACAACTCATGCCGCTCTGTCTCTTACCAGCTGGAGAGGGAAGGCCTGAGCAGGAGCTTTGCCACCAAGCAACATTTGGCTGCTCGCTGACACTGGACGCAGAGCCAATAGAAGGAAGGAAGTGCCTCTGATCACACACACAAAATATTTATTGACTGAAGCAGATGTTAAGATGAACATTTTTTATATTGGTCGCTAGAATTTCCAGTGCATGCATGTTCAAATAGAAATGTGAAACTAAAAAGTGGGAAATGGTAAAATGATCTAGCAAAATCCTTACATAGGAGTTTGCGTGCAGAATTACAGATGGGAATATGGAATAAAACATGAAGTGCATGTTTTGGGTGTCTGTAAATTTCAAACAAGTGATGTCTATGATGATCTTGAAAGTGGTTTCAGGCATTTTTTTTAAATTTATCTAAAGAGGAAAGATCAGAAATGAAAAGCATGAACACTGCTAACACCAGCCATCAGTGCAGTCCTTCTGAAAATTGGCAGTGGCTGAAAACACAATACAAGAGTAGCGTTCCTCTTTCACAGTCTATTTTAATCCTAAAACAACTGAGAAACAAAAGCCTGCAATTTAAAGACTCAATTCAACACAATGTTCCAAAATGAAAGATTAAAAGAACATTAACAGAGAACAGAAATTGTGTATTTTTGGATAAGCACAAAGAATGAGGACAGTGCAGAGCACATGAGTAGAGGGAACTACTTGTCTTGTCCTCTTGTTGTTTCCTGTGTGAAGGAGTCGGCCTGACCCACAGAAGGTGGAGACTCATGATCTATAGTCCATCTTGGCTTGAAGTGGATGCCATCCTAGATGAATAAGCACCCACACCACCCACATACACACCACCTGCTGAAGCTGCACCGTCACAGGCTGCATGTGTGTGTGTGTGTGTGTGTGTGTGTGTGTGTGTGTGTGTGTGTGTGTGTGTGTGTGTGTGTGTGTGTGTGTGTGTGTTGGATCATTGTGTGGGCTGCATTCACTAACAGTGACTTGAAAGAGCTAAAAAATCCATTGCCAGGAGAGGAGATAACAGCAAAATACTGATTTCCATATACATCATTTGCAGGCATTCTTTCACAAAGCTGCAGGAAGTTGTTTTTTGTTCTGGGATATTTTACACAATCCCATTAAAACCATGGTTATGGCATTAAATTAGCAGCTAATGAGTATTCCAGGAGGCTCATCTCCCTGCAGTCAGTCACCTTCTCTCCTGTGTGTCACATGAGCATTGAGGGCCTGTGAGAGGCGCATGCACCTTCTCACAGATGCAAATGTGAACTTCCTATGTGTGTTGAGGATACGGTGCTTACATTTAGACAAGAGCGCAGACGCATACAATTACACACACACAAAGACACCCACATACTGCAAGCCGGTGTCAGACTGCACTCTCATGGCTACTTGAATTCAGATATACTCTTTTTTTTAGCTAAAATTCATGCCATCAGGCCAAAGTCGGGTAATTTATCCTGCTCTTGCGCTGGCTCTTTGCATAATTTGGATAGTTGCCTGGTGATATCTCCACTGCCGTCCCAGCCTCTCTGAGGTGAGAGCATCTGTCTCCCTGTGAGTTAAAAGGGCCGAGACATAGAGTCATATCAGAAGCCCGGCAGCTGGCAGCGCTGTTATGTAAGTTTAAAGATGCCTGTTTTGAACTGCAAATGACTGCACTTAATGATCTGCACGGTTTGCCTGTTTCTACAGTGTTAGTAGGATCTGGACATCAATTCATTTGAAACATTCTTGAATTCATGGCATCAGAGGTAAAAAAAAACAAAAAAAAACGGATGTGATTTGAATTTCAAAAAAATAGATATAGGCCTGTACATTAAATCAATTTAATCAGTCACAGGTTTGACACTGAATGTCAAAAGTTAGTATTTGGCACTGCATGCAAACTCAAATCAAATTAAATCTATATTCCCCAGAAAAAGAGCCAAACCATAAAGCAGTCCCTGGACCTTCGTTTACTGACACAGTTCACAGGAATAGTTTGACATCCAATGAAAATCCCTTAGTTTCTTACGAAAGAAACTCAAATCTAATTTGTTTAATTCCTGCAACAACAAAAAAAAGTGTAAAATCACATGTTATGTAATACTCTGCTTTAAATACATTCAAGGAGCAGGGGTAGAAATGAATCTATCAAAGGCAATATGAAATAGTTCTCCTTTCTACTTATCACAAGTCCTGATAAACTGTGAGAGAATGGAACAGAAAAAAGGAGATAAATCATCAGCTGCAGCAGAGAAGAGGCTGCAGGTGACTCTGCGTCCGCAGGAGGACAAAGGTCCACGTCACTCCGGTTCATGGAAAGGTGAGTGTGCCAACGCACTGCCGAACTCTCCTGAAGAGAACGTCAACACACACATCGTTGCATTGCAACGTTGTGTGTGTGCGCCATGTGTGTGTCAAAAAATATGTAGTCTCTCTACGGTCACCGCTGTGTCCAGAGCGCATTTTATTTAACATTTATCTAGAACAGTACCGGGTTTTGTGTCGTCTTCGATTAATTCTTGTGAGGCTACACTGAGGAAGTGTATATTGAGGATTAGCTGTATGGACTACCTGTTGGTTTTGGACTTCTTGCTGATACTGTTTACTTGAGTTAAATGCATTAAAAGTAATAGTACTATTACTTGAGAACAATATTCTAGTTTTCCTTCCACCTCTGGTAATAAAGTTTTTCCACAAAGGAAAGCTTCAGGTAAAAAATGACGTCAGGCTGCAGGTTTTAAGCTCTGAAGCGAGCACAGAGAGTGTTTGTGAAAACATTTCTCAACAGCATTCTACTGTCAAATACTGCACACACATGATTTTACACAATGAAGGCCAGAAATGCAAGTGAACAAACAATAAGCAAAACACATTATTGACTGCAGGGATTTGAATAAACTTTGAAAAGTCAAGCTGTTATCCAAAGCATTTCCATTATTGAGTCCTGGTAACTCGTGTTTTTGTCTGTCTGCTTGAAGCTGTCCTTGAATGGAAACTGAAGACCTCATATCAGTTCAAGAATGCCGTAATGATCAGTTCATTTTGCCACTCCATTTATTATTATAACTATTTGCATTTCTACTCCATAAGCAACTGCAGTAATAATTGGTATGGAAAATGTCACAAGCAGCCTTAACACCCGCCATGTCACGACAACATGCATTTTATGTTCTGCACTTAAGGCAGGTGAGTCACAAAGTGACTCATTTCAAAGTAAAAGTAGTTCAATTGATGTGAAACATATGCTTGTACTCTGAGCTACATTTACTGTTTACTGCGTGCAGCTAAAGAAAGAGCAACACTAGCCAGTGTGAGCAGCTAGTAGGTGAACGCTGAACAACGTGAGTGGCACAGCATGTGGTGGAGAGAACGGATAGTCGTGAACCTCAGGGCCATTTGTTCATTTATGAAGAAAGGAAGTTCCTTCAGGGGAGCATGAAGGATTGCCGACTCTAGAGCTTTTGTGTCTTGAAGTGAGGTTTGATTGATATGGTTTTCCTCTGTTGTTAATGTTGCCATCTGTCAGTTCCAGTGTATTAAACATAGATGTGTGATAAATATTCGAAATCAATCAAAAGTTGATCACGAAACTAAAAGGGATTCCTTTTAACTCTAAGTCCTTAAAGTGATGGACTGAGGGAGCCTGATAAAAGGTGCGACAGTGTCAGCAGTCGAGACGTCAGATGAAATGAAACCTGACATCTGGAATTGTCCAAAGGCCTCCAGGTGCTTTTTGTCTGTTTTCTCCTCTGACCCAGCCGAACTTGCCATTTGCTGCTACTTCCTCTGTGGATGTAACCGCGTGGCAGACCTTTACTCCAGGTGCCGCTGAGTGTTACCAATCTCCTCACAAACGTGGCCATCAAACAAATACATTTGTTATCCATTTGTACAATTTATTGTGCTGTCAGAGGTGAGTGGGCCCGCACAGCCACAAATGTGGCCTGTCAGGTGGGAGATGGAGAGGGGACTCTCTGGCCCTCCATCTCTTCCGCATCATTGCAGGAAAGGAATTTCCGTCAGCCCTGATAGATTACGGAGGGGGTACAGGTGGCTCATTGGAAACAACACCGAGGCGTAGCATGGAAAAACATATTGTTGACACATATTCAAGTTGTTCAACAGGAAACCAGTGACACGTTTTATTACTGGGACATCTGAGACATGCGTTGTCTGCTATTGTGAATTTTTAGAGAAAATAACTGCTCCTGGCAAGTCTGCCCTGTCTTAAAATGTGTCACTATATGCAGATGTTGAACCAGATTTGATGCAAATGTGTTTGAATATTGATTGTGCAGAAAGATAGTTGGATGTAATTGTATTTGTATTTAGGCCAAGTGACCTTTTAACCAGCAGGATCTTCAGCAGTCACAAAATGTGTTTGTGCAACTGTGCTTTGAGCTAAATGCTAATAAGCTTGCAAACAGGTTCACAATGATTGTAACTTTTTTAAAGTTTCGCACAGAGGCAGACTAGCTGTTTCCTCCGGCTTACAGTTTTTATGTTGAGCTATAGTCAACTCCCAGTCTCAACTCCTCGTCACGGCCACCAACCGCCATCCTAATAGACATGCTAGTTGGGACATCTCGCAGTGTGCAGATAACATTTGCTTTTCTTTAGATACATAATTGATTGGCTCATCTATGCAAAATCACCAAATACTCTGTTTGTATGATCATTGTACACTTCCCTTCTGCTGTGCTGCTTTCCCGCTTGAACTATTATCACTCCCCCCATCTCCTCCCACATCCCCACTTGCCGTGGCGGAAGAACACAGGCCAGTCACGCTGTAGGTGCTAATTCTCTGTTGTCCAAAATGTCTCAGTCTGAGAGCTGATATTAGAGCCCCCTTCTTTCAAAGGCTGATGTAAATGCATACTGTTTACCATCTGGTTGTGGCAGCCTGGCAGGCCTGAGTAAGGACAATAATTGACGAGAGCAGAGGAATCAAAGGCGCCGAGGGCCCCGTCTCATGGTCAATGACATAGCCCCTGTGAGTGGCAGCTCCTGGTGTGCTGTCAGGGTCTTCAGCTGCAACCCTGTAACTCCATGTAATTGTCATCCCTCCAGCTCTGCCTCACTATCTATATTTGTTCTTGTGAAAGAAAGAAAAAAATCGACTAATGTCTGCATTTGATGAGTTTTTTTTCATCAGGAAACAAGCACTAAAAACAGCAGCAAAGTGACTTTCATTAAGGATGGAAGTTTTAAAAAGATACAGCTGTTGAACATGGCGTTTGCTCTCTGCTATGGGACAGCGACAGTGACCTCGCATCCACCTTAGAGATGATACAAGCAGCACACCATGGTTACACAGTGACAGCGGGCCAGCTGCTGCCTCTTTCCTGGAAGGGAAGACGTGCGAAATCCAAGACCACTGTGTCCTTGTATCAAATCAAAGGGCATTACAGGAACTGAATAGACACACAGACACATGATTGTTCTGGCTGAATACGAATGCATCAACTCAGTGGTATTGTCCCGGCAGGAGCTGTTACCCCCCACTGCTCAAATGACAGAGCTACCTGTGTTAAGATGATACACGACTGCGAGGAAACAAAGTCAGATTGTCTTTTTTTTTTGTGATTTGAAATGTGGACATAAGGCAGACACAATAAGTCTGTAAAAAGAGGGCTGCAATGACGGTGACATGTTCTCGCAAAGTTACATCTCATCAGGTCAGAGATTAAAACTTGATTGAGTTATTTTACTTTCGCTGACCATACTTTTCTCTTCATACGTTTGCGCAGCGCGTTGAAAACAGAGGTCACAGATGCAAAGCAGGTGAGAGCCTAAAGCGTATCTTTCTCAGGTGTGCTCAATTAGCAGGCAGAAGACGAGGTAGTCCACGGAGGATGTTGGGCATGTTGAGTCACTGGTAAGAAAACAATTTTCATTATAATGAATGGGCCTTGAAAATGAACTCCATTGCTTCCCTCCTAATACACAAATGTAGTCCCAGGTGTTTGTAGCTAAGTGGAGTTACCAAGGGTGCTCAGCTCAGTCTTGTGTTTTCATTTACAAGTGTATCTGGAAAGAGCGTGTTGATTTTGTGTCGCTGCAAGTGCATTCTCCCCAGTGGCTAATTAAGACGTTTAGGGCTGCGGATAACACCTTAACTTGACACCAGTTTTAATATCTGATCAGGCATTCAAAGTGGCTACTGATTGGGCCAGGCCCGCAATGAATGGGAGATCAGGTATTTACCATGACATCTCTGCTTTATTGCATACATCTGGCCAATTAACAAGTCTCAAGGTACCAACTCATTCACATTCTGAATATTTCATCCACATTGCATTAATTTCAGTTTGGTAGAAAAAGAAAATCACATTCAGTGAATGGATGGTAGAGTGGTTTTATGACATGCATCAGACATACTTTTCTTTTTTACAACGTCATGCTGTTGGTCGGTACTACCTTACGTATATATATATATATATATATATATATATATATATATATATATATATGTGTGTGTGTGTGTATATATATGTATGTATATATATATATAACTGGATAAGGACAATTTTAGGACTTTTAGAATTATTATTTTTTTTAGGACAATTTTAGAAATGGGTACTCTATTAATCCAAAACCTTTCTTGTCAAAACGAAAAGCCCTACCAGAAAATGTCACGATGCATACAAATAAACAGCAGTAGCCACGGGCCAACACAATAACTCAAGTGTAGCTCGCGGCGTGTCTGCGAGGATGTGTGCAGTCCAGGCGGCTCAAATCTATTTCTGTATAACTTGTCCCCTGAAAAAGCATCCAAAGTCTTAGAGTGCTTAAACTGGAACTCCTAATAAGACATTTTATGAAGCGCGGTGCAACACTTAATGTCACTTTGTAATACATTTACCCTTCAAGTAATACTATTGTACTAAGCTGATGCTGGAGTCTTGTTTTCAGGATTTTGTCAGTATACATTTCACCTCCTGTTTACAAGACAGGTGGAGTTATTAGCATAATCTACTTGGTATGGAAAGCGGGATGTATGTTAATCTTTGTAGGAGGCGATCTGGGACATTTCCACAGTCACAGTCAAGAACCTGTGATGTGGCACTTTAGCAACATGCATGTCACACATAAAAGACTACATTGGCAGTAACGATTGAAATATCTTCAAAGTCTCGAGACTAAAGAGCAGAATGCAACTTTGGTATAGATAAAGCAGGCGAACAAGGTCAAGGGGTTCAGTTATTGGTACTTTAAGCATTAAGATGAGAAGGCACATGATCTGCAAGGAGAGACTTGGCATGGCATTGTATGACCGCTAAACAGTTAGAAATCAGCGTAGAATGGTAAGACTCATTCAAACTGCGATGACTGCAAACAATCAAATAAATGGCTTAGTACAACAGCAGTGTGTTACATGGCATCTCTGAACATGCAAAATACCCTGAAGTGGATGAGCTACAATCCCAGAACTTACCCTTCAATATACTTTAGCTGAAATTCAACGACTAAGCTAAACTGGGTCTGTGATCAGCAAAACGAGATGACTGCCATTGGGAACCCATCAGTAGTCTCAGCCCTTAGTCCAACAGTTGTTCATTTCCATCGTGACATGTTGGTATACAGGCTCAGAATATGACATGATCAATATGTATCCTTGGACCATCTCTATGTGAAAGCGGTGGTAGTGGTTCTACGTTTAAGCATCATACATACATACACATTATTGTTGTGCAATACTAGACTGAATAATAGACTGTGACCTTATCTTATCCAGCAGTATAATGCAATGTGTTCATCACTGCACGGTTATTCCGGGAACTATTAGATTGACTGCCGAGATATTTTGTCCAGACATTCATGATCTCACGAGGATGAATCCTTATGACTTGTGTTTCCTCTGGCGCCACCATGAGGTTGACACTGTTGAGTCATGACATTTGGTACAGTCATGCTATACCAGGCTGACTGAAGATGGGCAAAGATGGTAAACAGTAAGCCATGTTAGCATTGTTAATGTCTGACGTTAGCTTTGAGCTCAAAGTGACATGTCACACCAGTTCAGCCTCACAGAGCCGCTAACATGGCTGTAGACTTTTTTTTTATTGTTTAATCACAAACAGAGCTTTATGTTCCAGTCATCTCACAGGCCTACTCCTATCATTAATTCAGTTTTACTATTGTATTATCTGAATTGAGTTAAGACTCCCTTCCTATATATATATATATATATATATATATATATATATATATATATATATGCTTTGAAGGCAGAGCATCAATCATGAGCACATAACACCTGTGGATCCAGACATTGTGCAGCTAAATCTCGAGTGGCATCTATGGCATTATAAGAATTCAAGCCTATTGAGATGTTGCCATTATATGATCTCATTATGAAAAGATGTGGCTGAGATATTTCTTTATGATGAAAAAGATATGTCAGTATAAACAGGAAAGGCCCCATCCACTGCAAGACACCCAGGAGGAGGTGTCATTCTGTTGATGAATACCAGCCATGTTTAGATGACTGAATGCTCTCGCTGCTCTAAAGGACCCGCTGAGGCTTTGATGAAGCCGGATGGTGAACGTTGAGAAAGGTGGAACCCCGGCAATGTTTCTCTCACCTCTACTGTTTGGCACAGTTTTAGACCTGCTGAGATTTATATGAGTAATTAAAAATACATTCTGGTCTTGTGGAGGTGAAATCGCTGTCTAAGTCCTCTTTGCTGTTTTGCATGCAAGTCTTGGCAAAAGATGCAAAAGACAAGTGTTTAAATTAGGTGGTTTTGACGTTAAAAGAGGTAAATTCAGTAAGTATGAGGGCTGTAAGCAATTTGGAGTAATTACAAAAAATATGAATTATTTAATTACTATACTAACTCTTAAAACCATAACAAACCAATCGCAACGGCATTTGACAATAATTTCTAGTACTCAGAAAGCAACAGAGAATCATGCCGATGTCCTCATAACAGCAAACTTGTTCATTTCAAACTTTTTCTAGTGGAGATCTAGTGTTGTCCATGACACAAAAAGACCTTGCGTTATTATCATGAAAGCATTAGAAATTCAAGGCACAATAGAGTATAGCCTAATTTCAATTTGCACTGGATTATGATTTGTGGTTAAAAAAAACTACAAGTAGAACCAGGCTGGAGGACGGATGCAGCATTTAAGAGGCATATTGGCAAGAAAAAAAAACCTAAATGTAAATTTTGAAAAAAAATCCCTTTCTATCAATCGATTTCTCAAAGCCTTCGATCTTCCCTTGAACCTTTGGTGAGAGTCCGAGTCGTTAAATAAGACTCAACATTATACCCTATTCATAGATTTCCTAAAATGCTGGATTGTCCTGATCTATATTGAATTATTATCATCAGAATCAGAACTATTTATTTGACAGGTATGTTACACATATGAATTGGTCTTGGCGGGTGGTGCATATAGACAAACAACAACAATCAACACATGATAATCATTATTATATTACCAGCAGGAATTTGTTAATTAAGTTAATTTGCATCAAAGAAAAGTAGAAGTGGTGCATTTGAGTTAACCTTTCAGACCTCACCTGAAAAACACTGGCCATGTTCTTCTCTCTGAGTAATTATTCGGTTCAAATAGCATATATTTCTCTCCAGGCAGAGAGTGCTGGGGCTGAATGGATGCTGCCGCTGCATAATGGTCCTCAGACGTTTGTTTCCAAGGCAACGTGGGGAGGGCATGTGGAGAGGGAGGTATAAAAACACCGGCAGCTCCTCTCTGAGTCGTACTCTGAGGTAAATGCACTCACTGTCAACACAGAGACTCTCCGGGAACTTGCCACACACTTTCTCTCCAAATTTGTCACCCTGCGTCTCACTTGAAGGCTCAGCTCCGCTACGTAGCTGTTGAAAAATGATGCGGCCGAAAGATTTACGCCAGGGCTCTGGCACCAAGACCTTCCTTGATGCCATGCACGGCGGTAAAGTTCACCTCGCACGCTTCATTCTGGATGCCCTGGACGGACGGATCATCAACTCTAAGACAGAAAACAGCCGCACCCCGCTCATGTTCGCCGTTTGCCTGCCAGACCCCGGGACCAGGGCCAAGTTCACCCGGCTGCTGCTGGAGAAAGGTGCTGATGTGAACTGCCAGGATGAGGACAATCGGACTGCCCTCAGCCATGCCTGTGAGATGGGCCACCTGGATGTGGTCAAGCTTCTTGTGCAGTTCAATGCTGACCCAGAAGTCTTTGACGCCTGGGGTAACAGCGCTCTGATGTATGCTGCCTTTTCCGGACACAACCAGATTCTGGAGTTCCTGGTCCGTGCTTTCAAAAGACTGGGACTGAGGCTGGACAGGACCAATAATGCTGGTCATTCCGCCATCGAGGTGGCCAACTTCTTTGGACACAACCAGTGTGTGAAGATTCTGAACTTTCCTTGCAGGAGGGGTGTCGGCACAGATGACCCACTTGCTGATTCAGGTACCATCGGTGAAAGAGAATGCCGGCTGCCTAATAGGCTCCCGAGGCATGTTTTGGAGAGGTTTTCCAAGCAGCTGAATAACAATGAAGACCTACTGCCTGGGGTATTTCAGAGACAGCTGAAGATTGGAGACAGCAGTGGGCTTTGGAATCGCTTCAGATGCCCCAGGAGCCAGTCTCAAGACGACAACCATCGCCACAGCTGGGTTCTGCCTTCTCCGACTGAGAAAAAAAAGGTTGAGGGGGATCGCAGCGTTCTCTTCACTGCCAAACAACTGCAGAACTGCCAGCTTAAAGAGCTAAGAGCTCAAACACTGAACTCTCTGCCTGATCCAAGCCAGAAAGACGTCAGCCGAGACACTGGACTCCAGCAGCAAACACCAGTAAGTTTTCCTCCCTGGGGAAAAGCAAAGTCGTTTAACCTGGATCTTCTGAGCAGCAGAAAGCAGTCCTATCAGGGTGACGTACGTGACATCAACCTGTCAACCAGCAAATTAAAGAGAGCCTCGCTACAGGATGAGAGATGCCTGATAGACAAGATGGAATGTCATGGGAACACCCGGGGCCTGACAAATGATGCTGACAAAAAGCTCTTAGTGCCAAAAGCTGTTTTAAATGGCAAGAGTCAGCCCGTGAGAGCACTCGATGAGAATGTCAAATCACAGAGAGAAGAGGCTCATGACATAGCCACATCAAGCAGGAGAGAGCAGCAGAAGAGGGGAAGCATTGGCCCGACCAGCAGACACAACAAGCTGCTGTTTGCTAGAGGGGAGATGGAGGCCGGGAAGATCCCAAGTCGTACGCCGGGGTTCATGGGCCTCGGGACCAGACTGCTGCGTCGATTTACCGCACCGGAGTTCATGAGGTTGGTGATAGACTGCTCGGCTGGCTCCTCGAACGGCCGAGGGCGGATTTCCCGCTCCGAAACTTTCCCCCTCTCTCACACACATCAGCAGGTCGACAGCCAGCCGAGCGTTGACAGCATCAGTGGAGTGAAGTGTGAGTTTGAAAGCTGCTCGTCTCAGTCCGCCCTCGATTAGAATAACACAATATCTGGCTGGTAGGGACATTTTTGCAGCGCTTAAAAATTCTGACTCTGCCGTTTGATTGCTTGGTGAAATATTCTATTCATTGAGGGAAATACTAATATTTGCTTATGTTTCAGTTCATTAGTTTTTTCAATGTTTATCAATAAAAGCAAGAGGTTTTAAAGCTAAGTGTTCAGTTGCATACATACAATTTTGCTAATCTATATTCAAAATGATTTATAAATTAAGAGATCATCAGTCTGTGAGCTACTGAAAACAATTATTTTTGTTTCACATATATATATAAATAGGATTTATATTGTATGAAATTAAATGTATTTGATATTGTTTGTGTTTATAAGAAATATTGTATGTATTTTGTTTAAACATATTCGCTGACTGTGCACTGTATGATTCAAGCTGAATACCTAATAAAAACTTGAAAACACCAGTGTTCATGTATGCGTGTGTGTGCGTGTGTGTGTGTGTGTGTGTGTGTGTGTGTGTGTGTGTGTGTGTGTGTGCGTGCGTGTGTGCGTGTGTGTGTCTGTCTGTGTATTTGCATGAGAGAGAACGAGGGATCAAATGAATTCCGATTCAATATGCATCATTTATTGATTTATACAAAATTAAAATGTGTAATTCTCTTTTTTCATGAATGATCCACACAGATAGAAATACATGAAACACGTCAACATGTATCCCTGTCAGAATACAAAGACGATGTGCAAAGTGTTTCTCAGCAGGTGAACGTCCTGCAGCATCACATGCCAGGCCTGTGTGCTTAATCTAGGCAAACAAATGCAAATACAGTCATACACATCTTCTGGAGAAACAACACACACGTCTTGTGGTTTTTAAAAAGTCTGACACAATACAAAGAGGGTTGTATCAGACGCAAACACTGAGATGTCACCTCACACACATCCATGTGCTCATGTGCTCACACACATGCACACATACATACAACTATACACTCACATTTCAGTCAAGAAAAGTACAATTTTAAATTCATCTCATATACTTTTACTGCAGTAGATCAGCAGGAACAATGACCTTATATTCAGTATTTTTATTTACATTATTAATTTATCTGCGTATGTTTCAAGTCCATACTTAATAATGAAACCTTATTTGCAATTCACACCATACAAACAACCCACAACACCTTTTGGAAATAAAGAATAAATAAGAAAAAGAGGAATATGGTATTGGTGATTTTCCAATAGCCCAATAGTAGCAGCTGGGCTTTCATCTACCCATTTATTATGCTAATACGGAGAATTGTCTTTCACGTCCCAGTTTGGTACATATTCAAGCATTCACATCAGGCCAGGTGTGCCTCCATTTGGCCATGCAAATAGTCCACTGTCAGTGTTTGTGGAGTGTACTGACCAGGATGTTGTCCAGTTTCCACAACACAGAGTGTGAGTGTGCAGAGGTAACTTTATTCTTCCTTAATTGATAATGTCACAATGAGCTACTGTGATTTTGAGCCTAACAGCTTCATAAGCTTTACATTTCTAGCCATAATGCCCACTATGAACACTAGAAACTATCTTTAGAGTAGCACATGTTCATTACATATAGTTACGTGGGATATTGAGTTTTGCGCTCAGTTGATATGCACCATGTGGCGTTGCGTTGAATCCCACTGAATGTAACAGGAAGCCAATCAATATTCGGTTGAGAGGTGAGGAACTGCATGCTGCCTTTAACTCCCTCCTAAAGTGCTTCTCTCATGCCTGAGACCATGCGGTGTCTGTCAACCAAACTTGCCGTCCTGCCACCATCGCTCTGGCAGCAACATGCTGTCTGGGTCTGCTTCTCTGGAGCTGACCTCCCGTTGGCTGGGGTGCTAGAGTTGGACCCCAGTGCTTGTCCTCGCCTGTTCAGGTCAGACTGAAGGTGGGTGTTGGGGAGCGGGAGCCCCACAGGGTCAGCAACGGGACATGCGCTTGCGGTACTGCTCCACCAGTGGAACCAGGCACTGAGGTGAGCCGCTCTGCAGCAGGAAGGGGTGCTCCAGCAGGTCAGTGGCGCTGGCCCGCTCTAGCGGGTCTCGAGTCAGCATGCGGTCCAGGAAGTCTTTTAGAACGGGGGAGATCTGGACCAGGGAGAAATGGGTACATATACTTAAAATACGTAACACCGATGAATTGCTGCAGCAGTTATTTGTAACAATGATTAAACTAATGGCTCTGTAAGACTGTGCTTGGGTACATCGATGTGCTGGCATGCTCACAATGAAAATGTGAGCTTTTGATTGAGATATTGTTGTTGATAATGTTCACGGTAGAGTTTAGCAGGTCAATCGTCTTAATCTAGTATATCAGCATGCTACAATTTTCTTATTAGCAGTCAATCCAGTGTACAGTGTACAAGCACAACTGAGGATGATGGGAATATTACTACTTTTGCAGGTTTGTCTGTAGGTGTGTCTGTTCTTGTACCTGGCTGACATTTCGAACAGTAGGAGCCAGCTCATCCCTCAGTCTCTTCATGGCTGCTACGGGGGTTTCACTGAAGTACGGGGGCTCTCCATCCACCATCTCCACCACCATGATACCCATCGACCAAACATCCACCTGTTGCAGGATCACACATTTAAATTACATTAAGATCTTACAGCACAGATGGCCACGGTTGGCACTACGACACATGAGCGAGATCTCCTTTGTTAGTCAGCGTGAGTACATTTGAATGTGCGCCTCCTCACCTCAGTGCCATATGGTGATTTGGAAATGACCTCAGGAGCCATCCAATAGGGTGTTCCCACTAACGATTTCCTTTTAGGGATGTCCTTGCTGATCTGAGCACAGAAGCCAAAGTCTGACAGCTTGACCTGCGGAGAACAACAGAAAGACATATTAAGAGAGTGAAAAACAGAAAAGAAAGAAAGGATAACAAAATATCTTACCCTTCCATCTAATGTGAGTAGTATAGAATCGCTCTTGATGTCTCTGTGGATGACTCCCTGTGAATGCAGATAGGCCAGGGCTTGCAGAACAGCTTCACACACTGTGGCGATCTGCTCTTCACTCAGCCTGCAGGATAACATAAAGAGTCATAAACAACATATTCAAACAGCATACAAGGTTATGTGCCCACTAAAAAACAAGGTAAGATGTACCTAACAGAGTGCTGTATACTCCCACACGTTACTCATCATATTTAAAAGACACGTCTAAATCTATATCAGGGGAAAAAACTTTAGTAAATCAGGCAGTAAGTCTTTTATATAGGAGACTTTAATTAGTCTAAAAAACAATCATTTGACACCAGACTGTCTAGGAAAAACAGAAGTAAAGGACCTTATTGTTGATTGTCCTGTCAATATACTGATCATCTTGACATTATCTTTGACAAACTGGCTTTGACAGTTGGCTCATTTTGTATGTCATCTGGCTTGAGAGAAGTTTTTTCATCCCTTGGAGTCAAGCAGTCTAACCCTGGTGTCATCCCATGGACCTCGTGCCAGCCATCTGTTAATAACATAAAATACATTGACGGCACAAAAAAATAGGGCCTGACGAAATCCTCCCTTCTGCTGGTCGCTATGTTTTCCTTATTTTTTATGTGTGCGCTACTGGAAAATGTGACAGCATCAAGGAATCAAATTCTCAACCACAATTGACTTTCCACATGGCATCTAAACATGCACATATTCGATTATGTCATTAAATTCTGACTTTCCCTTAGAGAAAAGCAGCAGACATCGGGTGAGAGAGAGGAATGACAGTCTTTTTGAGTCTTGGTGCTGCTGGTATCAACACTGGTCACCCGGCAGTCGATACCACACTACCCCCTTGTGGTTGATTCAGTCATCAAACGATGATATCACAACCAAACGGAAATGCAACAATGCAGCTTTCTCAAGCTGGATCAAGATGATCTCTTGGTGCCTGTACCTGGTTTCTGACACAATGTTGGTCAGTGCTCCACCTTGCAGGTACTCCATGATAACCCACAGCTCCTCCTCCACCAGGGCTGACTTAAACATCTCCACCACGTTCCTGTGCTGATAGTCCCTCATGATGACCACCTGCAATAAGAAAAACATTCACGATACATCAGAAAGTCTTTTAAGACATTGTTAGTGTAGTGCTTTTATAAAGTTAGGACACAACGTCGGTGCTGTAGAGTCAAAAATATCCTGACGTTTACTCTTTAGTATGGATCTGGCTGTAATTCGCTTTGGCAAACACCCACATCTTTCAATATCTCCCAGCCTAAGCCGAGATATCCTTGATAGCATAATCAGGGCTTATTGTCTTCACTTTATCTCCCTCCAGAGCCACAGACACATTGTACAATTGTTTTTACAGGCAGAGCAGCTGACAGGCAAACTGAACTTTATTACCCCTCTAAGTAAGCATTTACGGAAAGGTCCGGTTTATTTTGACCTGGCGCCCTTCCAATGATGTGGCTTTTATGACTCAATGGGTCATGTTAACATGGCACTTAACAAGTGAGCATACAACTGCGATCCAAGGAAACAAGCCAACAATGATGCTCCAGGTGGAGACAAGCATTTAAAAAGTTGAATATGGAAATCATGTTTAATGGGAAAAACTGTAGGAGGCTCCCACAGCTTGTTCCAAAATATGTTGTTCAGTGCGAGTCCTTGTTGTTTTGAATCTGTACGATGAAGGTGACGAGTGCGAAGTAAGCACAAGCCATAGAGCCACATTCATGGGAAATACGTTGAAGTTGAGTTGAAATAAACTCAAATTATAATCTTGAATACCTAGTGTGTTGTAGTTTTGTTTTGTGTTTGTTTTTGCGAATCACTTTAAATGTATTTGGATATTGTACCTCATTAAACAGCAACTCTCTCCTCTGCTGCCGCCGCAAGTCCATCATCTTCACCGCCACCTGCCGGCCGCTGTGCTTCTCTGTTGCGATACACACTACCCCCGTCGAGCCCTCCCCAATCTTCACAAAGTTCTCCAGGTAGGACCGTGGATCACCCTTGTCTACCACCATCTGCAGTGCCGCCTTGAACTGTTCATGGGTCACCTTTGGTGGGTCTGGCGGTGGTCTGGGTGAAGGATGTTGTGGGGGCCTGAAAGCAGGGGAGCATGTGCCTGGAGGACTGGTGGCTAGTGAGCCTGTAGGGGAGGGTCGCGGCTGGGAAGGGCTGTCTTGCCGGGGGTAGGGAGGATTGAGGCATCCGGAGTGTCTGAGGAAGGGTTCAGGCCCGTTGGGCCTCAGCCCTATGTTCGGAGACAGGCCCAGCGTGTAGCTAGCCGAGGAGCGCACAGTTCGCTGGGGTCTGATGCCGCCTACAAGAGGACTGCTGTTGCCTGTGGGCAGGAAGCCGGAGTGGTACCTCACTGCCGACTCTGCCTGAACGATAAAAGAGAAAAGGGTGAAGAACATTAGGGCAGGGAGCTGAGAGAGAGTTGGCCGCCTGCCTGGGGTTCAAGACCTGCTTTAAAAGTGAATGTAAATCAAGTCCTTCCCTCTCACACTGCATCCACTTCACCTGAAATGACCCATGTAAAGATGGACCCAAGTGTCCCGCTGAGATCCTGCCAAACACACCATCTCTCAACTTTTACAACCCCACCGGCACTTTAAACCCACAATTCACTTCTTTTTTTTTTTTTACTCTAGAATCAAATAAAATAGTCAAACCTAGAGCTTTAATCACCTTTAGTGTAAATCCAATCAAAATGCTGCCTCTCCAAAGCTACAACCAAAGCTTGAAAATGATTGTTTGCTAAAAAAAACTAGCATTCGATGGATTCAGAGCTCATGCACAAACTAGTACTAGTAATATGATGCACATAACGTTCGCAAAAATATGCATAAATTGTGTGTTCTATGAATAATGTATTATCAGTGCACTTAATGGTCACAAAGATGTGTGAAGAAACTGCTGTAATGTCAGACTTACTTTCAGGTCATAGGAGGAGAACGGCCTCCCGGGGCTGTTCTGCGGGTGCATGTACATCGGTACGTTGGGCCGAAACTCCGTGGTGACTGTCGCTTGATCACCATAAGGCTGCTGTACAGTCATCGCTGGGCTATAAAAACAAGCTATAGGTCTCTGATTTGGTGGCACTCCCCTAGGAAGCTGGAAATCTCTCTTCCATATCACTCTCTCCTGAGGGCTGCCCACCTCAGCACTCATATAAGCCCCGTGACTCAGCACCGGGATGGTCTGGGACGGAATGGGTTGCGAGGGTCCTTCAAGAGAGCTGATGCTGACTTCATAGGTGGACTTGGCCTTTGGTAAAATCCCATTTGGATGCAAAGTGATGCTCCTTTTCATGCCCAAATAGGGGGTGTTGGTTTCACTGTGGATGTTCCTGGCCCTGTCCCTCCACTGGTCTCGACCCACATCCTCGTCATCTTCATCATCATCCTGTGTCAGGCCCTCGTACTGGTAAGTGTCTCCCTCGTTCACTTCCCCCAGCCTTCCCAGTGACTGGGCCCTCTTCCTGGCTGAGGGGCTGCTCTTCCTCAAAGAGTTCGAACTGGTCACAGACAGACGGTTCATATCGTTGATCATGGCTGCGATGTAGTCTCCGTGACCGATCATACTCCCCCGCACAATGGTCTGAAAGAGGAGAGGTGTTTATCTTTTATCACATTGCACTTGCCATGCTCACATTATAGAAAGCATTTGGATTGAAAGGAATAATGATGGTGACATAATCATTGCTCAGAGGCGAGTTAAATTTAGACTTGAGATTCTGTAATCTGACATCTTTGTCATTCTTCAGAGAAGACTTAAATCATTTCCCCAGTGGCTCATGCTGACAATCCACTGTTAAATATACCAAGCAAATGCAGCAGGAGATACACTAGAAAGTCAGAGCTTCTACAACCATTACTATGTTATAAAATTCAGAAATGACAGATTCCTGTGCCTTTTCAGATGGTATGCGTAGATAGCAGGCATGCGAATGGAAACCTGCCCTGACAGAAAGATTATCAGACAAACTTTACAGCTTTTGCCAGAGTAATGAGATTGTAGCAACTGTATGCGAGAGTGTGTGGTGGCTCATCAGTCACTCTCAGGGTAGAGTCATGTTCAGTTCACAGCCAGTCAACAGCCTCTCCTGTTTCCCTGGTGCGGTGCCATTAAACCTGCACAGGGGGCAAAGGTCAGATGACATCTCACCTACTGCAGCACCTCTCTGAGAGGAGGGAAGGGCAGCTGATAATGGCCCTGGTGAGAAATCCTATTCTAGAAGATGTTGTAATGATAGTTGAAATAACTTGTTTTCAGTTATCACATCACATTTTTCTGTTTTCCCCAGAGCAATAATTTGAAATGTAGCCGAGTGTACTTTCATCTGATTACTTTGTTTTATTCCATTATGAAGATCTTGGGGGATAACAACACACTCGTCTTGATGACGCTAAACACTGACATGGTAGTTCTCATATTGAACAGCACTTATCCCGTTAGGGAATCTATGAAATTTTGGTGTTTTCTCTATTTATTTTCTGGAGGGCGACAAACAGAATCGAACGTTTGCTACGTAAAGCAGAAATATTTAGATTTGCAGGCTTTATCACGGACTGCCAATTCCTTTGCTGTACCTGCATTTTTTCATCCCTTCAGTTTGACATCTATGGAAAGGCACCATGGACTGTTATAGTTGCCTGCATGGAGTAATAAATCTTGTGCCCCCTCTGAGTATTCAACATTGTACAGTCAGTGTACACAGCAGGGTCATTAGCCCAGCCCCATGATAGATATGAAAGATGCGGAGGCGGAGCATGCCTTCCTTCCACCTTGTCGAGGATTATATCATTTCCTGAGACATCAGGATTCCTTCGCAATGTCGAAGGTCACTTCTGCCTCAATACAATAAGCAGCATATCTTTATGCATCAGTCTCTCAGACATTTTAGCCTAATAAGGGCCTGGTTGAATGGTGTGCTAGTTATTCGTCAGCAGTTCAAGGTAAGGCCAGAAGGGCAATAAAGAGTTGAGTGGAAGGTGTGGTGTACCTTCTTTGGCCTCAGCTCCACCTCCGTGATCCTGGAAGGGTCCACCATGGGTTTGGGCCTGCGCAGGTTCTCTATCAGGCTCTGCCATTGCGTCGGTAGACCCACAAAGCAGCCATGCTTGTTGTCGAATGAGGTGTGGACACGGTGCTCAAAGTTCTTGGGCGCTGATATCTCAGGCCTCTTCTTTTTCTTCTTGCGGAACATCCTCAGGTCCTCGAGGGCGACAGCTTGGCTGCTTCAAAATGACCCTGTAGGGAAAAAGTATTCAATATTTAATAAACTGCACTCAATATTACAGACAGCACATGTTATTCTGTTCTTATGATATTTGAATTTAAGCAAATCTCTTCTTCCCCAGTGATGAAAATGATGATGCCACAGACTGACCACTCTGCTTTACTGTCTCCTCTCGGACCAAGTGTATTCAAATCCAATCTGACAACAGAGGATCTTTCCACGTGGGAGAAAATATTCAAATGGCTTATCTAAAAACTGTTCCATATCTGGGTTGTGTGTCCCCCTGCACATTGTCTTGTCAGCTGTCATAAACTTGTGCCTGTGAGAGTGGCTCGGAGGAGAGCGGATGGATTTGTAAGCACATGTGTAATGAAGGATATCTGGTCAATCAAGGCTTATTCATTCTTCGTGCCATTTCACTGATGAGCACGTGGCCGAGCTGGCCAGCGCCCACAGGCTTTCAGTGCATTAGCAGGACGAGCACAACACGCAGACACAAACATGCGCTGATGCACATACACAAATACTATGGCAGGCTATCCTTCATAAACCTTTTATAACTCTTTCATATCCCGTCCTAATTAGTAGCTTGTGTGCCCTTGATTTCAGGGAGGGTATATCCATTTAATCCTTGGACGGATGGCCATGAGTTTTGTGTATGTTAGGCTTTATTTTTCATTCATGTGAAGGGAAATAATTAAATACATTACATCTCATTTCCTCTGCTGCACAGCTGTACTCGGAGATAATCACTCACATTTAAGTCTCATGATTAGTATTAATACCGTTTCATGTAGCGCTAAGTATGGAGGATGTTCTGGCGCGCTATGCTAGTTGTGCGGCTCTAGGGATGGCAATGCTAGTGCTTTGGCCAGTCAGTCAGTTGTGACTGAAATATCTTTAAAACTATTAAAGGGATTTTGGGAAAATGACCTGCGGCCGTAAAAGGACGAATTGGGATAACTTTGAGCTCCTAATCCTTCATCTAGCACCATTGTGGGGTCAGATTCTACTCTGTCCAATATTTTGGTTTGTGACCAAATACTAAAGAAATGACATTACCATCAGCCTCAGGTTTACTCCTAAGTAAAGAAGTACAAGGAAAAAACATTGTGCTTAACCAAAGACAAAAAGAGAGAGAGAGCTGGGACATGTGTAGCCAAAGTTGATAAATACTAAAAATGTTTGCATACCCAACTACGGTTTAAAATGTTTGATGCGAAACAACAAGAACTTGCTGGCATTATTATTGTGAGAATGTTAGCACTGCTTGACCGTAGACTTTTTGTCTTGTTTATTTCAGCAAAATCTACAAGTTTCCGTTTGAATATCATGTATGATCTCTCATCATGCACTGGAAAATGGTGGGAGTTAAGGAAATTAGTTTTGCACTTGTCCGCAGCTCAGCAGGCGATCACGCCCCTTTTCCACCTCCGCCCTCAGACCAGTGCGGCTCTAATCTGCATCAACGATGCCTGTTATGAGCTGTATCGGTGAATACCCCTCACCGCTCGCCCGTCTCATCAGCAGAGGGTAAGAGGAGGTCAGGCCCACTGGTCACATCAGCCAAAACCTGCTTCATTAAAGGAAGGTGGAGTAAGGATAGGGGGCTGTCCCCTTCCAAGGATAATTCTGTCACAAGGCTAATATGCTAAGTGTTGCATAAGTACTTCACTGTGCCTCCCTATGTACATAATGTGGTGCTGGGAAGGACTTTAATTCCTTGTGACAGGGACATTATGTTTTGAGGGTTCTCAGGAGGGGGTGAGATAGGAGTTGGGGCCAAGATTAGAGTCAGACCTGGATGTGCTAGAGAGACAGGGACTCTGTTTCCTTCCTACAGACACAGAAAGGCTTTTAAGCACCAATTGTGGCTGCCTTTTGAATAACCAACGCTTGAGAAAACAAGCTGCAAAACAGAAAATTGTAATCTCTGCTATTTTCTTTTTCTTGCTGCACAAGAGACTATCTGCTTAGATAGCTGTTCAGCGTGCAGATGTTGGCATTTCCTGAACAAATATTTACACATCGCGCTCATGTATCCTTTTACAAGCAGCTCAATCAATATTTACTCATGAGTCAAACGCAAACTGCTACAGTCCTCCACTGCCAGCTATAATGGGGTGATAATAGTACAAATAGGATGGCTGCTTCGTATAGTGCTTCATCAGTTCAAAGCAGCTGAGAACATACCACAGCATTCATTATTCATTCTCATTGTTACAGCCAAAGATATTGGAGGCGAGCAGAAACACACGTACACAACACACATGTTGATTAATGCCTGGGCAAAATGAATTACAAAGTTGACATAATTATTGATTCACGTGCTTTAATCACAGGCAACTGGCTTCATATTGAACGCTGTTACTCCGCCAAGCTTATGATTGTCTTTATAACAATTTTCTGTCGATTTTTAAGCCCGTCGTACAGTATTTATGCACAGAGCTAAACTTGCACAGTGCATAATCACGCTTTCTGGTCACATCTTTTGAAACTGTGGGGACTTGACCCTATGCCTCAGTGGCTTGTCTTGAATCTATCAAAGTGCTGAGGCAAAACTCAGCCGGCTGCTGTCAGAGATACGAAGAGCCGAAGAGGATGAGGTCACTCCAAAATTGTGCTATATTAGATATTTCCATCTCTACAACTTTGTGCAGTAGCGAAAAATTAAATAGATCCAAATGCACGACCTTTAAATCCACGAATCATTAAGAACTTCAATCTCACTCACAGAAAAGCACATGAGAATGAAACTGTTTACAGCAAGTCTGACACAACACAAGAAAAAGAACACAAAAGGATGATAGAGCATGCAAATTCAAACACGCAAACATATCTGGTTTCTCTGCAAACCCATCATTTAATCACAGCCATACATCCCTTTTCCACACTCAAATGGATCTCAGTCTTACCCCCCAACTGATGGTGCTTCTTCACCTGACAGCAGCCAGGCCTTTCATGCCGTGCAGAAATGCAGGCAGGCAATCCATACGTTTCCCACACACAACATGACAGAAGAGGAGAGGGCATGCTCGCATTCCTCTCATGTTCAAACCACCCCGAGCAGGTTGTGTTGTGGATGAGTGGGAGGGGATCGAGAGATAAGAGAGATATTGGATTTGTGCTTCGAGCTCAGTTGAATGATTTTTTTTTTCTATTTGCCCTGATTTCTGCTTGTATCTTTTTTTTTTTGGCATGCATGCAGAAATGAAGTGAGTGTGCAGGTGACCGCACTAGCAGGATTAGTATGGTGTTCAGTCCTTCACTGATCTAATTTTAGGACACATCATGCTTTCCACCACCCCTCCTCCCTATCACCAGACGCCTGATTATTTTGTACAGGATTCATGTCAAATAGTGAGGTGAGGATGGGAGACGATGGAGAACAGGTAATCCTCTTTTTGTATTTTCCATTGCACGTACAAGCTCAGCACGTACCAGCTATGCTGAATTATAGGGGGCTACATCTATTTCAGAGTAGTAAAGATAGCATCAAGGTCTTATATGCTGTTTTAGACTCTGCAGTGCAGTGTTGGGGGGCTTAGAGATTGCTTCTCTATCTGCTTCATTATGATGACCGTTCTGCCCTTTGAGTGTAATGAGTCTGCCTCTCAGGAGGGAGGAAGGGGGTCTTGGTTGGTCATCTCTTCCTTTTCCTTGTGCTTTGTTACACACTCACACACATGCACACACTCATGCACATACATACACACGCTATCTGAGAGCATGAAAAAGGTACACAAGCGCTGGACGTGACCGGGCAGTACAATAGCAGTGTTTATGATTTAAGTTGATGTCTGCTTTCTCTTTGAAGTCACCTCTGCAGACATGAAAGAATTGTCAATAGGAGACGACAAGTGATGTAATAAGCTGCACTCAATGACATGGAATAACACGTAGCTTTCATGCATATTTCATGCTAGTGGTCTAATACATCATGCACGACAAAGCACTTGGAATACAAGGAATGTTAGAGGATTCACACATCTACTGCCTCCGTAAAGTTGCTCATTGTGCAAATGTGGCTATGGCTGTGAGCACAGTTTTGCTTCTTTTTTTCTTCTTTTTTTTAGCCATGCTAGCGGTCGGAGACGCCGATGTCGGTTGGTTGGTCGGTTCGCCACTTTGGTCCAGACTGAAATAGCTCAGCAACTATGGGATGGATTGCCATGAGGTCTACAGAGGATGAATCCCAACGACTTTGGTAATCCACTGACATTTCCTCTAGCACCACTGTGAGGTTCACATTTGTCATTTTTAGTCAAACGCCTCAAATATTATTGGGTGGACACAAATAGCAACAGATGAAATGTATCTTTCATGATCTCCGACTTGTCCACATTTTTTATTTGTTGTAAACTTTGGTTTATGATCAAATACATGCAAAGAAATACATTCCCATAAGCCTCAGCTGGATCTTAAGTTTTTCTGCTAATTAGCAAATTATCTGAGATAGTGATAAAAAACCTGATACCTGGATAGCCTCTGCATGCTATCATTGTCATTTGCAGCATGTAGACTTCAGACTCCTGTTTGAGGATCATAACATCAAAGGAGCTATTAATAGGGCCAGCAGCAAAGAGAAAACACAGGTTGAAGATGTGGGCCAAACCAATAAAGAGGTCAAACTACAACTTTCCCTGTCCTCAAAGTATCTCTGATAAAAGCTCCACACAGGAGTAAGGACACGGTGTAGAGCTCCCAACCCAAGGGCATGTGACCTGAACGTTATGGACTATTTTTAGTATATAGTTTATGAAAGGTTATGCACAGTTAAAGTGCAAAAGAGTGTGCAAATTATGATTGTAAAGAATGTCTAAAGGCTAATAGTAATCAATTAAATGACATCCATAGTTTGCCTTTGGGCATGAAGCAGAGATGACCCATATTCACACAGAGAGTTCATTGATAGTGACATATCTCATGGTATTTCAAATGTCACATAACTGGCAGCGATGCGTCATGTGTAGGCCTTCACTCAAAAGTAGTTCAAGTTGGAAGTCACAGAGCACTGCAATTCTGGTAAAGTAAACAATCAAAGAGCTTGTTGTCATTTTCTCGTGCACTGAATGCGTAAGAAAAGACCTCAAGATTGAAAGTGTATTGCAAAAAATGTGATGCTCGTGCCCAACAATGTGGGATGTCGGTTTTTCAAGGACAGACGTCTGCGCAGGAGTGCACATTAGTCTTGTGTGGATAATGACAGGAGGAAACGAGAAATGAGAGGTCAAGGCAGAAAGAAAAAGAGTGGGGGAGGAAAGGAGCGTCTGGACACTCAGACGTTGTGACTGGAAAAGAGATGGAATAGAGAATATAACCGAGAGGACAGAAATGAAAAGAATAAAGATGCTGATTAGGATGACATAGATTTACAGTGTCAGTGCCGTGAAAATACATCTTCACAGGTTTTTTTTGTTGCCTAATTTAGAGGCTCAATTTTGTGGATAGCAGCAATCTCCGGTTTGAAGATGAAGCCTCTTTTCTCCGTCATCTTGAGCAGCTTTGTCTGCAGTAAACAAGCCAGAGTAAAGGGGAATGGAGGACAGGACACTTACATCAACAGAGCGCGTCCATCATTCTGTCACCTGACATGTTGCCACTGATTCTCCCGGACCAGATAATGGACAAGGAAAAGTTTGTTGTGCCCCCGCAGCGAAAAGTGTGGACATTAAATGCAAACAATCTCCATCTACTCCAAACACCACAACATAATGACATTGTAAAAGCAATACTTTTAGAGTCCTGGGGCTTTTATAGGATGCTGACACATCACCAGAAAAACTAACTCTTAACTCAAGAAGTATGCTTCTCCATTCTGTATAACAATGTGTGTATTATGGGCTAGGCAGGATAGTACGGAAATGCAGCACTGACCAACACTCTGTTTAATTAAAGATCCTCTTGGCTCTCACAAGTGCTTTGAACAATTTGACGCTGTGGTGATAGAGACGTATGATCAGCCTGAACCAATGGTACGAGCCCAACTCTTCTCTCTTGGGTCTAATTTATTGATGCGCCAGGACTCGGTGCAAGCTTTACTGTACGCGCATGTGCTTATGAAAGCTTTGATTTATATTTTTTTTGCCCACGCCTCAGCACGTCTCTCCGGGGACAAAGCACCAACCATTTTTAACCTCTGATTCCTTCATTGTATCAAAATGCAACGGCTCTGCTGCACTCCTATGTCACCAGCATGGGTGTTGTATCAGCCCAGAGAGGGGAATCGTGGCGTGCTGTCTTAATTTGGACTCTGTTTTAATCCTTAGTGATTGACTTCTCACGTCTGGTGGCAACGCTAAGCTACTAATGCACGCTTGTCCCCTCCTTCGGCTGACATGACCACAATCATTCCTGAAAACAACCATGCATGTAGCAGGGCACATGGCAAGGATGTACCACCCACACCTGCGTGTTGTGTTCAGTCAGTGTCCCAGGACATGTAGTAGAGTCTGTGCTGCGGGTTTAGTGTTGAACTTAGAGTGTAAAAGCATGATGGGAGACATACAATGGCCTCCAAAAACTTCTTAATGACTTCAGACTTCGGAGTGTACACATCGTCCTCAGTAAAGCAGATGTCCAGCTGTGTGTGTGCGTGTCTGTGTGCACCAAAGAGACCTTCTCTGTCACCTCCTCTAGCCTTTCCCTCCTCCTCCTTGAATATCAATGAGTAACCTGAGACACAACCACATGTTAGTTGAAGAAGTGCAGAGCCTCAGTTACACCATCATCAGACTAATGAAATGTACTACAAAAAACACAAATACACAGAATACAAGTTAGATCAAATTCATAGTCCCTTGTGTTGATCCCGTACAGAATACGTCTGCAGTCACAACTCCAAAGCAAGTGCATGAATGTTGCAATTCTGCCAATAAGTCTGAGTTTAAAGGCGATGCTAAAGCTTGGGACGAAGTCAAATCTATACACTTCTTTAAAGAACCTTAGCCTTAAATTGATTTTCACTGAGGATTTTGCATCTATAGACAGACTAAAAGAGAAACTTAACCTGTTTTCTTCAAGAGTAGATTCCTTGTTTATTAATGTCTTAAATTCAGAGTCAAACAGAGCACTGTTCTCCCATATTCATGCAAGCGTTCACACAACAGGTTTTTAAGTATGAAAGTAATTGCTGTGAACAAAATTTGTCACATCAGCTTGCTCCCCCACAGCATTCGTCTACGGATGTGTGTTTACATAAAGCTTAAAGCTTGAATCCTTATGCACCGGTAGGACCAGAAAGATCAGCTGAGAACTCAGCCTCGACACACACACAGACACACACACATACACACACACACACACTAGAATACACAATGGAAAAACAGGAAGCTTCTGTCCACAGCGCCCGTAGCAATGGCACAGTCCGTATTTGTCAAGTGTGAT